>NC_063174.1:51127598-51430629 GCF_023159225.1 Perognathus longimembris pacificus | reverse complement strand
AAGTATGTGGTAAAAATGTAAGTTACCGGGGCTGGGGATATAGCCTAGTGGCAAGAGTGCCTGCCTCGGATACAGGAGGCACCCCAGCACCACATATACAGAAAACGGCCAGAAGTGGCGCTGTGGCTCAAGTGGCAGAGTGCTAGCCTTGAGCTGGAAGAAGCCAGGGACAGTGCTCAGGCCCTGAGTCCAAGGCCCAGGACTGGCCAAAAAAAAAAAAAATGTAAGTTACCTGTATTTTAGAGATAGAGCTTTAAAAATATTGCTTTCTAACCATAAACCTTCAGTCTTTGTGGCCACCATGTGGATTGTAGTACCTTTTATCAGTTAGTAGTTCATTGTCTCTGATTACCCAGAAGAAAAGAAAATAATGATTAGATATAGCTTAGTATTTATAGGTCAGATTGCCTTAAATCTATCTTAACTGTAGAGTATCTTCTGTCTACTTGTTGTGTGGTGGTATTTAGTAGAATTTTAGGGTGAAGAGCTTGGCCTTCAAAGGCCTAATGGAATAGGCTCAGTCACCTGCCACATTATGTCAAGCAAAGAGTGAGGTCACACTACAAAGAACAGAAAAGGTCTAGTAACCTAAGAACTGTTTTTGAGGGGCTGACAAGAAATTTGAGGTTTTATTAAAAAAAGGGAACAAAAGCCAGAGTTGGGGCGTTTGTGTAGTGAGGGGCTTTTTTGCATAGCTGGGAGCACAGATAATTTTGGTCAGGCTGTGGGCTGATTGACTTTAACTTAGGATTAGTTCTACACAGCTCTGAAGAAGTAATTGTGTGAGGAGGGGGAAATTGAGTTCCACCATCTGTTCTGCAGAATCCACTGTTAGTTGGGGGTAGTTTTGGTCCCTTGTAATAACAATGTTTATTTAAAAAAATTCATAGTTGCAAGTAATCTATTTTGATAGTATTCAACTTCTTTTATCTTCTTTATTAGCCTAACCCCGTTCCTCCTGTTAGTAGCCAACCTCTGACAGAATCTATTTTTCTTTTCCTGCCTAGCTAATGATAATAATTAATTATATACCTGTTCTTAGAATCCAAGGTAACTGCAGGAGAAATGACTGAGAACTCAGAAGGAAAAGTGTGGAAGAGGCAGAATGGAGTCAGAAAGGGACACTATGAAGTTAGTTAGGTCAGTGACTAGTCTCACCTCCAGAATGAGTGTTTGTGTTGAAAGAAAACAATGAAAATCAGAGTCAAAGCAAGGCCCTCAGTTCCTGTAAGAAGTCTGGAGTTTGTTTTATTATCAAAGGCCTTTAGGCAGAATTGGTAATGACTGGCCAGCTTCTTTTACTTAAATTATTTAGGAGTATATAAACATAAGCAAAAGCAGTTCTTCTTAATTCTGGTATTTACCTTTAAGAAGAAATGTATCAGTTTTTTTTTTTTGTAGTTAGTAAGGTTTGTGAAGTTTGAAAACATATAAGAACTTTTATGTCAGTTACCTATCTCTGAGCTTAATGATGTTGCACCATACCATGGATGTTAGCTTGGGATTTTGTTATAGTTGTAGTTGAGATGTGTACTAACGCCTTTTTTTCTGGAAAATTTTTATTATACCAAGATAGTGTATAGACTTTATGTTGTGAGGCATAAGAATAGGATTTCAGAGAGATAAGGATCTCAGAAGTGCAGGGATTCATATCCAGACTTTCTTTGAGAGATCAAGGTCCAACTAAATATATATAGTCTGTGAAAATTTTGGTTATTTCAGGTGATAGCATTTCTTTTAATACTACTTTTAATTAAAAGTTGTAGTTCTTTTATTTAAGACAGTTACTATGCTTTCAAAATGAAAGAAATAATATTCATCTTTAAGGCATATAAGATAATTCTTACTTGTCCAGTATTAAGATTGGAACCTGAACACTACTTTTTTTTGGAAGTGTGTATGTGCCTCTGTGTGTGCATGCATATATGTGTATGTGTGTGTGTCTGTAGCATCATCATAAATCATTTCCTTTCTCATCTGTTCCCAACATCCAGATGGTACTGAGCCCTCTCACATGCACTATACATTAGATGAAAATTATTTTCGAGGCTATGAGTGGTGGTTAATGAAAGAAGCTAAGAAGAGGAACCCCGATATTATACTTATGGGTAAGCAGTGAAGCTCACATCTCTTTCACTTTTCAGTTGTGACTCTTGTGAGTAGAGTGTTGATACTGAAATCCTAATGCTGTTGTTAATGTCATGGGCTACACCAGCTACCAAAACACAGACATATGCCACGAATGACCTTTTGTTGCTCTTGGTATCTTTATAATGCTTCTACAGTGAGGTATTACTCTTCCTGTTTTACAGAAGAGGCAGGGCCAGGGCTAGAGAGATCATGCAACTGATCTAAGGTCACAGGTAATATTGTGCAAGATCAAGTTTAGAACCTGATTGCTTTTTTGTTGTTTTATTGCCTGTGTGTGTACGTGTGTGTATGTATGTGTGTGCATGTGAATGTGTGCGTGTGTGTGTGAGACGATAAACATCTTCAACACCTCAACAAAAATCTCACCAAAATTTGTAAAAGTACAATGCTGTTTATAATACTAAATTATAATGCAGTCATAGGCCCCAGTTTTAGAAGAGATACACACAAGAACATGTATTTGTTTTATTTATTTATTATTTTGTGTTTGAACTTAAAGCCTCAAACTTGTGACCATTTGCTATCACTTGCTACCACTTAGACTTGCTCTATCACTACAGCTACAACTCTGGCCCTTTAGTTATTTTTCAGATATATGTCATACTTTTTATCTAGGCCATCCTAAGACAGTGATCCTACATTTCTTCCTTGTTATTGTTTTGAACCTTCACAGATGTAAGAATATTCTTCCCAGAGTTGAGAAATACAATTCTCAATTTCTATGCACATTGGGTGTGATTTCTTTGGATAATTGCCCAAGTAAGATTGGCTTCATTTCTAAGTTACTTACAGAGCAATGTTCACAGAGCCTGTGAAGTATTTCAAACATCTGGAGTAGTGGGGTGGTTTCATTGTTTCTGTTATGAAACAGGCTTACATTCAGCCTAAGTTAAGTAATCATCTCTTAAATATTTAATTTCAAGTTACTTAAAAATGATTTTTCTCAAAAATCAAAGGAAAATAACACTTTGTAAAACAAATAGAAACAAAACAATGAGTGTGTCCTTTCAAATGGGCTTTTGTGAGAAATTCCAGAAATATTTTGAACAATAAACGCTTCGCTGGGTTGAGCTGTTTTCAAGGTCAAACCTCATTTCAGCTTAGAAAGTCAAGCATGCTAAACCACAGTCTTAGCAAAAACATTCACTAGCTTAGCATTAAGTTGATATTTACCATTTCACTGTTTTCAAATGTTCCACTAATTTTTAAAATTTTTTGGGGGGTCCTGGCATTTAAATTCAGGGCCTTTTGCTAGGCTGATCTCCAGCTCTGGTTTTCACTAGTTATTTTTAGGACAGGGTCTTGCTTCACACCTAGGCACATGCCTGAGTCATGAGCTGCCCAGTTGCAGCTTCCTGTTGTAGCTGGGTCCTCTCTGTATAAACCCAGTGCTCAGGATGGGGGGAGAAGGAGTCTCCTGAGCTTTTGTGCCTGTTCTGGCCTTGCATTGTAGTCCTCCCATCCTCAGCCTCCCAAGCAGCTAGGATTACAGCACCATCCTTTGGTGCTCACCTAGTGTCACCTGCTTTTTACGTAATGCAGTTAGTTGACTTAGAAAAATAAGGGTTTTCTCATTTTGATTTTTTTCAGTAGTGAACTAGATTGATAATATATTTGTTAACTTAAGAACTTACCTGTTGAGCTCCTTTTAATATGTTATAACTGGCTTAGGATTTAGAATTATAACTAGTACCTTTCTACTATTCTCTTTTTAAAGTTATTTGAAGAATAGTTATTTGAAGAATGTGGATTTATTTGATATGTATCATTTAATACATATATATTTTTTTCCTGCTGAGTCATTAGCATTTATATTGGTATTAAGGCAAGGTTTAGGTTTGCCAAATTTGATTGTTCAACCTATTAGTATTTTAAGGAGCCTCAAATTATAAGATGTATTTGTGAATGAGAAATTACATCATTTGAAATTTGAGCTTATACTTACCTCATAGAGGTAGTTTAGCTTAAGCCTCTTAGGACAGGAATTTAATATTCATCATCTCTACAGACAGAAGAAATGTTAAGCAAAAAATGTACCATTTTCCTATTAGTAAATGTCTTTGAGAGCACAATTTATTTTTCTGTCATCTTCTTGAAAGGAACATTTGGAATTTGAATCTAGGAATCAATAAGAACATTGAGTGTCCATAACTGAGAGGGATTTAAAGGGTGTTCATGGTTTGGTCTTTGGCCTCACTGAGTGTTTTGTTGGTCGGTTGGTTTCTGAAGTGCCAGCATTTCTTACTTACTCACCTCTTTCCCTCTGTGTGCAGGGTTACCATGGTCATTCCCTGGATGGCTGGGAAAAGGCTTAAACTGGCCTTACAAAAATATTCAACTGACCGCCTACTATATCGTGAGCTGGATTGTGGGCGCCAAGTATTATCATAATTTGGACATTGAATATATTGGAGTTAGTAATGTATTTAAAAATACAATTCACTTTTAGACATTTATTTAATAATAATTTTTAAAAGTAATTTGATTCTATGGCACTCTGTTGGTTGACCATTTTGTGTCATGTGACTCATTAGTTTAATCTAGTGTCTGATAATAGCACAAATTAACCACGTGTGACCTTTGATTATTCTGTCCATTTAAATTCTTTTCCACTTTAAAAAGACAAACTGTATGGACTGTATATGTTCTGGAATGGTGGTTATATATATATTTTTTAAGGTGGTAAAGGGTTCTGTTTACAAAGGAGCATTATTTACACCTTAAAACCCAGAACCAGAACAGTCTATACCTCCAAATACTGGCCTGCGACTACCTTGTCCTGGGTTAACTACCCAGAACCCAGAACCCAGACCAGCCCTGACCTTCAAACCTTTACTCCTTAACCTCCAAACCTCCAAAAGCCTCAACCTCCAAACCTCCAAAGAAGGGAGCTTCTTTCTATTCCTCCTTCCTGCAGGCCGTGCCCCTCCTGGCTTTTAATTTTTTTTAATGCCAACCTAACTCAAATTCTCCTCCAATTTTTTTTTCTAGTTTTAGTTTAAAAAAAAAATAATAGTTTCTCATGTAATTTTATGACATTTTATTGTTTTCTATTAGTATCTTAAACTAGGGTTGGCAAAATTTTTCTTAAGAGAACAGAGTACACATTTTGGGGGTTTTTAGGTCAGAAGGCAATATTAAGAATCCTTTAAAGACAATAATTATTTAACAGTTTAAACGTTTAACATTAAAAACTATTAGCTTTCAAGCTAAGTGCTACCTTTCAGTGGACTAGATTTGGCTTGGCTTTCTGAAATTTACCCCCTCGTGTCTTCAATTTTCATTTGACACTTCTTTTAATGATTTGGACATAATATTGCATCTTTCTAGAGCTGGTTTGTTGGCAGGCTGGAGGTATTTCTCAGACTGCATTGTAACCAATAGAGTCTCACACCTAGTGGATCTCTATCAACATTTGCTCATCTGTGTGCTATCTGTCAAAACTGACCTTGAGTTTTCCTTTTTTTTTTTTTTTTGTCAGTCCTGGGCCTTGAACTCAGGGCCTGAGCACTGTCCCTGGCTTCTTTTTGCTCGAGGCTAGCACTCTGCCACTTGAGCCACAGTGCCACTTCTGGCCGTTTTCTGTATATGTGGTACTGGGGAATTGAACCCAGGGCTTCATGTATACGAGGCAAGCACTTGAGGTTTTCATGCAGTCTTGACTTTGATTATCAGCAAGCACTTGCTGATGAGTTCCTACCGGTGTTGCATAACTACAACTATAAAATTGTGGGCATAACAAACCCTTGAGGTTAGTGAGAAAGGTAGACACTGGAACAGATGCACTCAACTGTCACAAGAAGATACAAGACAGGAGCATGAGCACAGTGCTGTAGGAAATCAGTAATGTGAACACACTTGATTTTGTTCTTCTTTTTGAAAGTATAATTAAAAATTACATTGTGAATTCTCTCTCTCTTTTTTTTTTTTTTTCGGCCAGTCCTGGGCCTTGGACTCAGGGCCTGAGCACTGTCCCTGGCTTCCTTTTGCTCAAGGCTAGCACTCTGCCACTTGAGCCACAGCGCCTCTTCTGGCCATTTTCTGTATACGTGGTGCTGGGGAATCGAACCCAGGGCCTCATGTATATGAGGCAAGCACTCTTGCCACTATGCCATATCCCCAGCCCCGTGAATTCTCTTAAATGTCATAATGTTTAACTGATAGTGAGACTTAATGTAGGATTTGTTTTCTATGATGTTGCATATTTATAAAATATTAGTAAGTTGAATAATGGGTGAGTCATCTTTCAAACTCTTGAAAAACACATGCTATAGAGAAACTAACTGTAGCACCTGGACTCTAGGCTCATCTCTATTGCTAATAATTGTCTTGACAACAAAATCTATAGTCACAGAAGTTCTCTTTTAAGTCTAAAGCCCCATGCTCTTAAGAGATTTGGTGTATTTCTTTTTATTCTTCCTTTTTCTTGAAAGTTTTATTTGTATATTGTACCACCTATTTGAGATTCTGTGTTCTTAAAAATTATTTTCTTCTAAGTAGCATCCTTACTGATACTCAGCCTTCAAGTATACGTTTAGAGATCCGGTTGGAATTGTTACAGCAATCTTGTATCTATTAATTCACCATTGCCCAGTATAGTCCTCGTACCAAAAAAACCCTGCTGTCCTTTTTTTGAATAAATGTGTATTTCATTGTTGGAAATCCCCAGTATTTGGAAAATATCCACAAACTATTTTAAGTATTTTTAAAGAAGAATAGTTTAGAAAGATACATGGCCTTACATGTATCTGTAAATTCTATGAAAGCATACTCTGTAAGTTGGGAACATGGCTTATTAGATAAAATAAGAAATGGAATGAGAAGACAAATGTCTTAACTTCTAATTTAAACTTTCTGACTCTTTGTTTTACAGATTTGGAATGAAAGGTCATTTGATGTCAATTATATCAAGGTTTGTACAACTTTATTATCTTTAATACTTTGTAATTTGTGAATAATTCTTTATGCTTCCATACAAGGAAATTAATAGTAAAATATTTTTTAAATGGAACATTTGTTATTTTGGTAGTTGTGATATAATATTCCAGTAAAATCTTAAACTTAATGCATATGTAATCCTCTGTGGTCCATGAATTTCTGATATTAAGAATTTGATTGATTTCCCCTATTTTAAAATTCGTTAGCTTATTGAGGTTGAGGGTTGTAACTCAGGGTGGAGTGTGTACTTTGCATGAAAAAACACATATTAGTTTTAGACTGATGATAGATATAAAACTGTATTAGCTCAGAATTGACTCTTATTTATAAATTAAAGCTTGTAATATGACCATTTTGAACTGTTCTTACATACTGTGTATAAATATATAGTGCAGGATCTTATTTGTGATTATCCAGGAGAACTAGAAAATCTAGAGATAGCCATGGTTACATATGCAAACTTGACCAAGTTATTTTTCCTCAGCTCTTCTTGCTGAATGGATACAAACAAGTTATCCTGCTACAAATTCACACAGCATTTGAAACTGGATGGTACAAGTAGCAGATGTTCAACAGTATTGGTCAAATTAAAAAAATAAGCAAAAATAAAGAATGTTTTCCTTTTACATTTAAGTTTTCTGAACTTGGGAAATTTCCATGAACTTTTCTTTAAGACAAATAAAATCTCTAACTCTATGGTGCATTTTGTAATGGTTTCTGAAAACTGATGTATGGTTATATATTTAGAAAATGTGAGAATTAGAGTGATAAGCCAAATTTATCTTTCAAACAAGTTCATTTGAGTCCAAGGGAATCTTGGAAACAATTTACTACCAAGCAGTTCTTTAGAGTAAATACAGATTGAGACTCAGTTACTTTCAGTAAAATTGGGAATCCCTAGCTCTCTAAGAGGGGATATATACACCGTGAGCTTCATCACTTACAACTTCTTTTTGCATACTGCTGGGGCTCTACTACTTGAGCCAAACCTCTAATTCTAGCTCTTTTGTTGGTTAATTGGAGATAAGAGTCTCATGGATTTGTCTACCCTGGCTGGCTTCAAACCACAATCCTCATATCTCAGCTTCCTGAGTAGCAAGGATTATATGCATAAACCACCCTGATGTTCAGCAGTTCTGGTGTTCTAATGTGTGTTTGCTACCAGACTCTGTTTTATGCTTCTTTTAGAGTCCTCATGGGGCCCAGAGAACCCATAAAGGTACTCTGTGTATGCTTTGTTAGTTTATTTCCTGTTAGAATTCAGCTTCCTTTAATTTTTGTAGATAAATAGTACTATAGATTGATTTTATTTTTCTGTCTTATTTATAACCATGAAAATCTTGATAGTAAGAATGGAATATTTCTTTATACTATGATGGTCTAAAATATTAAGAATTCTGTCATTCTGTTATTATATAAATTATCAAGTACTTTAAGACCTTGAGAAATACTTAAATGAAATTGTGTGACTAGTAGCCCAATTTTATTGTTAGGTCTGCATAGGAAATTCCTGGAAGGAAGCATGCCAAAATAATAGTAATTACATCTGGGCTTACTTACTACCATTTGATTATTTTTACTTATGTGGCTCTCTTTCTCTATCCCAATTTCTATGGTTAAACGTACTTTTAAAGTCAGAAGGGAAATTGCTGTAAAACTTCTTTTCCCCATGAACACATTTCAGTTGAGAAACAATACTAAACCTTGTCACCCTGAGTGCTGAGCTTTTGGAGCCATTTCTTTAGCTATTTTTGTTATAATTCAATAGCTACAAACCATTCCTCTGATCTTATCTCTCAAAAGGTATTAAGAAGGATGCTGGACTACCAAGGTTTCCAGCAAGTGAAAATCATAGCAAGTGACAATCTTTGGGAGCCTATTTCTTCTTCCATGCTGTTTGACCCTGAACTCTTGAAGGTGATTGATGTAATAGGGTAAGGCCTGCTTTCCACCGGTTGATTGCTCTAGGTGGGACTCTTGATTTTCTTGCCTCACTATTTGATCTTATTCACAGAAGGTAATTGTTTATTTAAGGGAAGTGTGTACAAACCATACTTAATCCTACGCCCTTTGAGATTTAGGTATTTGGGGATCTTTCTATAGCAGTCAGATGTATTTTAAAAAATGTTGCTATTTGGAGTAATAAAATGAGCATCTTATTTTGATTAAGTGGTAGTATTTAATTTTAGAAATTATGAAAGCAGTGTTGTAAAGTTAGTTCCTTAGGTCTCCTGCAGCTGAGAGATCTTACATTTGTAAATGGTTTGGCATGTGTACTGACTTTTTAATCATAAATCCTTAGTAATATAGCTCTGATCCTGTTGAACCTGGGTAACTGCAGTCGAAATCAGGACACGGGGGATGCAAGGCGAGTGAACCAATGCATACTTTATTGCAAGAGGGCCAGGGTTTATATAGGGTTAGAAACCAATTTTACAATTACAGGTAAAAGATCAATACAGCATGACATTTGTCTCAAATACAAAAGTGGAGGAAATTTCCTACTGTGAGGGCAGGAACTTGGTACAAATGCCTTTCTAATTACAGGAGGTAGTGTCTACAAAATTGTTGATATCAAAACAAGGAACTGTATACAACTGAGGTAGAACTATAATTATCTCCTAGCTACTATCTCCTTAAGGCTAGATATCATCAATCTTGACTTCTCCAAATACTTGTGAAATAACAGTGAGGAGACTTTCCTGTTTATAGTGAGAATCTAACACTAAAGGCAGCTGGTCAAGCAAGTCTCCTTAGGGAGACTCCCTAAGGAGACTTGCTAAGCAGGGGGGAAAAGGAGATTCTCACAACAGGTGGCTTCCTTTGGCCCAAATTTTTCCAATGGTTGGAGACTTTAATTCTCCAACAATTGCCCCTTTTTTATTAATTTTCCACAGCCGCTTCTCTGGAAAGTTTAAGGGCAGTGAGTAAAACATCAGAGGAATTATTCCTAGTGAAACGCTTCATTATAGCTATGATAGAACAATATCCTAAGAAAAAGACACATATCATAAGTATTAAGACAATAGAAGCACTTCCAACACTATTGGTAATACTTAGCCACCACCCACTAGGGTCTAATCCTTCTAAGGTCTGAGCTAGTCCTTGGGCTATATCATCAATAGAAGAGGCATCTGGCAATTCCTTTTGAAAAGCTTCAAAAACCTCCCTGTATAAACTTTGTTCACTTAACGTACCATTTAGTATGGCTCCATCTATAAGCATTTGTATATCATTCCATTCATATTCAGAGGCATTATATTTATAAGGTGTTACACAGACATGACTAGAATTCCAATCACAAGTCAAAAACAATCGTTGCTGTAAAGCCAAATATTTCTGTCCAAGCCAAAACACTCCTTTAACAGCTTCTATCTCATCTTGAAGGTGGGCATTTATTTCCAGCTGATGTTGTCACAGATTGTGGGAGTCCTGGTGCCACTGCACCATAAAGTCATGAGTTTGTACGGATTGTCGCAATGCGGCTCCGGATACTGCTGCAGTTGTAGCAATGGCAATCAGTCCAACGAGTCCTGCAATAATCAGTCCAATGGCACGACGACTCCTCTTCAGAAGCCGCTTAAAAAACTGCATTACTAATCCTTGTACAGGTCCTCCAGCCCAGGGACGATGCATACGAACAGGAACCCAAAGGGAGTTGCGCTGGGTTAAAATCATGATCCTATCTTGACTAAAATTAAAGGTGACATTGTTATTCAAGCAAGTATACAATTTACAATTTATGCTGGTAATGGCATTCTTAGTTATCATGATCCTATCTTGACTAAAATTAAAGGTGACATTGTTATTCAAGCAAGTATACAATTTACAATTTATGCTGGTAATGGCATTTAGTTATGTTTATGGGGCCGACCATCAGTACTTGTGGAAAATGAACACAAGCAGAGATATTATAGGTCTTTACAACTGTGAAGTTGTAGGAGGCGGAGGATCCTTTAGTTCCTGAGTAAGTTCCATTGGCCAGCAATACAGGAGCCTGAGAAGCTGCTAATTTCTAGAGATGATGTTGTGGAGGAAATAGCCTGTTTCCATGGGCGAGAGCAGGCCGGGGGTCACTAAAGCCTGCTCCAAACCACCCTAAAAGCTGTTTAGCAGACATGGCATTGGACATGTTCATAGATAAAGTAGGGTCACAAGATGAGTTATATTCAGTGCAGTTTTTCAACCACACACCAAAAGGTCCCCAATCATACCAAGTATGCTGGGATGTATTCCAAATAGTTGGAAAAATTCCTCGACAACTTTCCCAATGTCTTTCAGTAAAGTTCAGGTTCAGATAAGTAAAATTGTCACATTTAGGCAGGCCAGCAGGGCTAGGATAATTATCTAATTTATAGGTATGAGATCCCACAGACCAGGAAGACAGTCTAATCAGCCGAGTTCTACTGGAGTTATATGAACCTCCATGCTGAATCCAATATTGATATCTAAAAGGGTAACATGGGGAACGGCCTTGACAGATAGCTTTAGAGAACTGAGAATAAGAGAAGTTAAATGATCTTTCCTCTTCCATAGGAAAGACTGGAATGCCAGACCCATAGGGGGAGAGAGTAAATTAGGAATAGATGTAAAAACAGAGACAGGGGCTTTTGTCCATAAATATGGACGTAATAAAGGAGGGTTAGAAATATAGGCCCAATACATTACCTCTGATGTAGCCCGTACAGGTTACCAGTGCACACCTGTCCATTTGAATGGCCTTATCACTTGAATGAGAATGTCTCACCCCCTTGATGGACAGAGGGGTGTTTGTTGCTGGATCCACTGGAGCAGGTGCTAGAAAGATGGGCTGTCTTCTGTAGAAACATAAGCATACCCTCGCCCCTGGGTTAACAACTCCCAGGGGACCCAATCTAGCCCAACCCCCAATCTAATCCAAACCGGCTGCGGTTTGTTTTGCATAGGCGGAGCTAGGAAGTGTCGCTCAGCTCTTGCTAAAACATCTCCTTGAGACAAATTTAAAAAGTTAAGGACAAATAATGCTTCTGCAATGACAGCAGGGGCTGTTTTATAAATACTTTTCATAGAAGTTGCATATCCCTCAGTACTATCCATACTCCCCCTCTTTAGTTTTGTAATTTGTGTTTTTAATGTATAATGAGCTCTTTCTACTATACCTTGACCTTGAGGATTGTATTCAATTCCTGTAACATGAAAAATGTTATGAAATTCTAAAAATTTTCGTACTTGTTTACTGGAATAAGCTGGTGCATTGTCAGTTTTTATTTGAGAAGGAATCCCCATGACTGCGAATGTTTCTAGTAAATGTTGAATGACATGAGTCCCTTTTTCCCCTGGTAGAGGTGTTGCCCAAATAAAAGAAGAATGTGTATCAATGGATACATGCACATATTGTAAGCGGCCAAATTCAGGGATGTGTGTTACATCCATTTGCCAAATTTTATTAGGAGCAGTTCCTGACGTGTCAATTAATTTTTGAGGGCTACATAAATCCGAATTTCCTTGAAGAATGGAAAATAGGTTAGGAATTCTGGGAATTCCTAAGGAAGGGCAAAGCCAATTGATGTCCCTAGTAACTTTTGAAAATTATTAAGAGTTTTAAACTCTTCAGTACGAATTTTTATTAATTGGGGGGTAATTACTTGTCTTCTAACTAAATATCCCAGATACTTAAATGGTTCTTCTGTTTAAATGAATTTTATCAGGGGCAATTATTAAATTATACTGTTGAAAGTCTAAAGGCAAAATTTGTAACAATTTTGATACAATATTTTTATCAGGTGCAGCAAATAATAAATCATTTTATTGAAAACCTGTAAAACAAACTGGAGTAGTAATTAAACAATCATCTTGATAGCCATCGTTTTCCTATATCCAACTTAAAACATTTTAAATTTCATATCTCAGAATACATTTTTGATCTCAAGTCTTTTACCAAGCCTGGTTGTATTAAAAGAAATCTGGAGCCTAGGTATCACCCATTGCTTCATGCTGCTTGTTTTTCACTTCCAAATTTCTTATCTAGAAAGGCATTCTAAAACCTTTTAAAGTAGAGGCTTTCACACCTTTACCTCAGCCTGTATTTGCATAGAAAAACTGAAACCCAGGGGGCACATTGCCTCCTGGTTGTCTGCTTTAAAAGAGCCATTTTCCTATATACAGAGAGTTAATGAAAGTTGTGTACTTCTATCCCCCATTAGTTTATATACTTTAAAATATTTACCTGATTATATGTGACTTAAGATAGTTAATCTTACTGTTACAGTACAGTTTACACTTAAAAAATTTAGTACCTGATTCATTAAAGTGATACCCAAAACAATTGTAACAAGAGTACACTTAGCAGTGTGCCCCAGAATTATAACCATGAGATTTCAGAGTTAGCATATTTGCTTTTTTGATACATCCAAATTGCAAACCTGTACAGAAATCGAGTTATATCAGGTAAATAAACTTTTAAATCTCCTTTAAGATATTCCAATTTTAATCCATCCTAAGGGGCAGTTTTAGAAGTATCAGTCAAATCATACATTTTACCCTGAGGTTTCCAATGTTTATACCTGAAAACAAAAGAAATAAAAGAAAGGCCTCCATTGGCCTGTCCGATAGAATGGGCCTATCTCCATCCTACTCCTTAGAGCTTGATGAACTGCCTTGGGGCCAGCTTGCCCTCTCCCACTATGAATGGACGCCACCCTACGGCTGTCCCATCACGTGGATCGGCTAAACTGCACTTTTGTCAGTTTACCCCTCACTACTGAGGATAGGTTCAAGGGCCCATGCTAAGTTCTTATTTATTTATTTATTTATTTATTTATTTTTAACCATGAATTAAAGAATTTTTTAACTATAGTTCCTTTTAAAATAAAGTAATAATCCTTTAAAGCTTTTGGTAAAGCCCAAACTCGATGATCTTTTGAAGTTTAAAGTTAAACTAACCTATTTTTACATCATACATTTTTAATCTTGAACACATTCACACCCACATACATTTGTGCGCGCGCACACACATACTATACATTCACATATGTAGGTATTAATGTAAACAGAACTTAAAAGCAGTCCAAACAACTATCAGCCGTACATTTTTTAGTGGCAAAAGGTATATTTTCCAATCTTACTCTTGTAATGACCAAAACTTAAAACAAAACCTTTAATGAATGATTTTAGCATTGTTTAGTCTTATTCGCTAGGGCCTATTAGTTTTAGCAAAGTATCTTAGCATACTAAACACTGAAGATAACTGGGTTGGGGTCCCCTGGAGTATTACTGAGTCCACCTAGCACTTGACTCTTAGTGTTTACTCTCAGGCTAAGATTAGCCTAGCCAGCTGTTTGAACTCAGCTCTTAGCAGCCTGCACTTTTTCTGCCTTCTTGCAGAAGGAGACACAGTACCTAGTAAATGTTTTGCCCATAGACATGTAAATGGACAACAGAAATAAGGGAAACAAAAGTTTATGTTTAAAACTGGTACCAATCTCAAAGACAAAACTAGTCAAGACAAAACAGAACATAGAAACAGAGGCTTTTACGCCTTGGATGGCATGTCCAGCGTCCACAAGCTGCCAGCCAGAGTGATGGAAAGTCCATAGGGCCCTGAAAATTCTCAGGGGGATCCTCCCCAGTGGAGATTTCCATCCCCTGGCAATCAACCTGCCGAGGCCGCCCACCAGAGGACTTTTTTCCCAATTTAGCACTCCACACGAAACACAACTAATCAAACAAGGACAAAGACACATGAAACATTCATGTAACTGTCTTATCCTGTTATTAACTTATGGTTATACTTTCTTTCCTAGGGCTCATTATCCTGGGACCCATACAGTACACAATGCAAGGTTGACTGGAAAGAAACTTTGGTCTTCTGAAGATTTTAGTACATTAAACAGTGATGTGGGCGCAGGCTGTTGGGCTCGAATATTAAATCAGAATTACATCAATGGCTATATGACTTCGTAAGTTATTCATACCCTTTTAGGAATTTTATTATAAACATTTAAAGGGAACAATTAAATAGAAAATGCTAACATAGACTCTGTTATTCTCATAGCCTCTATTTTGTTATCTTAAATCATCATTTGCTTTTTATTAGCCTCATTTACATCAAATCTGAACTTACATGCCTGTATTTGAATATAGCTTATATTAAGAAAAGTTGGGTTTATTGAGGTATAATGTATAGTAAAATTTATAAAAAATTATAATTTATAAAATAAAATAAATTGTAAATTATGTGTTTTGCCACTTATACCTACATATTTTTGTCTGTTTCCCAAACATAAGGATATTTTTACATGACTACACTATAATTTTTATGTATATTGACATTTAAAGAAAAAAATACTTTGTTAGTACTGGGGTTTGAGCTCAGGCCTTGAGCTTTCCAGGTCTACACACTGCTACTTGAATCACACCCTACCTTTTTTGCTTTTGTTAATTTTTGAGTAGTGTCTGACATAGTATGCTGGTCTGGGCTGGACTGTGGTCCTCCTGTGTGTGCTTTCTATGGAGCTGGGATAGTAGGCTTGTACTACCATACCTGGATTTTGTTGTTTGAGATGAAGTCTCAGAAACGTTTTCCCTGGGCTGGCTTCAAATTGTAACCTTCCTGATTGCCACCTCCTAAACAGCTGGGATTATTGAGGTGAACCTAATCTTGCCTTGTCTGAAGAAGAGCCTGGGATCCTTGCTACGCTGACTGCTAGGTTTCTGCTGAGGCTTCACTGAAGCCAGAGTCTACAGGGAGGGATCTTGGGACGTTGTTTATCTAGTCCAGATGATTTGGATTCTGCACAAGTTTGGGAAACACCAATGTTGAGAATGTATTATGCTTTTCTCTTCCTAGAAAAAATGCAAGTTATTTTAATCCATAGCTTTTTATAAACTCAAATAATCAGCCATGAGTAAATATATTTGTGCATATCTGTATTCTTAGACATGAGGTATCTAGGTGAGAGGTAATGGAGTTTTTGAAGGCTTTTTTACATCTTTTACAAAATTCCTTCCAGAAAGTTTGTCTGATTGACAGTTCCATCACTATGCAGAGAAGATACCAGGACTTATGCAAACTATGAGCAAAATCATGTGTAATGTTCACAGATAGTGAGATTTTTGAAAGTTGGGAGTATTATTTCTACTTTGCCTTGAGATAATTAGAACTCTTTTATTGCCTAAGTATAGTAGTCTGACATTTTGTAATAGGTGCCAGCTTGATCAGAAAAATAAAATTCTCTAAGCTGTTTATCATCCTCCTCCTCCTCCTCCACTTCCTCCTCTATGCCTTCTCCTCCTTCTCCTCATCTAGATGTGAAGAACTCAGCCTGGTACAAGAACTTCATCTTTTATGTTTGGCTTTTCTGAGTCACAATCTTAGGCTTCAATATCTGCTGTGGACTTTTAGGACTGATCAACTGAAAGAATAAGCCATAAAGTAGACCAGCAAGTAGATCCAACTAATGCTTGTAGCTAAAACAAAATGCTATCAGTAGTAAAGCTCAATCTTGATCCATGTTTGTCATATGCTTTAATATGTTTAGTACTCCCAACCAATTCATGATCTGAGTACACACAGTGTCCTCATTTTATATATGAGGATACTGGGGTCCAGAGAGGTTGAATGGTAGAGTCAGGATCTGAACCCAGACATTCCGACACTTCAGAGTTCTCCGTTATAAATTGTGTCATAAGATGGAGACATGATGAAGGCTGACTGTTGAAAGGAAAGCAGGCATAGACAGCATTCATTTACATTGGGTTCAAGTTTATGACATAGATAGAAATGACATCATTGGCTATGAATTTGTACGTTCCATATACATTTGTATTTTTTTATGATGTGATTCATCATTAAAATGTTTAGTTATATGTAGCATTGAAGTTTTCAAAATGTGAGTAAATTTATGCAGTTTCTGTTTTCTTGGGCCATCATTTTATGTTCATTTACATAATAATTATGGTAAGGATTCTTTACTCCAAGCTTTTATCACATGCTTTTTTTTTTTTTAAAGTACAATTGCTTGGAATTTGGTGGCTAGTTACTATGAAGAGTTGCCCTATGGACGATGTGGACTAATGACTGCCCAGGAGCCATGGAGTGGGCACTATGTAGTGGAATCTCCCATTTGGGTGTCAGGTAAGGCTCACATTCTATCTTACCCTAAAATCCCCCTGGAGAGGCAAACCAGAAAACACCTACAGGAGATGCTCTACACTCAAGTATCACAAAATCTGTCCATGTTTGGTGTGTCTCCATTTTAAGGGAGATTGGTCAGTGTTTTAATAAGATTGTCTTGAGAAATTAGGTTACTTTAATTAGGTTACTGTATTCTATATTTGATTATTCATAGCCCAGGACCTTAGAAATGACCAGGAGAGAAAGAAGGGAAAGGAGCAGGGAAGAAGGAATATTAATGATGTAGACAGAAATAATCACCTAGAGCATATAATCCCAAATCATAATGGCTAATAAAGTGAAGTATTGATAAAGATTTATTTCAATTCATAGTATCTAAGTTAAAAATTAGTCTTTTAGGTAACTGTTTTGTTGATCATTGTGCTAAGAAGATCAAAGGTGAGTAAATAACAAATACTAAGTAACAACTATTATATTTATTGAATTGTTAATTGAATAAGTAAAATATTGTGGCTATTCCCCAAATGTACTGATGTGTGTTGTTAAAAGGTAATTTTCACAGAAAGACACAATCATACCTTACATATAAATAAGAAAAGAACACATGATGAAGATTTTGTTTCTCGTATGATGTAAAGAAAATGTTAGAACCAGTTCAAAGGAAAAATCAACATAGCACAAATTTCTGTGAATTAAAGAATTTGAGATGAAGTATAAATGGAGGTCAGCTAAGTTTTGTGCAGCCAAGAGGGAATCAGTTAAATGTCTTTTGGAAAAAGCATAATTTATATAGTTCAAAGACAGGCCTATCGATCCAGCTATCTATTTTTTTTTTTTTTTTGCCAGTTCTTGGGCTTGCGTGTTATCCCTGAGCTTTTGTGCTCAAGGTTAGTGCTCTACTACTAGAGCCACAACTCCTATTTCTTGGTTTTTATTTTTATTTTTGTAGTTTAGTAGCGATAAGAGTCTCACGAACTTTTCTTGCCCATATTGGCTTTGAATTGTGATCATGAGATCTCAGCCACCTGAGTAGCTAGGATTACAGGCATAAGCCACTACCATTGGGCTCAGATCCAGCCCTTTCCATTGAAGCACAGAATAACATTATAGTGTCATTCATTAGTCACAAAGAAAGTTGAGGTCATATAGATGATGAATGGCATGGTCCCACTTTTTTATTGGGGGTTGTCATTATATTAAATGACTAGTAATGAATGTAACTTAAATTTAAAAATCTGTTGTTCAATAAAAGTTTTCTATTTTTTATTTTTTGGTAACTAATATTTGTGACTTTTGTTTCTAAAATCATAACTACTCACTGTACTTAAAAAATGATTTTTCCAAAGGTAAGTTGCTTTCAGAGAAAAATGATAAATAAAAACGAACCTGCTTATATCTTAAACCCTTATTTTGGTGATTTTCTCTTTTAGTTGATATGCCGTCCTTAGAAATTTGTAATCATGAACTCATTTGTATCTGTGATATTATTCTAAACTATTTTACTTGTTCTGAATATATAAAAAATTAAGTTGGACTTACATGTTTCTTTTGAGTAACTCCTTAAATGTTTAAATTGTTGTTCCTACTTTCCAAGACAATATACACTTTTAGTGTGGGGAGGTGAAATATTGCATACTATAATAAGGACAAAGTTTAGAGGTGACAACAAATACGTATAAAACAATTGAGGACATAGAAACAGTTTTTGAAGTGCATTACTAAGCTTAACTTCTTTGTTCGTTCTGTAAGAATGGGTCAACGGGAGTTGAACAAAGATTGAGAGGAAGAGTAACTTAACTTTGAGTTAGAGGAGTAACAACTTTGCTTTTGGTAAAAAATAACCAACTAATGCATACTAATGTAAGTTCACTTATTTTTACCAGTCATTTCAAGAATCTTTGTGCAGTTATACCATTAAAATAGATTAATTATTTAAAAAGTGAAATGTGATTGGCATATATATTTTCTCTAAAGTAGAAAATAGCTTTCTAGAAACAGATTCCAATTGGTTAAACTGCCATTTTTTAAAAAAGAAACTCTTATCATCATTTTTATTTTACTTGCATTTCTCTCTGTTTTCCTACAGCGCATACATCTCAGTTTACTCAACCAGGTTGGTACTACTTGAAGACAGTTGGCCATTTAAAGGAAGGAGGAAGCTATGTAGCTCTGACTGATGGCTTAGGCAACCTCACCATTGTCATTGAAACAATGGTAATTGTTTTGTTGTTGATATTGGATTCTCTCACTTGTTTAGTGTTGGAAAAAATAGTATACAAAACAGAACACACAAATACACATGTATATATGTATACATAGATATATACATATATATGCATATGTACATATATACTCAATTGTTTAGTGTTGGAAAAGTAGTATAATACAAAACAACATATAAATACACACATGTACATATACATGTTTATACACATATATGCACACACACATAAGGTCTTATAGCTTTCATTTAAAAATTTTAGTCATGAGTTAGTAAAACAGCAACACAAGTAACCAGTTTTACTTGCTATTAACCTCCAGACTCTCCCTTGTCCTGATGTGTAAGGTCAGGGAAGCTGTGGTTCTTCCATTGTCCATCTTAGGTGGTGCTGTTTGAGGGGTATTTTGAGTCTATTAAGAGAATGGCAAGCCTAAGGTTTAAGTATCTGGGAGGCTGATTGGGGAGAGAGAAGGAATGGCAGGGATGAACAGAAGGATGGAGAAAGCAGGGGCGGAAATGGGGTGTGCTAGGTCTCAAGGGAACTGAGTGGAAGACTGAAGGATGAAAAGAAGCAAATGGAAAGATTAGGTTTTACAGGTGTCAGTTTGGAGAAACCTTAAGTTTCCCAAAAAGACTAGTGAAGTTCCAACTAGGAGGAGGCGGTGTTACTGGTATTCAGTAGAGGTTTGAGAAGAGGGTTTCAGTTGACTTAAGTTCTCATGGGAAAAGCAGGATCTGAGTGAGACACCAGAGCATCCATAAAAAATACGTGTAGTATAGCTACTGCTACTAGGTTTTTCATGTCAATTTACATCTGGTCATCTGCTGATCATAATTTAAGAAGATCCTTTAAAGACATATTATTTATCAGGTTCCTGTCAGGACAAACAGTAAGTATTATGGGCAATATTGATTCTTTTTAAACTGAAGTTGTCTGATGAGTCACTCAATTGAACCAGAAAGCAGTAAGCCCTTCATGACTTACCATAGACCAAAGAGGAATTCTCAAAAGAGGGAGAAAACAGCTCCAGAACCACTCCCAAAGACAGCTGGAAGAAAGGACAGCTATTCCCTCCTACCTTATAGCTGGAAACAATGTTATCTGCAAATTGGATACAGTCCACATTCTGTATCCACATGGATACAGCCATATTCTTGGAGCTTCCTGCCCCCAAAAGATGTTGTGTACCTGACAACACCAAAAACTGGTTACCCACCTGTCTCTGGTAGCATTAGACAAGATTGGCTGCTTCTAGGTGGTATGGCTGGAAACAACTGAAAGAGTCAAGCCATTCATAGGACTCAAAGTGAAATTTAGATGTCCTTTGGGAAGAACGGATTCGTAATGAATGGAAATCTCAAGCCAAATTCATGTAAGAATCACAAACCAAACAATTGTCTCCTGATAATCTGAGTTGGAAGGGGGAGGACAAGACAGTTTTTTAAAAACCTTCTTCTTGTCATTTTTTTTTACTCATGGCCCATAGGTTATAGAAATTTGTTTTCTGAATTTATTAGAATGATTCAGAAGTTTTGTTTCCTAGTTATTCCCATTTCTCATTTGGTGGTAAATGTTATACTTTGTGTGACTAGAATCTTGTGTTTTGGTTAAGGATGTGGGAGACCTTGGTCAGTTTTCCACGTACAAATGAAGAGGTTGTGCATTCTGCTGTCTCTGGATGGAATGACTTATAGGTGTCAGTCAAAGCAAGCTACTTGATAGTGTTGTTCAAATCTCCATATATGCTTGCTGATTTTCTATTTATTTATAGTCTCAGTTACTGAGAGTGGAGCACTGGGATATCTATTCATTATCTTTGAAGTAGTTGTATAAGGGGTTATTGTTACATGTCAGTGTATGAGTATAATGCATCTTTATCCGCACCACCCCTTTCATCAATCTCCCTCATTCCTCCCAATCTAACCCATCCCCTCAGTTTTCTTAGTTGAAGTGTCTATTTATGATTTAAAAAATTATAATTATCTGTTAAGCCCAGAATAGAACCTTGCATTATATGAGTCCTATGATTGTTGAATCCTCTAAGTAGAATTTACATCTTAGTCTTTTTTTGTTTCTAGCTCATGATAGTGACTTGTAAAGGATGAAAGCAATATGAGAACTATCTGTTGCATCTATTAAGCTTCCCTTCATTTGTATTTGAAAGATATATTTATATGGGCTATCTTTTCAGTGAAAACATCATTTTTTTTTTTTTTTTTGGTCAGTTATGGGGCTTAAAGTCAAGGCCTGGGCACTATTCCTGGGCTCTTTTGCTCAAGGCTAGTGCTCTATCTCACTTGAGCCACAGCACCACTTCCAGTTTTTGGGTGGGTTAACTGGAGATAAGAATCTCACAGACTTTCCTGCCTGGGTTGGCTTTGCGCCACGATCCTCAGATCTCAGCCTCTTGAGTACTTAGGATTACAGGCATGAGCCTCTGATGCCTAGCTAAGGCTTAAAAAAAAAATATTTGGTACATTTTACTTGAAAAGCATTTATAACAAAAAATTTTATTCCAAGCATGAGTGTCTCTAGAGTTCAGCTATTTGATTCAGTTGAAATGTTCTTGAAATTTGCTTTGTCTAGTCACATAAAACACATTCATTAAGGGCACAGTAGAAAGGTTGTTAAAATTTGAGATAAATTCATGGTTGTTATGTAATGCATGCCACTTATTTTAATCTTGGGGCACTAGTTATTTGACCCCCCTTCTCCCTAAGATAGCTTGTATAGTATCATTTGGATAACTTAACTTTGTTTTTTTCTTCAGAGTCATAAACATTCTATGTGTATCCGGCCATTTCTTCCCTATTACAACGTGTCACGACAAGTGGCTACCTTTTTTCTTCAGGGAACTCTTGTAAGTACATATGTATCACTCCTATTTCTTTTGAAAACTCATACATTCTATTATAGGCCAGAAATTATTATGTGATAAGTCTTGTATTATGAGTTAATAATTTGTGTTTTTAAAGAAATAGGACATAAGCCAGTACATGGCAAAGTTCTCTGTGACTTTGAGGAACACTTGCAAAAGTCACTTGTAAGAAAATTATCCTTAGTGGACTGAGCATGAGTTATATAGTATAAAACTAACATTGATCTTTGGAATATTCTATTTGTAAAGTACTCAGTACTCTATACCAAAACAACAATATAAATTTCCAAAGACACTGTATGCTTGCTTTATACTGAACGAGGGGGAAAAAGGGCACCATATCTCTACCTCTTGTTGGATTTTTTTTAAACCAGAGATTATTGAACTTTAGGATCCTATGCTTATTTGGCTTACTTACTCACAGCTGTGTTCTACCACGTGAGCCATGCTTCCAGCCCATATTTTTGCTGTCTTTCAAAATAAAAGTTTTTGTTGGTTTTCCAGATAGTTTCTTGGGTTTTTGTGGTGTCTGGCTTTGAACCTCAGTCTTCCAGATCTTAGCCTCCTGAGAAGCTAGGATTATAATTGTGAGTCACTGGCACCTGGTTCTTTTGTTAGATTTGAATTGAGAACATTCAGTACCTTTTAAAATTAATGTATATAAAATTATTTTTATATTAGTGGATATTTTTGAAGCAAAGAAACTTTTTTTTTAAACATTTAGTATTCTTATCTTGATTAATACAGTGCCAAAGAACACAACCAGGAGATAAAAGACTGGAGGTTTATTGGCTGTGACGAGTAAGAACAGCATGATAGGCTTCCCTCTTCCCCCTAAAGCAATGATCTTCTCCTGCAAAGGCAGCAGGGGGATTTTTTTCAAGGAGCCTGTGCATGTTGATACACAAAAGCACACTGGGATGGGTACATCACATCATGATGTATACGGTGGATATTTCTAAGCACACTCAGTTTACAGTCATTCAAGAAGAAAAAATGATTAGGCACATTTCTGGGCACGCTTAAATTAGCTCAAGGTCATAGAGCAGGTGTCCCTAAAGGAAAGATGGCAGACAAGATTACTTCTGGGTGTGTTTTGTTAAGTGTTATTGCAAGCTAAGTTTATTCTGCCTGTAGGTCACCTAGAAGGATGAGTCATAGTGGTTAGTGTATTCTCTGAAAGTTTCTCTGAAGTCTTAGCTGAAACAAAAGTAAAGGACCACTCTGAATGTCTATTAGTGCAGGAGTTTGTTTTAAGAAATGCCTGGCAATCTTGTGTAGTAGCTGAAATTTATAGGAAAAAAAGTATTAGCTTAAGCAATGTCTTACTAATTTAAAAAGTGTTACTCGTTAATAGTTGAAATTTTTTTGTAAGTAGTAATAGGGTGTACATTATCATTGATCTTTTTTTTTAACTAGTATTTATTTGGGAAATGAAGCACTAACCCATGTTTTCTTGTTTTTTTTTTTTCCTTTAGAGTGATATACCAGAGCTACAGGTGTGGTATACTAAGCTTGGAATACCATCTGAGAGATACCTTTTTAAACGACTGGATTCTATATGGGTAGTTTGAAAATAAAGTCCTTTATGTTGATTATTATGACAGTAAGACAGTACAAAGTTGCCAGGAATGTGTTAATGAGTTAAGAATTTGAAATTTTGTAATTGGTTTTATGGTTGAAGCAATTGGTCTTTTTCTATGTTTTTTACTACAAATCCTTTTTAAGAAATTACAGAAGTCTGTGTGTTTATAGATGTTGTTTGCTCTTTAGTCCTAGCTTGTCTTGGGTGGTGCCACTATTATCTCAGTTGCTGCCCAGGTGAGAAATTGAAGTCTCATTGGAAATTCTTTTCCTCTGCATCCCAGTACTGATCACATGAAGACGATTCTGTCTTCTCTCTACTGCTGTGGCATGCTTAACTTCCTCATTACTGCTCCCATGATTTCAGACACTGCCTCCTGGTTTTCCAGCCTTGAGTGTTCACTCCCTCCTAGATAGCTACCCCACTGCCACCAGAGGGTGTGGTATTTGTAATGTGGGTCTTATTTGTATCTGTGCCTTGTTCAGAAGGTCTCAGTTTTCACTGCCATATTCATTCCTTACTGTAGCACCTGACCTTCATTGGCTCATCAGAGGTGAAAGATGGCTTTCTTTTCTTCTTCTTAAACTGGCCTCATGTAGTTTTCAAAGTGTGCATAAGTGTTCACTTACTTCTGTGACTGAACATGCTTTTTCTTCTCCCTGGGTAGCGTTTCTTATCTTTGTCATCTTTCCAAGCTCAACTAAGCTGACACTTGAGCTTTCCCTACCAGTCACCCTATAGCTACCTAGGACTGTGTGCTGACTGACTTAAACACTGTTCCTAGTACATCTTACTACAGTGCTTAGCATAGATGGTTTTTTCATGAATTATTTCAAAGATTGATCTGGCCCAAACAAGCATATTACTTCACCTAACTGACACACTTGGCAACATTTCTGATAATTACTAATGTTCTAATGATTAGTCATTATCAGTGATTAAGCACTCTGTAATGCTTTAATTTTTGCTTTCATGCTTACAAAGCCCTTTCAGGTGCATATTTTATGTGAGGGGAAAAACCCCTCAAAACATTGTTTCCAAGATCGTAAATGTGATACGAAATTTATAATAAATAATAGCATAATACATTTATAATTTATAATAAGCAGAATTTCTGTCTTTTGAGAACTATTTTCTATGCTTTAACAGTTGAGTCAAGAGTGAGATTTTGTGAATTGTTTTTCTCTTTGAAAAGTCCAAAGAGGGAAATGAGCAGAGCTTTCAGTTGTATGTATTAAATATATACAGTTCTAAAGAACTTACTGTATAATGGAAAAGAATAGGCCAGTAGGATATGTTTGGACACCACTTATTCCTTCCTGCAGTGAAATTCTTGTTTCAATAAAGTATAGAAATAAATATTCTAAAAATCTATTCAGCTATAAAGTCCTTGAAAATAGGTATAGAATATTACCAAGGGCCTTGATATTGTGTCTCACAAGGATTAAGGAAATCCCAACAGGAATGAGTTTTTTTTTTGTTGTTGTTGTTGTTAAGATTACTTTTCTCAAGGATTTTTGTGGCAGTGAGGGGAGCTTCACCCGGCCTTGAATGTGAGCATTTTTTTTTTTTTTCTAGCTCCTTGACAGTGGTGGCACCTTCACATTGGAACTGCAAGAAGATGAGATATTCACGCTCACCACTCTCACCACGGGTCGGAAAGGCCAGTTCCCATATCCTCCCAAATCCCGGCCCTTCCCATCTATCTATGATGATGATTTCAATGTTGGTAAGTTTTGTTTTTTTTTTTAACTAAGAACCTTTGTCTCCATCTTTGGTACTTGTAGGTAGATTTCTACTTGTGACACAGGTTGTATAATGGTTCATTTAGCTCTCGAATCTGTGCACTAAGAGGAGGCCTTACTTCTATATTTCTTCAAGGTAAAGCTTAACTTGCAGGCTTTATATTTTTCAGTGCTAGAAATGTGTAGAGGTCATTTTCAAAATGAAAGTTATAATTCTAGGTGCAGCTTCTGGTGCAGCTTAATATTTGTAACTTTGCCTTTGGCTCATTAACCACCACTGACATTTTCTTTTGTGTGAAGGTGAAGCCATGTTAATGTGTGTCTTTCCATGGTACTGGTTAAGTAATTAGGGGTAACTGTGTTATCCTTGGGTAACTCAAGTCATCACATACCCTCTGTGAGTTTTCTGTTATAACTCTCCTGTCGGTGTTTAGGAGGTTCTTACCTAAAGCTGTTACAGAAGCCCTCTCTATTAGTCATTTGGCAAAAGTTAGACAGGGTCATTGTTATATTCATAGATCACTCAGTAAGCCGCACAACTTTTTAACTAAGAAGTAATATTGTATTAGATTATGGGTGTCATTGATGGGTCATGTGGCTCTATAATCTCCTCCTGAAATCTGTGCAGGGTAGAAGAATAGCAGGGAGGGAACTAAGGTGGCTGGAGAGTGACTTGAACCTCTTATTGGCTTCAGGGCTACTTAGAGACTCCTCCCCCTCACTCTCCAGGAAAAATGATCTTCTAGCTGATTGACATATAAGGAAAGCTCCTTGGACTGTTTGTGCTGGAGTTTGCTCAACAATTTGGATAATACAAACAATGGATGATATGAACATCAATATCCCCTAGGCCTAAATTCTAAGATTTGATCATAAGTATTATATTATTTACAAACTTCCCAAAATGCTTCAAAATATACTATCTCAGAAAGGAGGATTTTGTAAGGACTCAGTTCTAAGTTACTAAAATACTAAGGGGACAATTTATTGTGTTCTGAACAGAGAACCCATATTTTAGTGAAGCTCCCTATTTTGCTGATCAGACCGGTGTCTTTGAGTACTACATGAACACTGAAGATCCAGGGGAGCACCGGTTCACTCTACGACAAGTTCTCAATCAACGCCCCATTACTTGGGCTGCTGATGCTTTCAGTCCAATCAGCATTATAGGAGATTACCAATGGTATGTAAGATTGGCGTCCACACTGTAGATATGGACAAGTGAGGTGTTTTCAACAGTTTTCCTTTTGCCAAGAGCCCATTAGGTAGGTATGTAATTACTGAATATCATGATGAATTACGCATCATCAACTTATGTGCGCGCGCGTGTGTGTGTGTGTGTGTGTGTGTGTGTGTGTCCGTGTTCTTTCAGATTAGCCTAATTTAATGTGACTGTTGTAGGGGAGGTTTTACTGTATAAAAACTAAGGGCTTTTGGATCTAATTATAATGTTGATTTATAGCTTCTGAGGGTTTAAGTGTAGTTTTTTCACTGGAATCTTGATTTATGAATCTCATGTTTCCACCTGCTGGAGCAGTAGTAGAATTACATGGTCTTAGCTTCTGGAAAATTCATTTACCAACTTTATCTTCCCTATTAGTGTACTTCAATGTGTTGGCTTATTATACCCATTTTTGGTAGTTATTTTCATTTTATTCCTATTAATAGTATAATTCCACTGTAGGTAGAGACACACACATGCACACACACACACACACACACAGATAGGTACCTATATATCTGAAGTGTGGAAATTAGACAGGGAAGAGAAGATCAATCTGAAAAAATCCTTGAGTTGTTTAGCTGCAGGCTGCAGAAAATCTGTCTCCTTTGTATCCCTCAACCCTGGTTATAAATCATGATTCTAGTCCCGAGCTCTGACATAAGTCTTAAGGACTTTGTTCTCCAAAGTCTCTGGAACCTTTGTGGCACATAGTATCCTTAAGAGTTACTGATATACAATGAAGATTTCTTCCCCATTTGGATGAATGACCTTTGTGGCTTGTTTTCTTATACAGTACAGACACTATTGCTTACACTATCTCTGAGGTAGACACTACATCTGGATTTTCTGATAGTGTTGGTAGAGTTTATGTGCTCTTCATTTGTTTTGTAAGACAGGTGGCTGGGTTTAAATGTCCAAGGCATGGGCCCTGTTATTTAGATACATTGCTTGTTCTACTGCTTGGTTGTATGCCTTCCCCCACCATTTGCTGTTAGATATTAAATAGCAAGTGAAATTTAAAAAAAATGTCCTGTTGTCTGGGATGGTTGTAGTGTCTCTAAAGGAAAGTGTGGTGTTTCCTAGCCTGCTTAAAGGAAACCTGGAGGAGAGCTCATCGTAACAGCTATAGTTCCTGGCTAGCTGACTTTTCCCTCCTTTGATATCTTCTTAGTGGGTCCATACTCTGAGAAGCAGGGTTTTGCTCCTCCGTTTAGACAGATGCCATGTAGGGTAGAATGGTTCTGAAAGTGGGATCACTGGACCGGCAGCATCAGCATCACTGGACAGTAGTTCCTTGAGTACATCCCGGGGACCTACCCCAGACTTCTTCAATCGAATGCGTGGGGATGGGGCCATTGGGCTAAGCTTAGCCAGACCTCCAAAGCGGCTCCAATTTGAGAAGCTCTGCAGCAGTAAGCACAGAGGTGACTGCCTTTGCAGGTGTTTCTAAGTCTTGATAGATTTAGATGTAAAAACTGGCTTTGAAATTGTTTATGTTCTCCCAGAGGTATCTACCATTTCCTTCGTTGCTTCTTCTTGATGATGGAAATAGAATTTATTTTAAAAAATTATATTGCTATTTAAGTAGTTGTACAAAGGAGTTGCCATTCAACAATAAGTTTATGAATACCATGCATCTTGAATGACATCACCCTTTTCAAAATTCTCACTTGTCCCTCCCAATTTTACTCTTCTCCTCTATTTTCTTAGCTTTGTAGAGTATGCATTTAATTTTATGACTGCATTCTCCTCCCTTCCTTTCTTCATTTATCTTTTGTTCAGAACTATGTGGAAAATTTTACCTTTCCCATACTCAGAGAAAAAAGTGGCTTCTCAAAATTATATTCTTTGTATAACAAGTTGTTTTGTTATAGAAAAGCAACAAATATTCTGTTAAAAGGCTTAAAATAGTAAATACTATACTACCCATTAAAAAAGTAATATAAAAGGCTTAATTTGCTATAGGCTCAGACTTAGCAAGTCATTTACTCCTCTCATTAGGAGAATAAAAGCATTCGTTATGAAATGGCCTATTTGTGCTGTCTCAGAATGGCATCATTTGAGAGTACTAGTCAGGGCCGGGTATGTGGTTTAGTGGTAGAGTGCTTGCCTAACATGCATGAAGCCCTGGGTTTGATTCCTCAGCACCACATAAACAAAAGGCTGGAAGTGGTGCTGTGGCACAAGTGGTAGAGCATTATCCTTGAGCACAGAGGCTCAGGGACAGAGCCCAGGTTCTGAGTTCAAGTCCCAGGACTGGCCAAAAAAAAAAAGAGTACTAGTCAACTGTCTTATTCTGCAGGACCAATCTCACTATTGAGTGTGATGTTTATATAGAGACCTCGGAGAAGGGAGGTGTGTTCATTGCAGGAAGAGTAAACAAAGGTGGTATTTTGATCAGAAGTGCCACAGGAGTTTTCTTCTGGATTTTTGCAAATGGATTTTACAGACTTACAGCTGATCTTGGTAAGTGACAATTTAATAGCACATGACTGACTGACTTGGTGGTATTTTATTTGAGCATCCACTTGTTATTTTTGGGAGCAATAAAGAGCCCCACTCCAAGATGTTGTGTATCTGACTGGTAAGAGATTTAACTCATGGAAACAAATAGTAAGCAATTCAAAATTATAGTTATTTGTATGGAGATAGGCAGCTCACTGCTCAGACTGTTTGTGTTGGCTGGGGTAAAGTGGTGATATGAGGAAGAGATGTGGAGATTTTAAGAATGCTGCTGTTGGGCTTATGGAAATTAAGGAATGGGATTCATCTACTTAAAATGGAGAAATCCTATGTCCTAATTTACTTAACACTTGGAAACATCCTGACTTTTCTCATTGATCTTAACTATGCTTGTCCTGGGTAGAATAATACTGTGAAGAATAGGGGCATAGAATAAGTTGATGTTGAACTTTATACAGTTCATACATCCCGCTTTATTGACACTAGACCTTTTTGATGTTGACCTTTCTTGATTCTGTTTCTTAACTTTCCTCCTGTATTGATTATGGCTTTCTGTTTTTTACATCATCTCTGTAAATAAAGAGGGAGTGGGTGGTAAGGACATTGGTATAAGGACTTACTATATAGCATGTCTAATCTGGAGGGTACTGCATGGATTTTCTAATCCATAGAGAAAGCTAGAGAGGTGAATTGATTTGCCCAAACTCTTAAAAACTAGTTAATGGAACCATGGGAACTAAGAACTAAATTTTCATCTAAAGCCCCAAGTTCTGGGTTTCTCTTAGTCATTCAAATATAATAAATGGAAGCTTAACTTACTCTTTTCATTCTAAGTTAGTGCTGTTACCATGTAAGTAATTCTACTAGCTAGATTTCAGATTGGATTTTTGGACTATATCTGTCCTCTGTATTCAGTTCTTGCAAGTACAAATATATATATATATATATATATATACACACACACATATATATAATATATATCTTAATGATGTGTACTAACTCTTTGTATTGCAGTTATTTCTAAATTTAATTTTACTGATTCTTTTATGATCTTACATAGAGCTTATGGCTTGAGTAGAATCTCAATAAGTGCTCTTGAGTGTATGACAGGAGGGATATTTTGTGTTAAGTCAGTTGTAAATCTAGAAATGAAGGGATGTTGTTGTTTATGAAGACTGACTGAATTATATATAACTACCAGCTGAGAACCTCTGTTGAATTATAGGGTTCTGTGATTATAGGAGTCTGTAATTATAGGTTTTCTTTTCGTTTTTTGCTGATCCTAGGGCTTGAACTTGGGGCCTGGGAGCTGTCCTTGGACTTCTTTTGTTCAAGGATAGTGCTCTAGCACTTCCAACTTTTTTGTAGTTAATCAAAGAGAAGAGTCTCATGGACTTCCATGTCTGTGCTGGCTTCAACCCGAGATCCTCAGACCTCAGCCTCTTGAGTAGCAAGGACTATAGATATGAGCCACTGGTGCCTGTCTCTGTGATTTATATCTTAATATACTTTTTTGTGTCTGTTACAGCTGGGTGGATGACGTATACTTCAGGACATGCTGATATTAGAGCACAAGAATGGTATACACTCACATTAACAATTAAGGCAAGTATTTCTGACCAGAATGCCCAGAGGTAAAATGAGTGGAGGAAAGTAAGATAAATAATGAAGAGTCAAGGAACCAGAAAAATATCTTTTCTCACAGGATGAAAATGTTTCTTCTGATATGATTTTCATATACTATAATTCATTTCCTTTAGAAATTTGGATGTCAGGATAGATAATAATTTTGAAGACTTATACCCATCCTTCCACCCAGCCCTACTCATTCTTGTTTCATCACCTTTGTACATTCTGTTTCGCCCTTGCATTCTTAGCTTTATGCTGTTTGCTGTCAATGTCTTTCTCTAGTTGTCCAATCTGAAGATAGAAAAAAAGTAAATGAGTGTATGTGCCTATATTTCAGTGGAATTTTACTTATAAAAATATCTGACCTAAGGGCCAGAGTTTGCGAACTAAGGCAGTAATTGAGTAAAAATTGGTAACATGATAAAGTAACTTTTCCACTCTTATTTTCTTAACCAGGGGGGTCAGGGTGGTGTTTGAGGTTAGGTTTGAATGGCTGGAAGAACAATATGAGCAAATTGCACAGCTGGTGTTTAGGGCAGACAGGGCTGGCCTTGGATAGTGTTCATTTGGGGAGGGGGGTGGGTAGCAGGATGGCTAGAGCCTGGGGAGCAAAGGGGTGGGGAAGAGGAAGAGGTTAGCCACTGTTATGCTTAGTATTGGCTCTGTGTCAATTCCCTGTCCTGAAAGTAGCAGTAGAACTTAGAAAGCATTTGTAAAGCTGAAGGTAGTTGTTCACATTAGGACTGTGGCTCTGTCATTGGAATTGGACATCTTAGATTCCATTCATAGCTTTTCTGGTAGATATGTGACCTTGGGCTTTAATCTTATTAAACCTCAGTATCTCTAGTCATAAAATAACAGCCAAACTGGGATTTGTTGGATTATATTATATGCCTTTGTAGTGATATCCTCTAAACTAAGGCTAGAAATTAAAGTTTCCCTCCTGGCTCGGCAGAGAAAATGAAGGCCTTAAAATAGTGAGATAGTGGCAGATATTTGGGCTCAGGCAAGGTCATATCTAAAGAGCTGCTACCTGTGATTCACATAGCTGTATGTGCACCTACTGTAAAGAAAATTTTAATTTCATATTGAGAAAGCCTTATCATAATGTTTAAAACCTTATAATAATATTATAAAAAGTATTATTCTTTTGTTAGTTTTTCATGTTGGTGGAACTTCAGGAACTATTCTAACAGTCCTAGCATTATTTTCCTGTGTTTGAGATTTTTGCTCAGACATGAAGAACTGTGTTTTGGAGTATTAGAGTGAGACTAAGTAGACAGGCCATACATTATTAAGAAACAGATTTGAGGGGATTATTTCTATGTGTGTTCAAGGGCTGTCATCTTCTCTATTCCAGGGTCCTATTTCATCTGGCATGTTGAATGGCCAGTTATTGTGGGAATATGTCCCGGTCCATTACCCAAGGAACGGCTGGGCTGCGATTGGAACTCACTCCTTTGAATTTGCACAGTTTGACAACTTTCATGTGGAAGCTGCACACTAGAGATCTTACAGAGCATGATAGAACACTTTTTGGATTTTCTTTCTTTTTGATTTTGGTTCTGGAGCTAATTATTGTCTTGGTGGACCAACATGTATGCCTTTTGAGGCTAAAATAATGCAGAGTAAGTGGGGAGAGAGATATATATTTTTGCTTGATCGGGTGAAAATTTTTTATTAGAAGTAATTCTAATGTAGGTGAACCTTCAGCATTTTCTGATGATTCAGACCTTGAAGGCTTGGTGCTGTTACCGAGGCAGCTCTCTTCATCTCATCTTCAAGTGATCATACAGATGGCCAGGACTCTGTAGCCACTGAGATATAATTGAGTGCTGACCGTATGTACAAGTAAGCTAATCATCTTGAGACGATGCTCCATGAAGAAAGCCGAAGGCCACTTCAGCATGCTGTCATCACTCCCAGAAGTGCTTTTTCTTCTCTTGAAAGGATGATGCTTTGGAATTGCAGGATATGATGAGTGAAATGATTTATTAAAAAATACCTCATTAATAAACTAACTTTAAAGCTATTTATGAAATAATAAATATTAGCAGGTTAAATGGGGCATTTACATTCTCTCATTCTTTGAATTCCAACTTTGAATCTTGTGCCACTTTTCTAAGTGTCTGAGAATGTTGTCCCAGATGACTGGAGAAAAGGGTACCCAGCATAAGCCAGTGCTCTGCGCGGATCTAGAGATGCCTGTACCAGCCTGCCTGTATGTCATTCCACTGTGCCTTTTGTGGTTTACCCTCCTGTCTGCCACAGATGAAACATTAATGAATGTTTTCATCTCCTTACACGTGGAGCTCACAGGACTGGATTATTTCCTACAATTTTGAATGATGAGATGCACTTATTACAGTCCCAATGTGTGTATATTTAAATATGGGTGAGACCGTTTCTCATTAGTAATGATTTCTATCTAAGCACTAATTTCATTCTTATAAACAACTCAATTATTCGTGTGGGTGAAGTAAATTGTAGAATTTTTTTTTAAGGAATGAATTACTCATTGAACTAATTCTACTGCTTAGGAATTTGTAATAGTCTAACATAGGCTAAGCTAAAATACAGTTTTGCATTACTTTTGAAGACAGGCTAATTACTAGAATAAATTATATTACAAAGAAAATTCAGAGATTGAAATCAGTGATTTCAAGTTTATATCTCTAAATATTGTTGAAAACTAACATATAGGTCTAATATATATATATGTAGTAAAATGTTCCCATTTTAAGTGCACAACTCAGTGAGTTTTGATGAATGTTTACACCTGTGTAACCAACTCTCCAGTCAAGCTCATGACTTTTCACCACTCCAAAAAAAATCATTGGTATGATTTCTGCTGCTAGGGATTTTCTTTTGTTTCAAATAAAAAGTATTATAATTTGCTCTGTACTCTTGTGAATGGTTTTTTTAGTCAGCATTGTGTTTTGAAATTTGTTCATATTGTTACGTTGCTCCTTATATACTGAAAAGAAACCTACTACATTGATCTTTCCTTCTCCCAGTTTCCAGCATTGCAAATAAGACTGCTATTCACATGTATACTCATTTATATTTTGTGGGGGGGACATTTTATTATTTTTTCTGTTCTTAGGTTACATATGTGTTTAACTTTATAAGAAACCACAAAACAGTTTCCAAAGTGATTGTATGATTTTCTACTCCCATCAGGAAGTTTTGAGAGTTTAAATTATTCCACACGTGTGTGTGTGTGTGTGTGAGGGTGCGTGTGCACGTGCACATGTGCATGTGCCAGCCATGCGACTTGAACTACTAGGTCTTCAGACGTAATAGTGATTTCAGGTTTCCAGTTCATCTGAGAGGTTGGTTATTGATTGCTTTCAAAACAGTATAGCTCAGGCATATAGGCCTGGGATTGCTTGTGAGTTGATGTCACTATAGTTGTTTACATCTTGAACATATTCCAGTTTTTTAAAATGTTTGGTAGTTTTTTTATCCAGTAGGTTCCTGCTAATTCTTCTTTCTCTGGCCAGTGGGGTTTTATACTGTGACTACATTGCTTAATCTTGAGCCACAGATATAAGTTGACTGCAGCAGAGCTTTCTGACTTTGTTTCCTGCACACTCCCTTCCCTCAGGTCCTCTACACATGTGGATTTCAGGTGCCTTGATCCCATTTAATTCTGGTGTGTATATTTCCAATTCTACACTATCCTTGCACTCTGGATAAGGCTGTTTCCCCATCATGCATTGCTTCTAGCCAGAAGATGGGGGTGACAGTGCTCTGCTTATTTGTTCTTTCAGGAAGGCTCACTGTCCTGGGCTCGCTGCTCCTGACGCTCTGACACAGTTGTTTCGGTGGAAGGACCAGTTTAGTTTCAGTTATTACTCAAGGCTGCAACAGGGCGGCAATGTGCAGGAATGATTCTCTTCCATAGTGTGGGTTTACGTAAGGACTGATTGCCTGAAATTGTCAGGGTTTGGGGATTTCATCATCTAAGAGGATGAAATTGCTTAGTGGCAATTCTCCTTGTGGTTCCTCCCCAGATGATCTGGTAACTGCCCAGTGGCTGCCCAGATGTGGGAAGTCATGTGACTGTGCTTTTGAGGAGGTGAAGACAGTGGCCTGTGTATTTGATCATTTTTGCCTTTTTGTGTTTAGTGCCACCAGTAGAAAGTTATATAGAAATATTACACACTCAGGGTACATTGTATGACCTTTATATGAGCCTTGTGTTTCTTAATCATTGGCCCAGGGGTGGGCCCACTAGTTTGTGATTCTGCCTCTGGGAAGGGGAATGCACTCTTAAAAGTCTGGGATATTTCCTTGTTCCTGCTCCTGTCTACTTAGCTGCCTACAGGAGTCCTGTAGGCAGGTGAGTCCTGGAGGGAGGTTCAGGGTACTAGAAAGATTTTCTGAAAGCAGGAAGATGGTCAGCTCAGGCTGTATCTACACACCCATAAGCAAAAGTATTGAAAGAGAAATAGTAAACTTGGAATGATGTTCCTAGGACCTGTTGAGCACCGTTTAACATTTAGTAATCCGGGTTCATTTACCAGGTGATAGAACTCATAACTTTTAAATTAGGGATTTAATGTACAGAATTAGGTGATTACTTGTGGGGCACACCTGGAAGTCAGCTAGCTGGCCCTGCCTGTTTCTCAGTCTTGGGGCCACGTGTGGCTAAGATGGCGGTGCCTAACAACAACACATAGCTGTTACAAGTGTCTGTGGGCTGTGACGCCCTGGCTCTTCTGCCCTTGATGGACAGCTCATGCCTCCCCTTCCTGCCGATCTCAGGCTGGGTCGGTTCTCCTCTCCATCTCATTCTTCCGGCCAGCTCCGGTGGGCTCTGCACCACTCCTCCAGGCAGCCAGGTTCAGCTTTCCACTCTGCTCTTCTTTTCTTCCTTAAAACAGTCTTCTTTGTTCATTTTTCTGTCCTCTAAAGCTTAGTGTGATATTGCCCCATCTTTTCGGGGATACCCTTACCTCGGGTCGTCTAAAGCTTAGTGTGAGATTGCCCCATCTTTTCAGGGATACCCTTACCTTGGAACTTGCTTGGCTTGGCTCGATGAATTTCACTTTTAGTGTGAGATTGCCCCATCTTTTCGGGAATACCCTTATCTCAGGTCATCTAAAGCTTAAACCTATGCTTCCTTGTGCCCCATGTTGGGCACCAGTTGTCGGGGTCTCTGGCCCCGCATGCTCTTCTGGCCCCCCACGCTCTCCTGACCCGCGGGAGAGACTGGGAAGCTCGCCCTGACCGGGGCGGGCCAAGTAAGGAAAGGGTCAGCAGGCCGCCCGCACCCAGCCCTCCCTCACCAGAGGACAATCAGCCTGGGAGTCAAGTCCATGCAAGATCTCGTTTATTGGGGAAGTAAGTGCCACTAATATAAGGCACAGGAGCCAATCAGGTCTAAGATCAGCAGGAAGGGGAGGGATGAGCTGTCCATCAAGGACTGAAGAGCTGGGGCGTCACAGCCCACAGAACCGCCTCCGGGTTATAACCAAAGACACTTGTAGCAGCTGCGTATTGTTGTTAGGCGCCGCCATCTTAGCCACATGGCCCCAAGACTGAGAAACAGGTGGGGCCAGTGAGTTGACTTCCAGGTGTGCCCCACAATTACTAAGTTATTGGAAGGGCTGAAGGAGAAGAATTCCGGAGCCAGCTAAGGACATCACTGCTCTGACTAAAGCAGAATTCTGTTGCAAAAGCTGCTGTCCAGTGTGCTGGTCGTTGCGTCACATGATCATAGCTAAAAGTCAAGCATGAGGAAGTTGTGGCCAGAACTGTTGGCTTTTTAAGCCCTGCTGAGTCCACTTACCCCACAGAGCAGCAACCACAAATATATATATCCCACGGGCTTCTTGAATGTCTTCCATTTTTCCTCTCAGTGTGGCCAAGTGGTGGGATGACATCACATTTGAAAGCTCCAAGGGAATCTTGAATATCTGAAATTTTTTTTTTTTAAGATTTCTTGGAACAGGAGGAGGGCAGGACTGTGCTAAAAGTCACCAGGCACCACCCATTTATTATGCACGCTGGCATGTACATAAGGAGGCTAGTGAGAAGTGAACCAGGAAAAGATGAGTACCTGATGAAAGAGCAGCGAAAGGAAGACAGGAGAAAAAATAGAAGTCAAAGTGGAATCACCCATGATGAACTTGATGTCAAAAAAATGTGGGAGATGAGACACTTTCACAAAAATGGAAGGTCAGCCCTTGTGAAGGACAGAATAAATCCTCTGACTCAACAGTCCTGTTGCAGAGTGTCCACAGAGAAAGGGGATGACTTCCTAAAGTTAATAAGGGATATATACCCAAACCTGTCTGTCACTTGTTGCTCATAATTGCCTAGTGTTAACACAGTCTAATCAAACTGAATTGAACTGAATCAAATTGGATCTAATCTAGTAGATAATAAATGCTAACACATATACATCACAAAGTGCCCTATTGCCTTTGGAGAGCTTGGCATTGTTGCCTGGAGAGGGCAGTGTGTGGCCACTAAGTGGATGCCAGCTTTGGAAATGGGGGTGGGGGGCTGGGAGGATGGGGTGGGGGGAAGTTGTGGTAGGGATGGGGGGGGTCTGATTTGAATCATGATTGCATCACTTCGTGTGACAATAGAACTTTATTTTTCAGTGCATCCTTTTATCTGTCAAATAGAGATAATACCAGTCAAATGGGCATCTGTGTTGTGAGAGCTAAATGAATTAGTATAATACTTCCTTTATAGTTCTCACACACGAAATGAGAGGCAATGATACAAGTTTCCAGTAAGATTGATAGCCAAGCTCCTCTTCAAGTGAAATTTCAGATGATTTTTTTAACCTTATTTGCATTGTACTGTATTTGTGTCTATATACATACATGTATTTATAAGGTACAGGTAGTATTTTTTAAAGCTATTAAGGTTTTGTTTTTTTTAACCCACAAAAAAAGGCCAGGTTTAAGTCCCTTCTTTCATTATATTAATGAAAGTCAGACACAATTCACTCCTAACAGACCCGCTGCAAGGTCACAGAAGAGAAGCTTAGCGTGTCAACCAAGCGTGGAAACTCACCGTCCCCCAGCAGGGCCCAGGGGGCACCACTGGGCATGAGGCACCAGCTCGGATTGCCATGGCAACCACAACCGAACATTAAATACGGAGTTCTGAAAGAGGGGCTTTTCTGTATCATTCAGAGAAAAATAAGTCTTTAATTTTATTTATTATTGACAGTAATCTTCTTTTTCCTACATCAAAGATCAAGACTTCCATCCTTTGACCACAGATCTGAACAACAAAATGGGATGATTTGGCATAGATGCTCTTTTCATCAACACAGCTTCTTCTTTTTTTTCCTTTGACAGCATTTTCTTCTTCTGATGGCCTGTGGGCTTATGAAAATTATTTCACAAGCATACAAATGAGTGGTATCCTCTTCAAAACAGGATCAAGTAAATCCATGAATTATTTGGAAGTAGCTTGGAAACTTGATGTACAGGTGATGGTTTGATTTGTTTGGTCACTCCCATGACAGGCACTCCTACTCTATGGCAATGTTTTCATTGGGAGAGTTGTAATTATTAGAAATAATTGATGTTGAACATACAAATTAACCTTCTTGGAACTTCTGTAAACAGATACAAGTTCTAAATCAGAATCAAACTCTGAGGAAGTCTAATCCTTTACTTTCAGGCTTTTCAAGTAGATAAAGGCCACTGCCATGGGCTGTATTGGGGCATGGCATTATTACCTCTAATATGATATTTTTAGGATGCCTCAGGTAACAGAGATGTAAGGACGAATCATCAAAAGATGAATCATCTTTTGTAGTAGCATTGTTTGAGAAACGATTGTCATTTTTCCTTGACTTTCTCTAACATTTCCTTTTCATCAGGTTACCCTTCAAAAATGGCAGAAAGTAGTGTTTGTCTGAGTGTCTTGATTTGAGAATTGCTGGCTGTGTTGCTGTTCCTGCTCCATGTGGTGTGAGGGTCTATTTTCACACCCATCTCCTTAAACTAAGTCACTGTAGGGAGGGGGTAGGGTGTCTCTCAAATACCCATCTTACTCCAGGAACCTGTACCAATGTAGCTGGCACAGATGATAGGGGACCCAACCAAAGGGTCTGATCGCCCTGCTAGTGGTCTAAGAAGTCATTACTTTATCTATTACTTGTTAGTCTTTACCACCTTGAGATGTCATAACAGAATGCCACAGGCTGGATGGCTTGAAGAACAAACCTATCTTTCTCCCTATTCTGGAAGCTGGAAGTTCAAGATCAAGGCTCCAGTAGATTTGTGTCTGAGGAGGGCTCCCTTTCTGACTTGTAGAGGGAGGTGTGCAGAGCGAGCCAGAACACTGCTGTCGGTCTTACAATGGCATTCATCCTACTGGGGGGCCCCATTCTCTACCTCCTAACACCATCACTTTGGGGGAGGGCAATTCAGTGTTGGAATTTGGGGAAACAGTCCACAACAGTGACTGTGTGGTGCAGCTGCTGCTAGACTTGAATTATCCTGTTTTTACAAAGTGAGGTGTTACCGAACTTTGAGAACTCCAGCGAGGGACACAGGGCCATTGAGGTGACCAGCCTTTCAGTGCACCATTTCTGAATTTGTATGCTTTTGTCTGTCTTAGACCTGAACACATAGTTGGTGTAACAGTCAGGTATGGAGTCAGGTATGGGATGTTCTAGTCCTAGAAGTGTCTGCGCAGCCAAGTCATCCTGTATTAGAAGTTGGGGCCTGACTCATCTCTACATGGCTTTATGAGGCGCACTAGACCTCTCCTGGTTGAATCACCACTCTGAGGATAGATGGAGGACTCCCACCTACTGGAAGTCAGCAGTCTCTTGGGGGGTGGGGGCAGGAAGGAAACCCTTTAGATCCCCAAAGATGGCTTGACTCATTCAAATCTCATCTGTTGTCCACTCTGTCCACCTCCCTAATGCTGCTGGGTGTGAAGAAAGGACTCGGGGAGGAGGTAGTGCCCAGAGGCAGCTCTAGCTCTGGGAGGCTGGCTACTTCCCCAAGCGTGGCAGGAATGGATGGCAGCCTGTGGTTCTAGGGAGAGGATGCTTCAGAAGGGGTGGCTGTCTCTCATCCACATCTCCCCCAGACAGAGTGGCCTGTGGGGGAAGGGGGCCCTGAAACCCCCTCCAGATGTGCTGAGAAAGCAGGACAGAGACACAGCAGGATTTCTGTAATGGGGACTGTGTGGTAAGGAGACTCTGAGCTCTACTCTCACTGGTGAGAATCCAGTGTGTTCCTGAGATTCTGTTGTCAATTCCTGTCACATACAGGGGACTGATATCCGGGTTAGGATAGACAGAGAGAGGGGCAAGCACCTCGGCCATAGAGACAGCTTGCCACTGGGTGCCTTCTGCTGCTTCCTCTTCTTGCCTCAACACCACAGCAATAAGTCCATGGGAGCCGCCCAGCCAATGAATGATCTAGGAATCAAGTCCTCTAATGAGCTGGATGAACTTAAAGAGCATGGGAAAATCAGAAATCCCACTCATCCATCCATCACTAATTCATCATCCATTGATCTGTAGTTCTGCATTTCTCCTTTGTAGAATTTATAACAAGTTATAACTCTTTATTAACTTTGGTACTCTTTTTTTTTTTTTTTTTTTTTTTTTTGCCTATCCTGGGCTTAACTGCAGGGCCTGGGCGCTGTCTTTGGATATTTGTGCTCAAGGGCAGTGCTCTACCACTCGAGCCACCATGCCCCTTCTGGCTTTTTTCTGAGTTGTTTATTGGAGATAAGAGTTTCATGCTCAGGCCAGCTTAGAACCATGATCCTCCTGAATAGCTAGGATTATAGGCATGAGCTTCTAGTACCTGACTCCACTATACTCTTTAGGTTTCTGAGAACACAGCCATATCTGTTGTGTTCACTCTGTCTCCATTACCAGCTCAATTATGGGCATGTCTCAGGCATTCAATCAGTATTTATTAAATAGATGACTAAATGAACACTCCATTATGTTAACAATGTAAGTGTTAACAATATTACAATTGAAAATTGGTTAAATTGTAAAATTGGTTAGATTCCTTGCTTCATTGTCTGCTAAATCTTTAGATCTTAGTAAGTTACAACCCAAAAGATTATATTTCTCTTTTAGGTATCCATGTCATAACATGGATACACAGTCTTCAATGCAGAGATAGGATAATTGTGTTTGAGTGCCCTTCAACAGGCTATCTCTCAACCCTGTTAAGAATCAGTCATCTCTGCTGTTTGCCAGTCTTCCTTGACTGGTCCATGCTGCTGCCCCTCAAATAGACTTTCCTTATTGTCCAGATAGAAGACATATAATAAAAAAGCAAAGTTCAAGAATAAGGTTTTAAGATTTTTCACTTACAGTTGGATGAGTGGCTTTTCCTTCAATTGAGATGATCAAGAGAGAGGGAGAGCAGGAATTGAGTAAAAAGACCAAGAGTTGTCTTTGGAACTTGGTAAGGTTGCGATCAGATTCCCATAAAGATGCTTCCTGGGCAGCTGGATATGCTAATTTGTGATCAAGAGATCTGGTGCTACAAATTGAGGTCTGGCTGTGATCAGGTAGGGATTCACAATCAGTGCGCTGTGGTGGAGAGCTGCAGGGGTTAAATCCTGGGATGCCCTTGTGTGTGGAAGGTGGGGAAGCAGCCCAGGATGCGGACAAGTGGCCAGCAAAAGAGAACGGTATGGGAAGTGATCAGAAAGCTGAGACTGCCTGCCTCTCACACTGTGCGTTCTGAGCTTTGTGCGACGAGAGGCTAGAGGTGTGCAGGAGAGCGGCTAGCTCTCCCTAGGAGGGCGAGACTCACTTCCTCACGCTGTTACTTGTTGCTGCCTCCACCAGGCATCTCCTGTGCCATCGCTCCTTTCGGGTACTTCTCAATGCATAAGTTCCATTTCCTTCAGGACTTAGCTTCCTTCCAGGCCCATCATCCCTACCACACGGCTGCGCCATTCCCTTTGTACTGTGAGGAAGAAGCCCGCACACTCAAGAGAATGATTTCTGAAACCAACATTAAACTATTGGAATAAAAATACAGGTACATCATACACCTGCACCTTAGCTCTCCACCCTCTTTTCCTGTTCCCTGGAGAAAGATGGATGACATCTTGAAATTGCTTCACTAAGGCAGCATTTCTTCTCTCGTGGGGGGAAGAATGCCTGAGAGGTATAGGAAGCATGTGGGCGATCTCATGGAGATGAAAAGCAGCCGGGTTGGTCTCTCATGATAAGTGCCTGTGGGCAAGTGTTGTATGAACAAGAGGAGGGCAGAGGTGGGTGGGGTGGAAGTGGTGCCTCTTTTCTGTATCTTCAAGGCACAAGAATGGTGCATTCATTGACCCAGAATTGCTCCAGTATTTAAGGTCATGGATACTTTCCTTCGTCTTCTCTCTTTTGGCCGTGTAAAGGTGACACCTGGTGTGCTGAGCTTGCATCTGCTGATAACTTTGTCCTATTTTGTTCCTCCTTGGCTCAATTTGGGTGTTGGCATGACCAGAGTGAGGTTTGCAAAGCAACATGCCAGCTGTCCCCTCTTTGCCCGCTCCTACCGAATTATCTTGAAATCCATCCTTCTTGGCAATGCTTCCTTTAGTTCTCGCTGAACAGAGTGCTCAGCCGACCTCTGTTCTGACACGTAATCATGCACTGGGCTGTGAGTAATCATGCATTGGGCCACGCCCACCAGCGGTCACTTTGTGTTACGCAACACCTGCCTTCTAGGCTTCAAATCTTGTGGTTCATGGACAACCAGTTGTCCCTGGTTGGAGCTGGGGTCTTTCACATGTTTAGGTTTTGGCTTCTGCTAGCCACGTCTTTTATATGAGGGAGTTGCCCATAATAATGGAAGGGTTTTAAAATTCTTTAATGATTTCTTAAGCTTTTAAAAATCCTGATAGCATTTTAAAAAGTGTTATAATGGTGATGTTATCATGGTACAAAGGAGGGGGCTTACTATTTCATAAGTCAGGTAATGCGTACATTTCTTTTTGGACAATGTTACCCCTTCCTTTGTTCTCTCTCAATTTTTCCCTCCTGTCCCCCACCCACAAGTTGTATAGTTCATTTCTAACATAGTGTCTACTGAGTACCACTGCCTCATTTGTTCACCGTTTCTGTGCCCCACTTTGTCCCTCCCCCCAAGACATTAAAAAAAAAAAAAAACACCAAACAAGATACAAAGAGAAAAAAACTCTGGTTTTTATTTTCTGGAGTTCATTTCAATAACTATTATTTTATATGGTCAGAGGCACAGAAATATTTTGCCTTTGTGTTCCTCCCTGAGAAGCATCCTCCTCTGGTCACACTGTGTGTGGATGCCTACTGTCCTGTATAAATTATCATGTCCTGGTGTATTTTAGATCTAGCTTCCACATATGAGAGAAAACATGCCTTGTTTTGTGGGCTCTCTTGACTTCCCCTCGCTTGGGGGGGGGAGGGGTTTGTCCGCTCCTTCCTGGGTGGCCCTTTATCGCTCTCACGTGAGCGATGGCCACGGGTAGCCTCGGTGGCGTGGCAGGATGCCCCAAAGCCGCCAAGAATGACACGGACGCGTGGGTCCCTGGAGAAAACCTCTAGGGCTTCTGTTTATTCAAATGAGGAGCCTCCCAGATATACCCTAAAGGCGGGCACAAGAGAGGGGCACCTGATTGGTCCCAAGGAGCTGTCCCTCAAGTGATGTCAGAGTTCCTTCTCTTCCTGTTAAAGACAGGAAGGGGAGGGACAGGCTGAGGTCAGCTGTGGCCCCTTAAAGGTGCAGCTGACCCCAACATCTGCTACTCTTTTTTTTTTTTTAAATTAGTAGGGGATGTTGTAAACATACATGTAGGCATAAGGCAAATGCTGACATAAGACATATATATAAATATATAGGGGGCCTCTTCCACAGAGGGAAGGGGTAGGTAAGGTGGCCATCCGTCTGGCTTTGTCCAGAGAAGCTGGAATCCTCAGCTGGTTTCTGCCAAGTGCAGGAAGGAGGTGCAGCTGACCCCAGCCTTGTTTGTCTCTCGGAGCTTAGGTGACCTCACTTAACATGGTCTGTTCTAGGTCCAACCATTTCTCTGCTTTGAGGGGTTAATTTCTTGAGCTCCATGTATATTTAGGATAGTAAGCCTTTGTCTGGTATATTGCTATTAAAGCATTTCTCTCAGTCAGTTGTCTGTCTTTCTAGTTTAGTAACTGTGTCCTTCACTGTGCAGAAACTTCTTAGTTTGATATAATCCCATTTGTCAAGTTTCTTTCCTTTCTGCTGTGCCCCTGGGACTCTTCAAAAAGCTGCTGCCTACTGATAGCATTTCTTTAGTGTCCTATAACCAGTTATTGCAACACAAAGGAGTAGGATGGAGAACAAGAGGAATGACGGCTGTAGGATGTCTTATTTTGATGACTGCTACTAGTCTTCTTACAGGAAGGAGCTGTTTTAGGAAAGCATCGCAAAAATCAATGGGGGATAAACAGAATACTAGGGGCTTGAAAGAGTCAACAACCAAAAGGAATTCTGAATTTGCCACACAAAAGATATGGAGACTGACGGGGGAGAATGATGAAACAAAGGGTAAAAGCCACTGAGATGCAGTGTGCTTAACATGTTAAATGTTAACCCTTTTGTACAACTAAAAGATAATTTAAAAAAGATATGGATTCTAAGACACAGAAGTTGGGATGGCAAACAAGAGGCTGCTCTTACTGGTAAAGAGGTCCAAAAGATGTCATACAGAAATGACAAATTCCCGCTGGAGAATGCGATATTTTAGTAATGTAATTCCCCTCCATTCCCCCTCCCCCCCATTTTCTAGTCTTTGGCCCAAAGTATTGTGCATAAAAGTACACACTCTCTGTAAGTATTGTGCATGCATATATGTGTTCTGTGTCATAGGGATGTGTGTGTGTGTGTGTGTGTGTGTGTGTGTATGAAAGAGATACATAAACAGGCAGAGAGAGAAAGAGAAAGAGAAAAAGGTTTTAGGGATGGAAGAACCTGAGTTTTTCTTAGGAGGATTCACTGTATGGTGATGTGATCTAGAAATACGGTGAGTTTAGCAGACGTGTGATTCTATGACGGAGGTGGTGTACGTTTGAGAACACGGATGGGTGCGATAAAACAGGAGTTACAGCCAAGCTTATGGGATCAGAAGGAACTCAGGGATGGTACTGACTCCTCTACAGGCTCACCCTGGGAGAATTCTATGCCTGCAACTAGTATCTTTGCAATCCAACTATCTGCTCTTAACAGAGTAAATAATATAGACTTTTCCTTTACCTTTGTATTCCTTTCTGGCTTGTTGTTTTGAAAACACCTGTCACATGTCTTGTTAACAAGGGCACACTAGCCAAATTTTAGCAGAGGAAGTTGTTCCAACAAGGGTATGTTTTTTTTTTTTTTAAGGGATTGGTATGCCGGCCCATTTGAATAGGATTCTCATTCAGGGAATTGAAAGTATAATTTGTACTGTGGTGATGTAGACTAGTAGTCCTAACAGTCTGTAGGTAGAGGTAGGACCACCATGGATGTAAGGCCAGCCTGTGCTAACGTAGCAAATTCAAGGCCACACCTGGGCTATATAGGAAGACCTAGTTTTAAAAAAAGTATGCTACAATAAAAACAGCTTGGTTTACAGGGATCTAGTTATATGGATTATATTTCTATGTGAGCTTCTAAATGGCGAAGTGACAAACCATGAGTACCTATTTATCCAAATCTCAAATGGTTTTGTAGAAGTGGCTTCCTCTTACAACACAGCGAGTACTCTTTAGAGAGGGTCATCAGCACCCCTCCGTGCTGGGAGTTAAGTAGCATTATTAGTACTTGTTGGCTGCTAAGATTGAGTCACTGAATGCTAATAGGGGAAGACATATATTAAGGAGGAATCACATAAATTGTCTTTCCAGAGTTAAAATAAATGTATTGCAAATTTAAAATTCAGAGCCTAGCTATCAAAGCTATTTAGGTTGCAATAAAAGTCTGTTTTAATAACTATCCCATAGTTTACCTGTAGCCTATTAAGGGTATTTTAGAAAAACGCAAAGTAAAAAGTGCAATTTGGTTTTAAGCCTTTGCCACTACTATAAATTGTCCAAATGAAGTATTGGAGCATGTTTGTACTGCTCAATGGGGCAGAAAACTTTACTAAAGTTTCTTGTTACTAATACATTTATGTGTTGGGCTCTACTGGGGATGAATTACATCCTATAATGTCCAAATGCTTTCATGGGCAGTGGAGGATAGGCAAATTCCCCTGCCCTTTCTGTCTTGCTAGCTTTCTGGTCTTGGACAGATGACATAACACCTGCTTGCAAGTAGTAGGTGAATTAATCTATGACTATTCTTTTTGGATTACATGAGATAATGCATGTGTGGTACTTGTAGCTCAAGCCTGGCATATGCTAAGTACTCAATAAATTATAGCTATTATCATTTTTTAACTCAATACTACTATTTTTTAGACTCAACATTCAATTCACTTGAACTATTTGAAATGGGAAGTTTAAATAGATAAATTATGCTCTTCCAGCCAAATCTTATTTGCTATAAGAACCATTATAACAATATAAAGGAACATTAAAAATATATTACCACCAGACACTGGTGTCTCATGCCTGTGATCCTAGCTATTGAGCAGGCTGAGGTCTGAGTATTGCAGTTTGAAGCCAACCCAGGCGGGAAAGGCTATGAGACTCTTATCTCTCAATTAATGACTAAAAAACCAGAAATAGTGCTGTGGCTCAAAGTGATAGAGCTCTAGCCTTGAGCAAAAAAGTTGAGGTACAAAGCCCACACCCTGAATTCTGGCCCCATGATTGACAAAAAAAAAAAATAATAATAATAAAATAAAAATAAAAATTAAAAAAATCCTTACCCATAATGTCCTAATAAAATACCCTAACCAACCCACTGTTCTTTTCTTTCTGGATTTCCTTTCAGTTCTTGCAGAAAATATACATGTTTTAACATCACAGTAATCAACAACAGACCTATTATTGATAGCTATATTAGACTTTCCTACCTGTGAGCCAAATTCTCGAGAGGAAAAATACAGAGACAGGAGTTCCTTTGGCTCAGAACTGTGAGTTTGGATCCAGTTTGGATCTATTGCGTTGGGCCTGAAGTGAGGCATCATGGCAGCTGTGGGAAAATGTGAGTCTGTTCTCCTCATGGTGGCCAGGAAGTGGAGACAAAGGAGTGAGGGGGAAAAGATACATCCTTCAAAACAATCCCCCAGTGGCCTCCTTTTTCTAGTTAGGTCCCACTTCTCAAAATAGTACCACTAGCCAGGGACTGAGCCTTCAGCACCTGAGCCTTTGGAGACATGTCATATTCAAACCATAACCTGCTCCTGGCTCTCCAAGGCACACATGCCTATCTTGTAGTACATAGTACAACAACCAGTCTTTGAGTGTCCCCCAAATCCTACTTGTTTCAAAATGGCTCCAAAATCCAAGTCAAAAGCCTCCTTTGAGTCTCAGGGCAAACTCTTATCAGTGAGCCATTATAAAACTGAAAAAAAAAATGTACTTTGTTAGAAGTACATAAGCATTCCTGTTTGCATTTCTATCAGCATTCTGGTCTTCCTACTTCTCACAGAATCCTTGTTAAGCTCTGGTTACATCATTCCTGGCTTTTTCCAAATGTTTCTGAAGTTCTGAATGATGTGGCCGGGTAGTCATAGCCATGGTCTTGCTTCTCTGGTGCCTATTTTCCAAGGCAGGTAGACATTCCCATTGCTGTGGCAGCTACCAGAGAAAAACAGTGAAAAAAGAAGAAAGTCTTTATGATGGCTCACAGCTTCAGTGCTTTCAGTGGATGGCCTTTGGGATCTTTGCTTTGGGTCTGAGGTGAGGCCAAACCTCATGGCAGCTATAGAAACATGTGACAAGGGCTTCTCACTTCATCATGGCCAGCAGACAGAGAGGGAAAATGGGACCCAGAAAGAGGTCCATGGTGACTGGCTTTCTCTAGGTAGGCCCCAACACCTAAAGCTCTAGATAACTGCACCAGCTGTGGGCCAAAACTTTAACACACACGTGTGTGTGTGTGTGTGTGTGTGTAAGAGAGAATAGATGTTTCATGATGAAACCATAACAACATTATTCTATATTCTGTATTTTCATAGAGTACACTAGAAATGTATTATTAATCAATGAATTGACTTCTGTGGTACTAGGAATGAACCAAGGGACTTGTGCATGACGGGCAAGTGATCTATAGGACTGAACTAAATCTTCGGCCCCCATAAACTATATTTATATGGCCCATTTCATCATAGTTTTAGTGGGCATTTAACATTCAATTGAGCTTGCAGACCATCCATATTGCACAGTCACATTTTGAGTTATTTTCGTTGCTTTTAGAATTTCCTTTACCTCAAAAAGATAGATAGCTTAAAATTTTATTTTTGGTGTCAGTCCTAGGGCTTGAACTCAGGGCCTGGGCTCCATTTCTAAGTTACCTGGAGGTAAGAGTCCCATGGACTTTCTTATCCTGGCTGGCTAGAGACCATGCAATTCAGACCTCAGCCTCTTGAGTCGCTAGGATTATGGGCACGCGCTTCCAGTGCTTGGCTAGGCACAGCTTTTGTAGGATGAAGGATAGAGAATTTGAAAGAAGTGGACCCTGTTGCTGGTAGACCCGTGGGGAGAACTTCAGAGTTGAGGTGTTTGGAGCTAGAGGCCAGGGGCCTCTGTAACTCTGGAAAACCGGCATTGGATTGGGTCTCAGTGATGTCGTACCAGCTACACAAACTGATGGGCTTTCCAAAGTCAGGTGGAAATGACTTCGGAGTCGTTTTCCTGCTTAGTTCTCCAGGAAAAGGAAGGCGAGGGAGCAGCAATCCCTCACAGGGGAAGAGCAGGAAGCACGAGCCTCTCTAATCTCCTAAGCCGTAACTATGGATTGTGAATCCTATAAAGTCCCGTGTCGATAGGTAGGGAAGGGGTGGAAGAGGGGGATGGAGGAAGAGGCACAGGTCAGCAGCTGGCACCTTGAAGGGGGGGGGGGTTTCATATTGAGCTCCTTTGGATTTTCTTGAGTGGAGAAACGTGTGGGCGTATGGGGAGCTCATCAACGCGTCCACCCTCCATCGGGGTTCTAAACAAGAGTCATCAGATGCATTGCTTCACCAGGTGTGGTCCAGGTTGGTCCAGTGGGCAAGGCAGGGAAGCCAAGGTGTCCTGGAGGGGGCACTGTAAATCTGAGGTGACTTGCTCTTCTAGGACTTCACGTGTACAGAGGAGCTAGAAGTGCCTAGGTTCAAATTCATGTTACTCCCCCAGAGTCTCCCCAGAGTAGTAAAATGGCCACGCTGAAGAAGTAATCGTGAAGAGCTCATCGTAGGATGTGTACAAATGTGGCAGCTGACAATCTAGCTTTGACAGAGCCCGCAACAGCCCCTATCCAGCTATTGATCTTCGCTGGCTTACATCTTTGTCAAGAGATGATCTTTAAATTCCCTTTAAAACCTCTATAGGGTGTAAAAAGCCTTGAAACAGGAGGATTTTATGTTCCCATTAGCTCTTATTTTCTTCCTTCAGTGAAGAATGAGTTATTGCAGCATTCCTATGCACATACATTAAGGAACTGAATAATGGTGTTTGAGTTTTGCCAGTAGGAACAGGGAGGACCTCGGGACACGGGGAGAGAATCACCGGTCTCAAGGCGAGGAATGATGAGTGACAAGGGGACTGGGTACAGGTGTCTCGTTCTTACGCCATTTCCAAGGAAGATTAGTTTCACTATCCCAGGGTTCTTGTGTTTTATTTTCTTTAGAGCACTGGTCCAGGAAATGGATATGTGGCTCAAGTGATAAGAGCACCAGCCTTGAGTGAAGACACCAAGTGAGAGTACAAGGCCCCAAGTTCAAGTCCCAGGACCAATGCACACACACACACACACACACACACACACACACACACACACACAGAGTTAAAACAGCAGTCCTTGAGCTAACTACAAATTATAACCACTAGTAGGGCTTTGAGAGGATTTAGTAGTACCCAGGCATTCAAGCTTTCCAACTGATTCAAATATGTACCCTGAGCCATGTTCTGTAGTAAATGCAGGGTTCAGAAACCAGTATGAACGTCCAATGAATGAGCTGAAGCACCCTATCTTTTAGATAGCAGTGGGAACCTATATCAACCTAGGAGGGTAAGATGGGAGAAGTCTTTTATATTTGTAATGCTGGCTTGTTGCTCACTTTGTTTTTAGAGTGATCAAACTCCCATATCCTTTGGTTGTTTGGATGTTTTTTTTTTCTTTGAGCCAGGATCCTCCCTATGTAGACCAGGCTAGTCTTGAGTTCACCACGCGCTATTCTCAGTCTCCCCTAAAGTCACATGTCTGAACATACTTTTGAGTGAGAAGGTACTTCTCCTATTGTCTAATGCGGTTGCTCATTTAGATCTCCTGGTCTTGATATGGTTCCAATGTATGTGAAGGGGATAAATGGAAATGTCCTTTTCCAATTTATGCCACAATTGTCACACAGTTGAATAGTAGGGTGGCAATTGTCTTAGGACAAGAAAAAAAGAGGGGGGGGGGAGAGAAAAAAAAGGAAGCGTCTGTGTTTGCTTTTGAGGCCTGTTTCCTCAATGGCAGGCCACAGTGCTAAGCCAAAGGGACAAGCTGTGGCTCGTCTGATGGCATTTCTTTCTAGGGGGACATACTTTTTTTCTCTTGTGAGAATCAGCTCATTTGACAAAAGCAAAAACACAGGGATTTTATTCCAGCTCACTGGGTGTGACTAACACTTTTTAAAACACCTTTCCACTAAGACAGGAGAGAGGGACTTAGTGTGAAAAAAATACTATTATCTGTTCTCAGAAAAATCTATAGAGTATATTCCAAAAGTCCCCTAAAAGAAAAGCCTGATGTCTCATGTTTCTTGAGGACAGAATGTCAGTTCTAAAATTTGTCCACTAGATGGCAGTGTGACTACAGTTAAAGCATCCCTTTGGCTTTCCTAGGCATAGCAAAAGGGATTTATTATATGGAACTGAGGTTGGAGTGCAAAAGGTTTTATGGATATAAATCTACTATTAAAGTATTCTAAACCATAGGCTATATATGTAAATACACAGAACAAGAGAGAGATATTAAATGCATGGAAGAACTGTTATTGCTATTTTGCAGAGTATCATATTGGCAGCCTTCTGTAATTCTTGATGTGAGCTCTTAGATCATGTGTGATTTAAGCAGGTTTAATGTTATAGGTGAAAATCTTTGTAAGATATCTCTTGGGCAATCTCAGCCTCTGCCTGGCCACTGCTACCTTCTTCAAAGGGAAGGGCATGTTTTTTTATTAAATGGCTCCATTCTAAAGCAAGCTATGTAGGTATGAACCTATTAATTACTCTTTGCCATCATAATTTCTCCTTGCTGTAGGATCTGGGTTATTTATTCCTTTTCTACTATAATTTCATATCAACTACAATCCCATATTTGACATTTTATGGTTGCAGTATATTAAATAATGTTGTTTTCATTGGGTGCCAGGTCCTGTGTGAGCTCTTAGTGGTGCAAAACATTTAGGGGTTTTATTCTAGAGGAATATGTAACTCATCTATAAATTCATTCTTTAGTGAGAAGCAAGTTCTTCAATGAGCAAATCAACTTAAGATCAAAATACTCATTCCACTGATTATGGGAAATTCTTTCATAAGTAGCTGGGTGATGAGAAGATTTAAAAAAATTGGATTCAGAAGCACCGATGGTGTTTATCCAAATTTAAGGATTAATAGAAATTTGACACTGGTTGAGTTTGTGAGGGACCAGGCCCCACTGCAGCTGTCTGCCCTTGTCACCATCTGTCATCTTTAAGAAACATCCACGTGGCCAGCACAAAGAAATCTGCATACAGTCTGGTTAATTTCGTGAGTTGAATAGGTGAGCACACATACCCACACAGGTCAATGAAGATTCTGTGCTAGCTTAGGCAAAATAATTTTTCTCTCTTTAAAACGCTTGATGGTTGATAAAACATGTTAAAGTGAGTTTCACAACCCTGTCTGTGCTTAAGAAAAGAAGCAATCTGTCCCAGCTCCTATAGTTGGCCAGTAAACCGAACTCAGAAATAAAATGATAATAATAAAATGCTTAAGAGGCTGAGATCTGAGGATCATGATTTTAAGCCAGCCTGGGCAGGAAAGTCCCCAAGACTGAGATCTTGAATTAACAACTAAAAAAAAAAAAAAAAAGAAGAAGCTGGAAATGGAGCTGTGGCTCAATTGGCAGAGCTAAGAGGTGGCACCCAGGGCTTGGAATGATACACCATATATTGAATGCCTATAGGGGAAACTTAGTAATTTTCTATTTTATTCTAGCAATGGTTTTACAAGAATCTCAATCTTTGCTACCACACATCATAATAGTCTCAAGTGGTGCTCTTTTCAGTTTAATAATTTTTGGCTTGAAATCTTCTGGTACTTCTTTAAGTTTCTTCTTTGTCTGGATGTGCCTGATCTTCAAATTCTGCTGGTGTGTGTGTGTGTGTGTGTGTGTGTGTGTGTGTGTGTGTGTGTGTGTGTGTGTGTGTGTCTGTGCATGCATGTATATCTGCATCAATTGTGTTTTGGTGAGAAAAGTGCCTTGCTGATCCTTGGACAAGATCTTAAACCAGACCAGCACTGTGACTTGGCAGAGCATCAATTAAGTGTCAATTAACAGGCATTTGCAAGGATGCCCTGTGAAAAAGAGGACATCTCATGCTACAGGCCTGGAAAAGGCCTCCTTTACTGAAGTGTTGTTATGGGAGAGCTATGTCTATTTCTAACCTGAACAACAGGAGCTCTCACTGGTGCAAAGTCTGTTAAAGAACACCAAAATATTAAGGGGAAAACGCTGTAGGTTGCAACCTTATAAAATGGGCTTTCTATTTCCAACAGCCACACAACCAGGCAAACAGAAAAAGAAAATTGCAAAAGAGTAAAAACAGCAGAATGATGGAAGCATGTGAATCAACACAGAGGGGAAAGGTGCCAGGGTTTCAAAGGCCTGAATTGCCCATCAAGAAACAAATGTCTATGGGAAGTGGTGGCACCTTGTGACATTTGCTAAGTGATTTTGATGATTGACTTTTCAATTGAGTTGCTGTAGTGAGCAAAGGAGAGGCGTGAAGAAAAAGCAATTTTCCCAATGGGAATATAAAATCCTTCAGCCTAATGAAATGTTTTTCTTCTGGTCTAGAGATAACAACCCACTTTTGGGTTTATGCCTAATATTGATTCTTTGTGTATGTTTATTTTTTTTTATAGGTGTGTTGGTGAAATTCAGTTAATTGTATTTTATGAGTTCAGGAGATTGTCTTTCTTTTTCTTTTTTCTAAGCCTCCACATTTATAGTTCTTCATTCTTCTCCCTTTTACTTTCTCTCTAATAATAATTTAGCTTTGATGGATGGTTTGTAGTAGTTGAAAAAACATCAGAACTCACTCTACCTTTTTGATCTCCTTCCAGTTTGAATAATTGCAAAAAAGAAAAATGCTGAAAAAGCCAAGTTCTGTTAAGTAGCAAGATGCTGAAATATGCCATTACATCCTGATGGGTTTTTCATTCTCCATCCCATAATTTTAAAGCAAATCACTTTCTGAATTGTCTGATACATGCACAAAAAAAGACAGAAAGAAAAGAAAAAAAAAGTGGAAGTGAGGTCTGAAAGTAGCTTTTCAGCCTGAGGTTTTTTTTTTTTTTTTTGCAAATCCCATAAGAACTCCCCCTAAGTTTGTGAATTCTTATATTTATTCTCCCGAAGCAGAGATGATTCAGAAACAGCATAGGCCAGGTTGGCGGAGCCAGTGGTTCGGTAGCTGTTGATGCAAGCTATTGAGTTTTCTCCCTTTTTATGTCTTGGTGTTTTATTTAGTGAAAGCATTATCTTGACAGAACTGCTTTGCTGTTAGACAATAAAATGAGTTACTTCTTGAGATAAAGGTTCTCATAAAAAGAATTTGAACAAGACTTGATGGTTTATAGAAACTGTAATCTTTATCGAATGAGTGGGGGTGGGTATGGGAAACGGAATTCATCTGACCACTGCTTAAAGGACAAAAAGTTCAGACTATGCTCAACATGAAACACTAAAAACTTATACAAACGAAAGCTAATAGGCAGAATATTATGGTGCAAATAATTTATCCATGGGATTTAGATGAAGATCTGTATTTTAGTTGTGGGTTTGCTTAGGAGGTAAAAATACCCATATGTAATTCAATTCTAAATTTTAAGGGTTCTTTTTTTTTTAGCTTGGCTAAGAATTTCAAATGTAATTTAATTATTCTAGTTATACCACGAAGATCTGCATGTGGTGGCTCAAGCCTGTGTACCCAGCTTCTTGAGAGGCAGAGATCTGGAGACGAGGGTTTGAGGCCTGCCGCAGGATGAGGCATGAGGAGGGGCGGGGCAGAAACATGAGATACTTCATCTCCACCAATGGGGAAGCGCTGTGATAGGTACCTATCAGCTCTAGTGATGGATTGGGGAGGAGGGGTTCAGTTAGGAGACGGACTGCCCAGGCTGTTCTGGCATAAAGAGAAGGAGTACACAGGGGCTGGAGATATGGGTCATGAATTCAATCCCCAGTGCTGCTCTGTCCCCCAACCCTTCCTCCCCACAAAAAGAGGAAAATACTACTATTATTCCTTCTATTCAGAGGGAGGAAATTGAGGCACACTGAACGGTGGTGACTTTCTGAGTCATGAAAAGCAGGAGAATTTGGACACAGTCTAAGACTGGTGTGTGAGACTACCATATCCCTAGCCCATATCCCTAGTGGTAGGGATGGCTGGGCCAGCGTTTCTGATGCTTGCAGAAAGCTAAGCCAAGCCTGTTCTATTGCCTGGGCAGCCAGTGTCACTTCTTGTACCTGATGGGTGAAGAGAGGTGGGGTGGCTTCAGAATCATTTCCCAGGTCCACATTTCAGTCTGTCTCTTTCTTTCACTCTTGAGTTAAGTGCACTCACTAGGGATCATGATTGGGAAACAGGCAATTGAATTTGGAGGTCTCCGTACAGTCAAACATTCCATTTTGAGCTGCCTTTATGTTTCAGGCATTTTAATGGCCGCCGTAACACTCATTCTATCACCTTGCAATCCCTAGTCTCATGTTAAATCTTTTCAGAGTGTTTAATGTATGCTATCTAAGCAGCCTAATGTAGTGCCAAGAGAATGGAATAATAAAAATTATTGTCTTTTACAACTACAATAACAATGTAAATAATTGAACAATTCTTTATCGTTTTACCAAGGACTTTCTCGTAGACCATCAAATAAATGACTGATTTGGTGCTTATGCAAGCATCCTAGTGAACAGAAACCCTGCCGGAGTCCTGGCTTCAGACTGTCTGCTTTCTGATCTTCTCCTTGTCTCTTATGGACTCTGTGACCCTAGACCAGGCTCTACTTGGAGGTCCAGTTTCCACAAGTCCTAAATAGGGAAAAACATACCAATTTTCTCACAGGGGTTTGGGAGAGCACTCAATAAGAAAATGTCCATTAAATAATCACTATAGTGCTAGAAACATATTAGTGACCCCCAGATACTGGCTACCATTATTTCCACAGCTACATTTGTATTATAAAGAGACACTTGATGAACAAAGGACGAAAAATGTCCCAATGTCAGCTGTACACTCAAGTTAATAGAAGCCACAGCCCAAAGTGAGATATAAAACCATAAGACATGAAAAACTTATGTACTGACTCAGTCCTGACTACTCACGCCCCTCCAGCGGTGGATGGGTTGCACTGAGGGACAAGACAGTGGGAGATGGAATGTATACATTTCATTGTTGCTGGTGTATGGCAAGTCTCTCCCATTGGTAGGAAGGAGTGTAGGGCACTTCACCCCAGCTCTAGAGAGAGGGGCTATAGAGGATCTACCCAGAAACTACACTAGGTAGTGGTGGGGGCGGTGCCATGGATTTCCAGGGGCTAAAGAGGATGCTTGTATCAGCCAGAAGAGAAGCGCAAACTGCAGTCCACAGAGCCCCCCAGCCACGGAGTGAGGGAGGGTGAGGGATTCAGGGAAGGGTGCAAGGAATGCAAGGGCCACAGGCTACGTCTCCTCTCCCTCTCACATTCTGACCAAAAAGGGCTAGAAACCATGATGGCAAAGTGTGACGAGAAAAGTATGCCATGTGGAGAAAGTAAAGGGGAATACTGCCTTCACCTGGGCAGGCTGCTGTTCTCCTCCAGTAGATTGGGAATAGGAAGAAGTTGTGGTTTCCATTACTTAGGAAATAGGAACTCCTGCACCAACAACGGACACTCGAAAGCATCCAGGAGATTCATGAAACTTGCCTTGTATCTGATCCAAGGGTAAGAAAAAGCCAGTCCTGGGGAATGACTTGGAAAGGTCTGTGAGGGAGAAGTGAAGGGTCTCCACATCCTTAGTCACAGTTATGCTCGTGCCACGCAGTGGTTGCTCTTAGTAACCTGGGAGGAGTAATAGCCAGCCCCCAGCAGTGGTAACCACAGCTCTGAAGAATGAAGGTTTATGTGAAATAGCAGACTGAAGGCCAGCAGAGGCAAGACTGAAACCCTGATTTTCTGACACTTGTTCAGCTGGAATATACTGCACCTGAGGTGTAGTCAGAAATGGTAATGGTACCAAAATCTGTGAGGACTCCTGAATTGCAGATCTGTTCTCAGAAAGCCCTGGATTAAGTTTCTTGTCGGGAGCTTTGTTTCTGGCTAGCCAAGTGTTGTTACTTTTTAATCCTGGATTCACATGTTCTTGAAGAAGCTGGGTTATGATTTGGATTTGAAGTGATTGCTTCTATGGGCCTGGTGTTGAAGGCTTGGTTAGCAGCTTGTGGCACTCATTGGGACGTGGTGGGACCTGTAAGAGGTGGGACTTGGTGGAAAGAAGTTAGGTCATTGGGGCTGTGTTGGTGAAGAAGATATTGGGGCCTTGGTTCCTCTTCTTTCCTCTTTGCTGCCTTTGGCTGCCATGAGGTTGAGCTTCTTCACATGATGTTCTGCTTTGCCATAGGTCCAAAGCAATGACACACAAATGGCTATGGATGGAAATCTCTGAGAGCATGAACCAACACAAACCTTTGCTTCCTTTAAGTTGTTTTGTCTCAGATGTTTGGTCCAAGCAACCCAAAGCTGGCCAACAAGTGGTTTTTATGGTAAAAATGCCAACTAAGCCCTTGCTATATGATTTAAAAGACCGGCAAGGGGGAATACATCTTTCTGCTGTGCTCTCTAGGGAAGAGGGTGCCATCTTGATTTTATAGGTTTGAGGATCAGGCTATTCTAAGAGGAAATCACGTTGAGGAGAACCAAGGCGGTGCAGATAGAAACCACACTACAGGAATGCATTAGTCAAATTCCTTCTGGGACTGAGTTCACCTGAGGTGGCCAGGCTTTCATTTTCCATGAGAACAAACTTACCTGGCTGAGTTCAGCCATGTCTTGTGTGATGATGTTCACAACAAAACCCATGTCCCCTTGCCCAGTGCATACTCCTGCTCCTGGCCTAGAAATGAGGCTTGGAGGGAACCTTCCTCTTAATGTGCCTTCAGCGAAGTAAGGAATGTTTCTCACCCAGGGGAAGAAATAAAAGAGGACTCTCCACTTCCATTAAATCTACTACTTGGTTGTGTCCACTGGGCTGGTAGTGGGGTATGGTCCATCACTGTGTTACTGCCGGTGTGGTGTACCAGAGAGAAGTACTAATTTATTGGCCATGATTTCCCTACATTAAAATTTGAATCAGTGACAGCAAAAGTTAAGTAGTACATTCGTAGCAACTAAAGGAAAATAAAAACAAAACCAAAATTTCTGATCAGCTTCTGTGTCTATTGTTCTCTCTGTCTCTCTCTGTCTCTCTTTCTGTCTCTCTGTCCTCCTCCTCCTCCTCCTCCTCCTCCTCCTCCTCCTCCTCCTCCTCCTCCTCCTCCTCCTCTTCCTCCTCCTCCTCCTCCTCCTCCTCCTCCTCCTCCTCCTCCTCCTCCTCCTCCTCCTCTTCCTCCTCCGATATTCCATCTTTTAGAAATGAAAAAACTAAAATAAAATCATGGCCAGTTGGGAAAGTAGCTGTTTTTATTTTTTCAGATCCTAAGGCAGAAAGTTTGTCATACTAGGCTGAAAAAAACTCAGTATGGCACAAAAGATCTGTTTGGCTGGAAGGAGACTTCATCGCCAATGGACCAGCCAGAAAGCCAGGCTGGAAGCATGGCTTAAGTGGTAAGAGTGCCAGCTATGAGCAATCTAGCTGACAGAAAACTCAAGCTCAAGGTACCAGGAAAACAACAGCAACAACACAACAAAACTCCCCATAACAGCAACAAAAATTCCTCCCACCAAAACAAAAACTCCCAAACCAAAGAACCCAATGATTGTTATATTTTTCATAAGACTTTATCAATATCAGGGTTACAATTTGTAGGTGCAAAGTTAGAGAACAATCATGTCAAAATAAGTCACAAGTGTGTCGTGGTGCACATTAATTTCCTGTTGTTGAAGTATGGGGCCCCTACCAGCATACTGACTTAATACAGATGGATTCTCTTACAGTGTTGGAGGTCTGAATTTTAATTCCGTCTTACTGGGATAAATTAAGATGTTGGCAAAGCTGGTTCCTTCTGAAGCATCTTGTGAAAAAGCCATTCTGTCATTACTGTGGTCCTCTGGGTCTCACATTCCTTGGCTTGTGGTCCCTTCCTCTCCTCACTCCCAATCCGACTTTTAATTTTGTCGTAGAGTCTTTCCTGATTTATTTTTTTTTTAAATAACACTTGCGATTACATTTAGGGGTTACCTGACTAATACAAGATGATCCCTCCTTCTCAAAATCCTTAATCACATCTGCGAAGTCCCCTTTGCTGTAGGAGGTGACAGATACAGTTTCTGGGACTTAGGGTGTGACCTTGTTGGGGGGAGGTATCATAATTTAACCTACCGCATGGGCTGTTGGGGGAAACAGAAGCCTATCCTTTATTTGAATCACTGAAACACATGTTAGGAGCAAGTCTTTTGTTAGAAGTGGGAGAGGTTGGTGCCTGTACTCACTGGGGAAAATTTTTTGAGTGGAAGATGATGACTTTCACCACAGGATGAAAGTATTTCTCTTTGTCTCTCTGCTCTGCACTGTAATGTTTCATTTCAACTAGGAAAATCTTTCATCCAGAAATGTATTTTCTTGGAGGTTATGTTTTATTCAATTTTCACTAATGGATGGACTGGTTGGGTCCCTCTCTCAGTTGGTAGGGGATTCCTCCAAATCTTCTGATATAATCCTCTTTAGTACTCTCTCACTGCAAGCTGTCAAGTCCTTCAGATTTTTATGGTACTTTTCTGCTAACACTAATCTGAACACTGTATGTATGTTAACTCATTTATTCAATATGATGTGTACATAATATTAAAATGCTCTATTATGACTGCATCCCATGTTATAGATGTGGCAACTGAGCACTGAAAAAAGAAAAACCATGACGAAGAAATCACACCTACCAGGCCCTAAAGTTCACATTTTAAACCACTATTCAATAGGTCCTCAGTACATGGTCTTATTTGTTGTTATACATGGTATTATTATTATTATTATTATTATTATTATTATTATTATTTTACTATGGAATCTAGAATTAAGTATTTGAGAACCTTCTTCCTACATTCTGGCCTCTCTAGCCTTCCATTTTCTCAGAAAAAAAGAGAAAAGAAAAGACAAAGAAAGTAAGAGATGTTCTCATGGATTCAGGATAGAAGTGACTGCCGCCGGTGGATGCCAGCCCGGGTGTGGGTAGTTCCACATGAGAGCAATTAGCAGATTTTGTAGTCTTAGTATTTAAGTCAGTGCCAAGCAGATGTTGATATATTTCAGAGAAACATCGTAAAATGATGATTAAGCGAAAAAGAATTTGAATGGTAAAATCTTAGAGTCTTAAATTTATAGATTTATGACTGCTCTGTGCATTTATGTAAAATCTCAAGTCTTAAATCTATAGCTGGGTCATGAATTTGTAAAGTCAGGGAGATGGAACGGATTGATGAGGGGTGGTCAGGTAGTTTAGGACAGTGGCCTCTCCTCTGTTCAGAGGGTGACGGAAAGCACAAAATGGCATTCCATGTCATTTGGTTTTTTGGGGGGGTCAGAAGATCTGTGTTCAAATTCTGGTGCTACAACTTCCTAGCTGTCTGACTTTGACCTAGTGTATTTAGCCTTCTTTTGTGCCTTTTTTATTTTTTTTGGAGAAATAGGCAAAATAAACCTACCTATCCTACAAGGTTATTGTGTTAGTTGGTTTAATACCTGTAAGGCCATTGTGCTTCTTTCAGAGGTGTTAATGTGTGTTAATAGTTATTATTATCCTCTTGTATCCAACAGCCTTGGGGACTCAAAATACAATTTGAAAAGGAGAGACATTCCTTCAGATAGAAATTGTCCAGGAGGTACTTTTTGTTTGAGAAAGGAAGAGAGAGCTGTTTCATTCAGACCAGGGTGCTGCTGGGTGGTATAAAGAACCGATACTGATTTCTCACCACTTGAAAGATCATTATAAAGGAACTGTTTATTTATTTATTTATTTATTTATTTCACTTCCTACTGAGGGTACTCTTCTCTGTTTGTAGACTATGCTGCCTTCTTCCTGCAGCCTACATGGCAGGTGTAGAGGAGACAGAGAGCTCTGGCAGTCTGTTTTTTTCAGGAGGGCACTAATCCTAGTTGAGAGCCCCACACTTAGGGCCCTCATCTGAAAACAGTTTCTTTCCAGGGGCTTCACCCCCCTCCCCCCGCAAATGCTATCATGTTGGAGGTAAAGGTACAGCATTGGAATTGGAGGAAGACAACCATTTCAGTCCATGACATTAGTAACTGAAAAATTAGGAAATCCTGTGGTAAAGGATATGAATACAGTACAATGTTTCCAGGAGTGGAGGGGAGCACACACGTTTACGCCACTTGAGGGCTCTGGTGGCTCCTCTCCAGGTGTGATCTGAGCATCAGCAGAGGTCAAAGAGGACCAGGAAGTGGGAGAAGAAAGGGCAGGGGCCCTAAGGGTATTGGAGAAATAACATTATACAAATCCCACTGTGGCTGGAGGAAATGCAAGAGAAGACAAGGTGGGAGATGAGGTTTGAAAACAACAAAACAAAAGATCAGGGATTGGAGTATGAATGACTGGGAACATTTATCCTGAGTATAGCAGGAAGCCATTAGAAGACGTATAACAGAGAGACATGCCCTGATTGGTGTTCCAATCTGCACTTTCTAAGTGGGGAGGGGTCATCTTTACATTTTTGGTGGTACTGGTTTGAATTGAGAGCCTTGAGGTTGCTAAGCAGGAGCTGTACCATTTCAGCCACGCCTCTAAGTCATGTTGCTTTCTATGTCAGATGAGATCATGTTTTTCTGACTGGATGAATCTTGGACAGTGATCTTTCTACTTATACCCTCTATGTAGTTGAAATTATAGACATGGACCACTGTATGTAACCTATTTGTTGAAATTATGTCTCATTATGCCTGGCTGTCTTCAAACTACAGTCCTATTCATTCCTAACTACAACATAGCTGGGAATCAAAGGATTACACGCAAGACCATACTAAAACTACCAGCACAATTATGTTCATTGCAGCACAATTTACCATTGCTAAAATATTGAACCAACCCAGATGCCCCTTAGTAAATGAATAGATCAAGAAAATGTGGGGCTGGGGATATAGCCTAGTGGCAAGAGTGCCTGCCTCGGATACACGAGGCCCTAGGTTCGATTCCCCAGCACCACATATACAGAAAACGGCCAGAAGCGGCGCTGTGGCTCAAGTGGCAGAGTGCTAGCCTTGAGCGGGAAGAAGCCAGGGACAGTGCTCAGGCCCTGAGTCCAAGGCCCAGGACTGGCCAAAAAAAAAAAAAAAAAAAAAAAAGATTAAATAAAAAAAAAAAAAAAGATTAAATAAAAAGAAAATGTGGTACATATACACAATGGAATTCTATGCTTCTATCAGAAAGAATGACATTGCCCTATTTGTAAAGAAATGGAAAGACTCAGAAAAAAATCATACTAAGTGAAGTGAGCCAGACCCAAAGAAACATAGACTCTATGGTTTTCCTCATTGGTAATAGTACCTGTCTAGGACAGTCCTAGCAGAGGATCACAATAGCTCAATAACTATGTACATATGGACACATAAGAAGATGCTAAGTGAAATGAACTCCAAGTTATGGAAAGTGGTTTATCATTTTTGTTATTTTTAACATACCATGTGAAATTCTACCATTTTCTTTTGTCTTTCTTCCTCATGGTTTTACCACTGATGTCACTGTAACCGATTCTGGTACCCTGGGTATTGTATATACGTTTATCAGAACTAGGGAAGGGAAGAGAAGGGGAAGAACAAAATGGAGAGACAAAGGGTGAAAGGCGAGCCAATGTTACAGCAATACTTACAAGACAGTATGCTGTAAACCAACTGTACAACTCGGGGGTGGGGGAGGTGAGGGAGGAAGTGGGAGAGGAGGGAAGGTGGGAGAAAAATGAGGGATGAGGTAACAAATTTGAAATGTACTCACTGCCTTACATATGAAACTGTAACATCACTTTGACAATATATAAATTAATCACAAAAATAGTTGGGAATATAAAAAGCCACCATATCTATAGATTGGTCTAAGTGTTATACTTTGTGATTTGCATTATTACTCTGCAAAGATGGACTGCGTGCATGCGTGTGTGCGTGCGTGTATGTGTGTGTGTGTATGATGGGTGATGGGGCTTGAACTCAGGGCCTGGGTGCTGTCCCTTAGGTGTTTTTTCTTTTTTTTTTTTACTCAAGGCTAGCCCTCTACCACTTGAGCCACAGCTGTACTTCTGGCCTTTTGGTGGTTAGTTGAAGATAACAGCCTCTCCAGGCTGGCTTCAAACTGCAATCCACAGATCTCAACCTCCCAAGTAGCTAAGATTATAGGCATGAGCCACTGATACCCAGCGAAGATGTACTGTGTAAGTATTTATATTATGTCGGGCATGTTCTAGGTACTCTGCAAACCTTTAATAGGAAGTAAAGTGGAACTAAGCAGGATATTGAGTCTGGAGTAACTATGAAGAGTCTCTGGTCAAGAGAACAGACTAGAAGATTCACACTCTTTGTGGGATGGAGCCTGGTTTGATGAAGTAGAGAAAATTTAAATTCAAATCCAATTTGCTGAAAGGGGACCTTCTAATTAGTGAATTGAGACTGCACTTGAAATATGATTAGGCAACATTTCATTATCTGAGGTCTCTCCTGCAGCTATCTTCCCTGGCTAGGATGTGTTCCCCACAAATAGCTCCACAGAAGACTTGGGGCTGTTGGTAGGAACCAGTCCTATAGGCTGGGGTTATTTACCAGGACTTGAATCCAGTTTACTAAGCTTTGCTGGGCTGAAGGTAGGTTTAAAATCTGCAGAGGTAAGAAATGAGAATTTCAGAGGGTCCCTCAGGCACCCCTGACATAGCCTTTCAACCTCCTCTCCTTCTGCTCCATTACTTTTTTCAGGGTGTACCTTAAGAACCAGCTTTGTTTGTAAGCCACCACCTCTTGTCTAAAGCCATTGTTAAACACCCATCGTTAGAATCACAGCCATTAGATAAATAAAATACTGCTGTATATTCAAGCATGGCCTTTACAGCATTATATTAAAACAATAAATCAGGTATCACAGACTCAGCGTTTGAGCCGGCTTTTATTGCATTATTCCATTCTCTCCATTACCTCGCTTTAGAATCCCTCCTCCTGCATTTATGATTTTGAAACATTACATCAGTTATGTCCCCACGGCACTTTAATCTAATTCAACACTTTAAGGGCTAGGTAAGTGTTTAGGACACTGGGCCAGGCTCTGATCATTTTATGAAACTGTTGTTTTATAGAAGAACATTACCTTTATTACCAGATTCTATGGTGTGTTTGGTGGGGGCGGGGTGTGCGTGGGGGACAATCTGGTTACAATTACAAACAGCATTTTTTAAGAGCTGCAGTAGAAAGAGCAGCCATTTGAAGATGAGATACAGCTTTCTCCATCGACTGTAGCATATTGGTGCAAGATGTCTACAGGATGCCTGTTGAGCTTCAGCTCAGTGAGTCCCCTGTGAGGATTTCGTCTTTGCTCTTGATACAGGTGGTTCCAATGGAAATGTTTAACACGATGCGGTGGCCTGTAGCAAGGATGTGTGAGTGTGTGTGTGTGTGTGGGGGGGGGTGCTGTTCCCCGCACAATCATTACCTTTAGCAAAGGAGAACCTTTATGGACTGACCAGTGCAGTGTGTTAAATCCACCCCAAAATGAACTGGATGCCATTAAATCGTCAGAGCAGGGAGGAGGTCAGCCTCCTGGAGGAGGAATTCCCTCCTGGTGCTGTTTTCTCCACTCCACTAGGAAGAATGGGGCACCTGTCTCCATCCACCCTTTATTTGACTTGTGTGGGGGTGGGGTGTTGGAGGATAATGTTCACAGATGAGCTATCTTTAAACAGTAACCCAGCCTATGTTGGTAGGATATTATTTACAATTCAAGTGTCCTCTTTCATATACCATGAGCCTCTGGGAAGCCAATAAATGTCAAAGGAATGTCAAATTATTTATGCACTTATTATTTATGTCTAATTATTCAGTGCATTTCTGAGGAAGCCTGTGGCATTTCGTCATTGGCTGCATTGAAATCATCCCACAGAACAGGTGCCATAAATATTTCAAATAAGCATTGGCATTCATTTCTGCACAAGCAACTGCCCAGCATTAAGAGAATTCAGGCTGGGTGCCAGTGGCTCACGCTTGTAATCCTAGCTACTCAGGAGGCTGAGATCTGAGGATGGCAGTTCAAAGCCAGCCCAGGCAGAAAAGTCTAGGAGACTCTTATCTCCAATTAACTTCCAGAAAAGCACAATTGGTGCTGTGGCTGCAAGTGGTAGACTACTAGCCTTGGGCAAGAGATTTCACGGACAGCACCGGGGCCCGAGTTCAAGCCCCAAGGCTGAACAAACAAAAAGGGTATTCACAAGGCACTTCCCTTGCAGAGATTCCTTTTGCTAGATGATTCTTTGTGCTCTAATGTCTAAAGTAGGTGTGTGGCATTGCCCAACAATCAGCAGAAGTCCAACTTTAGCTGGGCTTTGATGTTCCTAGCCCTTTTGGCCGAAGCCTTTTAGTGGCCCCGTGGTGCTGGGGTTTATAGCAATTCTGTGTGGAGGACAGAGGTAGTGAGAGGAAGGAAGTGAGTGTCTTGGAGAATTGGAAGAGTTAGCCATTGGCAGCCAGCACTAACAAGGACTTCCCCAAACCACACCGACTCCTCTCTGGACAGTGTGTGCATCTTTCTCTCTACTTGTGCAGTCCAATCTTGGGGTTCCTCAGGCCTTTCTGTGTGAGTATGGCCCATCTTTTCAGGGACTGAGCTCAGCTGAGCTGAATTCTAGGCAGCCAGTTTGAGTGTCTGTCTTCTCTTTATTAAAACTGAAAGCGGAGGCGTCAAACGTCTCATAAAAAATACATCAATAACGGAAATACATTATTTGCTTTTCTTTTTAATATCTCTTCCTTCAGCCATTCTCAGAAGCTCCTTGATTCTATAGCTAGCATTTTTTTCCTCTTTAATATTTAGATGTGAAGATTTACAGAGCACCTACTATGAGTCAGGTACCACATAGTAGGTATTCTGAACAAAGTTGAGCTGGAGTAAACCACAGCTTCAGTTTTACTGGGTGGGCATTGAACCTTGCTTTGCTCCAGTAACTGAATCTACTAAGGGCCCCCAAAAAGTTTGAAATCTGGCTTTCTTGGCCTTCCAATCTACTTCTCAAGATGCCTGCCTTCTTCTTGACTTAATGGACATTTCTGAGCAAATATAAATGCCTATGCAATACAATTGAAGGCTTTTAACCTGGAACCAGTCCCAGAGGTGGAGTCACAGGAAGAGTTTCAAGCCATAAGCCCTGTGTATGTGGTTCCCAGTCTCTAACTAGCACATGTGGGGAGAAGGGCTAAGTGGATCATTATCCAACATTGTAGTTCAAGGGTAAAAAATAGAATAGGCAAATTGAGGAGTGGAGCTTTCTATAATGATGATATGCTACTTACTTAACACATCTTATTTCCTTACTTTTTGGCATTTTGAGATAGGGTGTTAATATACTGCCCATGATGGCCTTGAAGTCATAATCTTTCAGCCTCCAGAGTGTTAGAGCCATAAGTATGTATAACCACCATTCTGGCTTGTAGCATTAAACAAAGAGATGTCTCGAATGGGAGATGAGTGCCTACTTGGGAAAAGCATTGGTTTGGTGATGCAGAAAAGCGAGGTGGATATGAACTATATGTATACAAAATGCCCCCAATTCAAACCATTTTTCATTTGACAATCTCTCTGTTAGCCCTAAGTGAAAACCTCTGAGCTACACATGTAGGAGAATTTGTAACTTTCAATATAAAGCTTCTTTAGAAGAAGATCCTCTCAGTCTAGTTGTATAGTTAGGATAATACCTCACTTTCCAAGTTTCTCATTCCACTAACCCCTCTCCCCATGTGTCCTGGCTGTCTAGAGGCTACAAGGAAATACGTTGCCCTTGAATCAACCTACACATTGTTCCTCATCTGGGCCATATGTGACATGCATACCATCTTGCAGGACGCATTTGTTCAAATCCTGTGCTGGGCCTTTGTTCACCTGTTCTTCTGAACCATTCTGCCCTTCAGAGCTGCCATTGGCCACTCTACAGGGAGCTTCCTTCACTGTGGAAGACAAGGACATTTTCTAGCCTATTCTTTGGGATTATTCTAGAGATCTCAAAAAATATCTCATCAACAACAAAAGAGTTCATCGCACAAGAAACTGTTAGACAAATCCTGTTTGGAAGAACTTTGATGACTTGAAAATCATTCATATAAAATCTGTGCTAAGAGAGAGACAAGCTTAAAAAATTACCTTCATTGGTAACAAACACTAGGCTTTATCACCCCAGAAAACACATGATTTGAAAGCCCATTTGGCATTTACTATTATTTTTTAATCAATTATTGATGTGCAGATTATGGATTATTTAAAATCTGATTATTAGAATAAATTAAAGGAAATTGACTTGTTAATTCCTGGTATCCTGTTTTTGCTTAAATATATAGCTGTACTTGCTAAGCTTATATATCTTGTAAGGAATTACATGGGGAATTGAAAGCATTAATAAATGGGAGAGACATAAGGGCTTAGGAAGGGGAGGTAGAGATGCTTCATTTCATAACTTTGGCTGGCATCATGTTGTGATGATTAATTTTCTATGTCCAGTTGCTTGGCTGGGTCTTGGTACTCATATATTTGGTCCAACATTTTCTGGATGCAACTATGAAGGTGTTTTTTGGGGGTGGGGTGGGGTGGGTGGAAGATGAGCTTAATATTTATATTGGCAGGCTTTTAATAAAGCAGATTGCCTTTTATAATGTGGCTGGGCCTCACCCAAACAGTTGGAAGCTTTCATAGTACAAAGACTAAATTTCCCTAAGCTAGAGGGAATTTGTCTACTGGTAGCTTTGGGATTCAGTTTTGGACTCTTTTTTAAGTTTTATCTTGCAGGTTGCTTTACAGATGTTAACTTGTAGCTCCACTGTAGTGCAGATAAATTCTTTGAGAATCTCTCTTCCTCTTCCTTTTCCTCTTCCCGCCTCCCCTTCTGCCTTCATTCTATGTTTGCTAGGTTTAAAAAAAATGGTGTGTGTATGTGTGTGCTAGTGCTAGGGCTTGAACTCAGGGCCTGCCAATGTCCCTTAGTTTTTTCACTCAAGTCTAGAGAGCTACCATTTGAACTACAGCTCTACTTCTGGCTTTCTGGCAGTTAATTGGAGGTAAGAGTCTCATAGACTTTCCTACCTAGGCTGGCTTCAGACTTTGATCCTCAGATCTCAGTCTCCTGAGTAGCTAGGATTACAGGCATGAGCCACCAGCACCCTGTAGAAATTGGCTTTTTAAAGTTTTCTAACATAATGAGTTGGTCAGCTTTTTGGTCTGATGCAAAATAACCTGTAGTGTAATTTGTCTTTATTTCCAGTTTGTTGTTTGTGTAGTATAGCATTTAGCATAATGATAATGGTTAGCAAACATTTGCAAAAATTTTCTTGAACATCTGAACAACAGAGCACAATGGTACAAAACAGAGAAAAAAAATAACTTTTACCTTTTGGCAAGATTCCATTCACAAAAATGCTTTTAGCAGTTTCTAAATTTCAAGTTCAAACTAGCACATGTGGAAAGTGAAGAGAATTGGCTCTTGAGTCTAAATTGGAGAAAGGCTTAATTTTTTTTTTATTTAAGAGAAGTTTGAAATATTTAGACAAGTGCAATGGGCCTCTGCTGCATAATTCAGATAATAAAAGACATGCTGGTTTCTGTGTTTAAAAAAACTGGTAAAATGTATAGTATTTGTCTTAGAAAATGTATATTTTCTTCAAAAGAAAAGAGGATTTATAGAAAAAGACAGGAAATTTGGAAAGCTAGAAAGTAGGGTAGGATCTTATTATTGATGTTTGGAACTATGGGTGCTCTGTACCCTTAGCATTTGCTTTATACATAATTGTGTCATATAGCAGTATACAAAATAACTTCTATTAATCACTTTTTCTCTCTATGTAAAATGTGTATCTACTGAGAGTTTATGGAAATGTGACCAAATCGTTCAAGGAGAGCTAACTTACCCTGAAACCAGAGGAAAAGACTTGAAAATCTAGAAGGGCAATCTGTTGTTACTATTAGAACAGCCCCCTCTCCCTGACTGACGGCATGCATCTCTGGACTATATAACCATGGAATTTCAGAGGCAAGTAGTTCAGGGCCAGTGGTCAAGTACCTCAGTTCTAGAGCCAGGTATCCCGGCTCAAATCCTAGCTCTGCTGTGTACTCTAGGAGGAACCCTGGGACAATCTCCTCATCTGTGCAAGGGGAATATCAAACTTTACTTCTTCTATTGCAAGGGTGCCAGGGAAACATGGAAAAGTTATGTAGGCTACTACTTAGTGCATATGAGCTCTCAGTCAGTGATAGGAATTATTTGATGGCATGAGTCTGCTTCTAAAATTGCACTGTTAATGTAACTTGTAATGACCGCAGGCCTTTCATCAGCAAGTGCCATGTATATATTACATATATGCATACATATGTATATAGATTACTAATATGTAGGTTCATTACCGCAGTTCTGTGATGTTACCAATGCCATTCACCTTTTGCCAATGAGGAATCTGAAGCTTGTGGAAGTCAAACACTTTCCTCAAAGCCCCTTATTTGATAAATGGGACTATAAACCAGTACATTTTCAGAACTTCCTTGTGGTCTTCAAGATGTCATAAACCAAATGTCTTCTATGTCACCTGCATTGGCGGAGAGTTGCTACCACTGGAGACACAAATAGATTGAAAAAGGGTAAAGAAGATTTTCAAGACATTATCAGGGGTCTGGAAGTGTGCATAAAGAATGAGAATTAATTTGAAATCTTTTAGTGGTTGCCCTTACCATTTAGTCCCTCCAACACATTTTGTGTCACAGTGACAGTGCATCTGATGTGAACAAGCTCAGGGGTGAAAGATGTAGTTTGGTTCACAGTGTCAGAGGTTTCAGTCTTCAGCGCTATTGCTTCTGGGCCTGTGATGAAACAGAACACCATGGTGGTGGCAGAGGTTGCTTATTTCATGGAGGACTGGAAGTCATTCAAAGACATACCCAAGGAGCCATTTCTACCAGCTAGGCCCATCTCCTAAAGATTCTGCCAACTCCCCAAATAGCACCACAAGTTGGGGACTGAGTGCTCAGCACCTGAGCATGTGGGAAATATATCATATTCAAATCCTAACAGCCCAGCAACTGTAAGACTAGACTGTATGAGTCACAACTTTGTGCTTGCTGTGTTCAACATCTTTTTCATTAAAAACAACAACAACAACAATGACAACAGCAGAATGCCTCAACACCAAGAGGGATTACAGAAAAGAATGGAACACATTTTCCTTCTTCAATTTTCTCTGGGAAATAAGTCATTGTATCTGAGAATGATAGCTGGAGAATATGAGGCTGTTTTTATGTACGATTATGTCATCTGCAGACTGCCTGTGAAAGAAACACCCTGGGTAATTTATCAAGGAAACAGCTTTTGACTCTATGCTTTCCCCTGGGGTTTATGAAACTTCAGCAGGTGGCATTTTGGTGTTTAGCATGACAAGCTTGTGAAATGGAAACAGCCAGCATGGTGAGGAGCAAGTCGATTCTGCCTCCATCACAGATGAGAGAAATGAACATGTATTTTGCCTTTTGAATGCCCTATGTCCTTGGTGAGGTGCTTTACTTTATCTCTAATCTCACACATACTTCTGCTTCAATCACCACAGACTTCATTTATTCATTCAACTAGTATTTATCGAGTGTACATTAACCTGCTCCTGCTAGGCAATCTGCTGGATGTACAAGGTATCTATATGATAATGGTTAGCTTCATGATGATCACACTTAACAAAGTGCTTAAATAACATGGCCAGAATGTCTTGTTGTTGGTGTGATTCTGCCATATTTCTCAGTGAGTATCCAGGGAATCCATTAAAAGTATTCTATTTCTTAACTCTCTTCTTCACTCCCCTGGCTCATCAGAAGTTTGCCTCATCCCTTCCCATTTCTGAAAGGTGACCTTTCTAGCTCTTTGCCACTTCTCTTTCTTCCTCTTAACTTCTTCACTAAGGATGAAGACATCACAATAAGAATAGAAGTAGTAGAGCTGGGTGTAGTGGAGCATGCCTGTAATCTCAGCTACTTGAGAGGCAGAAGCAGGAGGATTGTGGCTAGAATCCAGTTTAGGCAAAGTTAATGCAAAACCCTGTCTGGACAACAAATTAAAATAGAGTCTTTCTAGCCTTCCCCCAAGTGAATCCTCTTTTTCCTTTGTTCCCTTCTCATTTTTTACACATTAGTAACTGGGTTCTTGGCTTCTGGTTCCTAGGCATTCTTTTAGGACACAAGGCTGTAAAAGCATGATGTAAAGACAATCTACCTGTTTTGATGATCTATCTTTGAATAGATCTACCCTACATAACTAGTCAGTGTGTGTTGGGGAGACATGGAGAACTGGTCTGCTAGTTCTCTATTGATGGTATCATCTTTGCCTGGCTGTCAATTGTGTTGGTCCCCTGGTTTTCTGATAAGTCCTGAAATTCTTCTGTGACATCAAATAAATCTCAATAGCAGAAAGTTCTGATGACCATGCAAGTATCTTATTCAGAGTCCCTGATAGAGGGAAGGTCAACTAATGACCTTGACGGAGGCCACTTTTACCTTCACAGACAGCCTCTCTCATTCCACAGGCTACTCTAGCCAGTGATTTATTTATTTAATGGCTAATATTGAAATGTGCTTGCTTGCTTCTCTCTGTTTGCTCTTAGACCTGCTGCAACTTGTGACTTCATCTTTAAACCTCTCCTTTGCAAAGCCCAGGACTGTGCTGCAGTCTCTTGATGTCCCTCCTTTCCTTGGTTCCCTTCCCCTTTTCCTCACAGGCATCTTCCCCATGAAGTCTTTTGGTTGGTTTTTGTTTGTTGGCAAACCTGAATGAACACAAGTGGTGCCAAGAGTGGTTTGAGAAGACAGAGGACGTGAGATTCTAGAATGCTTTTGTTCACTGCCTGGTGGGTGTGCAGGAAGCTGCTCTGAGGAGACTGTAGGTCACAGATAGTCCCTTGGAAATTATTGAGGTCCAATTGCTAAAGGCTTCACTTCCATGATCTGGGAAGATCCCTTGATCGAGAACTCCCTCTTGTATATGACATAGGTACTTGAAAGATAAAGGAGACATGTCTATAAAGAAAGGAAAGCATCTACAAAGGTAGGTGTTAAGTCAGATTCATCCCTGAAGAGGGATGAGGAATAGCAGGGTATATGTGAGAGTCAGAAGAGCTCCTGATACTTTATGAAGAGGCCTTTACTTCCCACAGGGGAAGAATGGACAGAGCAGGCAGCAGATGGGCCAAAGTCAGCAGGAATTTGTCTGGGTGATGGACAAGCTCCGACAAGGCTAAGTGTAGTGGTGGCTCCCATGCAGGGCAGGGTTGCTAGCAGGAGAGATGACCATGGAGATGGGTTTGCTAATCTCACGAGGAAAATGGAGCCCTTGAATATAGAGGTTAGGAAACTCGGAAGCCAGAAAGTCCCAATTACACAGTAGGGTCAGAGGGTCATTGTCTGGCTTGGTTCTCAGGGGGCTGTGGAGGTGGGAAATAAAACTTGGCATTTGTAGGGCAAAATGAACAAACAGCAAAAGAAGCTATTTTGCATCAACAGGAACAAATGGCAGCAATGCTGCAGCATCCCTTGGATATTGGTAAGCGTGAACCATGATGGTTTCACCAACTCTTTTCTAAGCAGCTATGGAGCCATTTCCTTGGATGGCTCTAGAGGGGAATGGAAGACTGCCAACATTTTGAGAACAAGTGACATTTCTGAGTTGACATTACTTCCCAGAGACCACAAATATTATCTTGAGCCTCCATTAAATTGGGATTCTGAGGGGTCTGAGCAATAGATAATATCCTGGGTAAAGTCTGGGTCATGGTGGATTCACAGGCTCCAGTCTTTCAGTGGTTGTTTCCCTCCTGTGTTCTCTGTGTTTCCCTTTGCTGGTGGCTGAGCATAGCAGGACCACAGATATAATCACATGCATGTAAGATGTAGGGTCTCTCCAATGGGCAGCTTTGCCCAAGCACTTCTTGACAGGCCAGTGGAAACTTCCTTAACCTGCATTAAAATTGAAGGCATTACATCTAGATTTTCTTCCTTCTCGCTCCCTCCTTCAAATAGTTGAGATATAGCTTGGAGAACAACAGCTCTCCATTTTCCGTTCTCCTCTCACAACTTTTCCCACAATCAGTGTCTTACATGTTGAATCTCTTCTTGGCATCTGCTTCTGGGGGAACCCAAACTAATCCAACAGAAAGTTCTTTGCTCTATAAAAGGTGAGTCAAGTCATTTGTTCTATCTATTATTATAAAGCAGTTGAGTGTAAAGTATTTATTAGGTGGTCACAACAGGAGGTGATCGAATGCCATCTTTCATGTGTAACTTCTCAAACATTTGCTTCATGGTCACTTGGCTCAAGAGCTTGAGTCTACTCTTCAGCTGTGTTGGATTTTTACCAAAAAGAACCCTCAATATCAAAGAATATCAACTCTATACATGGATGTTGCTTTTCATGAAGATGTAAGACATCAAAGTCATTCCCAGGGACTGAGAATTGTTCTGTTTCCTTCGGGGAAACAATTTGAGGTCCGTTATTTCTTCTTCTGACAATGTAACAACAAGTGCAGAGTTCATAAAGTAGTTTATGAAGAGATTGGCTGCATTCTTTGCCCCCAATGATTTTTCTAGTGTCAGAATATAGAGCTGTTATTACCTGGGCCACTAGCTGGGCTCTGTCTTGTAATAGCTATTTCTGTACTGCTTTTTGAAATTTTTTTTTCCTTTTACATTTAAAAGGAGTCACAAAGAAAAGGTTAAGAGGAAGAGGACTCAGAGACAAAGTAACATTGTAGTGTTTGGAGAACCTAAGTTCTGTTACCTGCTTACTCTTGACAAGCTTATAAGTTCCACATGGTCTTTGTCCTTTAGCTTGATTATCTAGATAAGGAAATGATAATGTTGTACTTTAAGGAGAGTTTATTTCTGTAAACACCCCATTGATGCAAGAACGCTGAAGCAGGGCTGGGGATATAGCCTAGTGGCAAGAGTGCCTGCCTCGGATACACGAGGCCCTAGGTTCGATTCCCCAGCACCACATATACAGAAAACGGCCAGAAGCGGCGCTGTGGCTCAAGTGGCAGAGTGCTAGCCTTGAGCGGGAAGAAGCCAGGGACAGTGCTCAGGCCCTGAGTCCAAGCCCCAGGACTGGCAAAAAAAAAAAAAAAAAAAAAGAAGCCAGGGACAGTGCTCAGGCCCTGAGTCCAAGCCCCAGGACTGGCCAAAAAAAAAAAAAAAAAAAAAAAAAGAACGCTGAAGCAGTAGTAGTCAGGAGACAAGGCCTACCTGCTTGGAGCCAGTATATCACCTTGATCTCAATGGCTGGCAAGGCTTGAGAGATAGACAAGTGAGCCTGGCCCTCAGGGATTTAGTAGGATGTGCCATGTAAATGGTAGCCAATAGCTAAGGCCTGCAGGATTCCTTGTTGAGGGAGCAGGGAATTATTCACAAGTTACACAACAGCAAAACACTGTCTCCTGAATAAAGGAGATGAAGTAGCTTGGGTGTGAATGCAATTACTTTTACCAATAAAGTGTCAGATGAAATTCTGAGGTTGGACCCAGTCACATGCAGTTAGGAGTTTGCTCATCCTCACGTCCAAAGTGATGCTGAGCTTGTGGCAGAGTGCAGCTAGTGTCTTCCAGGTGACTGTCAGAGATACATTATATCTCCAGAGCCTGTCTTCAAATGTAGTTTGGATTCAATAGGATTCATTTTCCCCACAGGCTGTGGGTTTCATTCCCCAGTGGCACAGTGAGCAGGTAGCCATTTAGTTCCTCTGGTCAGCATTGTGCCCGTTCTAAGGGTTTATAAACCCTTTTCTATCAACATGCCTTCTCTTAAATGCGTCCTATGCCACTTCCCGTGCTACTCCTGGACCTTGTCAAGATTCACTTTCCAACCTCAGCACAAGAGTACACTCCATTTAATATTCTATCTTGCCTGTCATCGTATTAACAAGCACTGTGAACGAGTGTCACATTGTATTCCCAGCTGCTCATCTCCTCTACTTCATTGTTGGCTGTCTGCCCTTCCCACCTCATTCTCCATCTTAGGCTGTAATCTTTTTGTTGTAGTTGTTGTTAATAGGGATTCATCATTATTTCCTTGAATTGTTTTTATTTGCCCTGTAATCAGTTTGTCTACTCTTCTTCTTCCTTCCCTCCCTTTTTCCCCTCCCTTCCTCTCTTTCTCCTTCTCTCCTCCTCTTCCTTCCTTCCTTCCTTCCTTCCTTCCTTCCTTCCTTCCTTCCTTCCTTCCTTCCTTCCTTCCTTCCTTCCTCCCTCCCTCCCTTCCCTCCCTCCCTCCCTTCCTCCCTCCCTTCCTCCTTTCTTTCCATCTTTCCTTCCTTCTTTTTTCTTTTCTTTCTCCCTATTCAGTGGGTGGTGTCCTTTCAATGTCACTCATCTAAATGTTATTAAATAGCGTAGTAACAATGCCACTTTTCAGAAGGGGTGGGTTTCATCTCCAGAGAAGGTTCCACTGATTGGACTCCAGAGGGACTTGCCATTATTGCTTCTGAGTTTCCAGCCCTATTTGTCCACACAGAGACTGAATGGTGTAAATTCCAGGTCTCTTGATGCCATACAAACACAAGCTTTCCCTGGTCTGCCCTCCTGGGCCTTTGTGCTTGGCTGGGCCTGCTGTGTGCTCTCAGTTGTCATCTTTATTGGATTCAGGAGGAATAACTTGAAGGCAGTGAAGGCTGCTGAGCTTAGATAGCTGTGAACTTTATTCTACAGGCCATCTTCAGTGCACCCTGGATAAAATGACCAAGCCAACCAGTGGATAATCACAGGGCATTTTTTTTTTTGGTTGTTGTTCTCTGCCACACTATGGCTCAGAGTTGAATTACAGTCATATATCAACCTGTGGCCTTCACAGACCTCAGTGTGAGCCCATTGCTGTGGCTCTTAGATTTGCTTCATCTATTAGCATCCCTAGAGAGTTTCCTTTTTAACATTTTCTAATATCCAAAGCAACACATAGGCATTGTATAAAATGATAAAATGTAGATAATTATAAAAAGAAAAGCTGCACCTTGAATTCCACCACCCAGAGATAACTATGTTGGTGTTTTATCTATAATTATGGCGATGTATACAAGGACACCTAGTGGTGTTGTGTATGTGTGTTACACACGTTTTATTATAAATTAGAACTGTATGTACATTGTGGAAGATGCTTACTATGTCATAGGCATCTTCATGGCCATGCATACTTATTTTAGATTTAATGTCCAAATGATATCTCACTATTATCCACATGGCATCATTTTCTATAACTGGTTTCTTGTTCCTGGCCATTTAGATTGTCTTCAACTTTATATTACACTTACAAAAATAGAAATCAATCTTTATTCACACCCTTAACATTTCCTTAACACTTATTCTAACTGCAATTCTTAGATCAAAAAGATAGTTTTCAGCTGGGTGCTAGTGGCTCATGTCTGTAATCTTAGTGACTCAGGAGGCTGAGATCTGAGGATTGTGGTTTGAAGCCAGCCTGGGCAGGAAAGCTGATGAGATTCATCTCCAAAAACTACTCAGAAAAGGCTGGAAGTGGTGCTATAGCTTGAATAGTAGCGCTCTAGTCTGAGCCAAAGAAGCTGAGGGACAGTGCACAGGCCCTGAGTTCAAGCCCCAGGACTGGCACATAGACAGACAGACAGACAGACAGACACACACACACACAGACACACACACACAGACATGGATAGTTTTCAGGTTCTACACATTCTGCCTAATTACTTTCCCCATTTTCTACTCCCCCAGGTACTTTTTTCGTTTACCAGTGTGAAAATTTCTTGTTTTTGAGTGTGCCCTTTTCTTTTGCCCTTAGATCTTTGGTTAAGTAGGAGCTTGTAATCAGGAGATGGATCTTGGCAGGTTCTTGGAGAGAGAGAACATCAAGACTGTCTCTAGTTCCGTGTGATAACAGACAGACACAACTCTAGCATGCAGATTTGAAGCTTCCAAATAGTGCCTGGACTTCCCCAACAGAGCACTATCCATCCTCCTGAGCCTGCCCAGACTTTGCCTGGGTCCTCTCTTCTTTCCCAACTAGCTTCATCTTCACTACATAGAGATGGTATTGTTCCATGTGGCCCAATGTCAGATTTGGTGTCATCTCTTTTAACCCCTGCATTACATCCACAGATGCTGCTTCTCCTTCAGATTGAATCTTTATGGAGGAGAACATTTCAGGTTCTTCTGTCAACTCAACCTTGCCCAGCAGCTGACAATGTGTAGACTAAAGATAACGACCCACTGGCTGACCCAACCAACAAACTCATACTTATCCTGTAGGCATTACTTAGTGGGCATTTTCAGGAAGCTGCCTAAGTGGTAGAAAAATAATGACACGGATGGAAAGGCTGCCTTGTCACAAATTCTAGAAAATAGAGCCATGTGTTGTGCTGCACGGAGCTTTTATGCTTAGCCTTCAGAGAAATGCATCAAGTGTTTATTATCCCCTCAAGGAGTCATAGAGCTTGCTATTTTCAAGCTGTGTTACATGGGAAATCGAAGCTTAAATCAAGTTTGCCTGTGTTTTTGCTCAGTTCCAATCTCTTGATTTTATTTCCTGAGCCAGAATTAGTAGTAGGAGAAAGGAACTGTGCATAGTCTTGAGTGAAAACAATGGGCTGTTTACCCAGTAACTGCTGTAGGAGGAGGAATTGACTTCTTCCCAGACCCCTCTTTAGCTTCTCAGGTTAGATTACTTTTCTCACAATGTTGAATAAGTTACAACGATTCCTTCACTTTAATGGCAGTTCCACGATGGCTTGGAATTATCTTGAAACTGATTTCCCTAACTTTCTCTAACAGTGACTTAGCTTCAGTTTCCTCTAGTCTTTCTGCTGATGTCTTAATTGAGAGGATAGAGGTATAGGCAACAATAAAGGATATCAGTAAATTGGGGTGCATTTATACTTGGATGTAGTACTGATCCCCCAGATCATGGTTATGTATGTAGATATACAAATAGAGATATGTATGTATATGTTATTCGTAATATATAATATATACATATATTCATGTATATATTATATATAATATATACCTATATGTATGTATATATACTATATGTAATATATACAATATATACATATATATATACACAGAGAGAGAGTGCTAGATACAGATGTGGACACACAGGCTGGGGCTCATGTCCATTTTCACAGGAGCACCATCTGGAGAGGCCTAGAACTATGCAGAAAGGTAGGGAACAAATAGAAAAAAATAATAAAAAGAGCAAAAACATAGCAGTCTCTCTGGTCTGGCATTAGGATCAACCGATTGACCAGAGTTTGTGATTTATGACTTGGGATTGGCCACACTCAAGTGCATAGTATTGATGGATATTTTTCTCATTACATTTCAAATATAGAAAATGGTCCTTTCTGAATGAGAAATCTGGGGGCATTTTAGTCATTAGTCATGTGAAACTTTCTTTGGTGTTACAGAGAGGGAGAGAAAAAAATGACACACATACTAAAACACATTCCTTGCTTTGAATTGCTTTTATAGAGAACAAAATGGAATGCTTTAAGCTCAGTAACTCTATTAGCTTGGTGGCTTGCTTCCTTTTCTATTTCTCTGCTTGTTGACTTGCTATAGTTAAAATTTTGATTATGTGGGAGCTAAGAATATTTTAGCACATGCTATGTTGGGTATACATACCGCCATTTAAATTCTTGTGGCACTTACAACAGGGCCAAGCTAACACCATTCAGAGGAGATGCCCAGTTCATGTCTGACTATGGAACTGAATGAGACAAAGCAGGGGCATCTCAACTGCACAAGAATGCAGACAAATGTTTGGACAACATCTGGGGAATTTCAAAGCGTTCAGACAGGCACACCTACTCTACAAATTTTGCAGTGGCCTGGTTGCAAGGCTGGCTCTGTGTGGGACCACTCTCAGTACTCAAGTGCATACAGTTGGGTGGTCTACAGAGGGCCACTGTCCTTCTGTTCTGGCAGAGACACCGGCTGGCAGAGCTCTCAGAAATTTCAGTTGACCTATGCAGTTTCTGGTTACAGTGACCCTTGGATGTTTGGCTGCTCATGCAAATAGACTCACATTAAGCTTCCCTGCTCAATTGGAGCGAATCATCAAGGTTTGCTTTTTACTATAATAGTTGAATTTTAGAGGTAGTGACAAGAATCATGGTAACTGTAACAGTTTGTCCAAGTGGTAGATGAAATTCTAGGCTCTACAGAATGGACTTTATACAATCTCTGTCTTACATGATCACACCTGATCTTCTAAAAGCCACAAGATGTGTGAGCTGTTTTCTACTTTTAAGGAAACTGAGTCTCCAAGAGGTTAAGGGAAATATTGAAGTCCACTCTGGACAGTATACTTGAAAGCCTGAAATTGATGCTGTTTTTGAACAGATGCAAAGTTTTGGGCTTTCTGAGTTACAAACTGCTCCTTGGAAGAAAGAATTAGAAATATTAAAATCTCAGAGATATAAAAATATGAGGATGAGTTTTAAAACACACACACACACACACACACACACACACACACACACACACACACACGCCCCACCTCTTAGAGCCACACCAAAACAAACAAACAATGTATTTAAGCACAAAAACTTATTTTAATTATTTTCTATGAGGTGCTGGGATTATAGGTGTGTTGCACCACACCCAATTTGAGTGCTGGACTTTATAAGGAGAAATTGTGTCTGTTTTGTCTGTGTTATGTCTGTGATATTTAGCTCTATGCCCGGAGCAGAGTAAGAGTTCTGCAAACACTGCTAAATGAATGCATGAATAAATCCCAAATCACATCTTAATAAAGCATAATGGAGTTTAAAGCACCCGCTGTGTTTGGGGCGGTGATCTCATTTTAAGTTGGTGGAGAATTTATGTGCCCTGGCCCACATCTTCACTTTCTTTGGAAAAATAAACAAGCAAACACAAACTTCCTTCCTCTGCCCTGGATCTTTGTGGGAAGCATTTCCTTGGCTACAAACAAAACTCACTTCAAACTAAGTATTATTTCATCTCAACTCCATCAAGGTGCTATGGAGAGCGATTTGGATTAGTTTTTTTCAAGAAAAAGAAAGCCATTTGCTTAGTGATGATACACTAATTTAAATGTATCTCAAAGTATGGATTTTCCCATAAACTCAGCAAGCAGCCCAGCCTATCTGTTTGGCTTTTAATCCTCAAATTTATTAGCTCTTTCTAGGAATTTGCAGATATAAGCTCATTCTTAATTGTTTCATTTTTATTCTTACCCGAACTGTAGTAAATCTTTATGACTATGGGAGCTATAGGAAAAGTATTCAAAACACATTAAATTAGCAACAATATGATGTTTACAAGCTGTTCATAGAACTTATGTTGACTTTCAAAGAGTGATTGAAATGGATATTTATTAATGAGACCCTCCTGATGGACACTTCCTCCCCCTCAGGCTATTTTTCTAGCCCATCCTTGATGCCCACAAATCTATGAAAAATCCCAGCTTACCAGTTTAATTACCAAACTGGTTGAGATCCATTCTGTTGTTCTGCACCCTTATCAACATATTCTATTTGTTTATGGTACTATGAGAAAGTCATTTTAATAAGGTCAGATTTGCAATGTAAATGAACTTGAATATTTCTTTCCAAGTCTGGGGTACTTACTTATGCAAGGGGTGAACATGGTGGAAATTTATGGTTGAAAAATATGTTCTCCTGTTTTCTTTTCCAAACAGTGCATCTCAGGTGATAAACGCTTGCAACTGTATTTATAATTATTTTTCTTCAGGAAAGGTTAGAAAATCCAAATCAGTGAGATAAATCATGGCTCTAAATGGGGTTGTGAATGCTATATTTTTCTGCTTCTCCTTTGAAAATCTCTACCCTAACCCTTATTGTTTGCATTCATGAATAAATACCACCTGGTCACTGTCAAATGGGGTTGGTTGTTCTCTTCTCTTCCTCCTCTTCCTCCTCTTCTTCCTCCTCCTCCTCTTCCTCCTCCTTCTCCTTGTCTTCTGTGCTGGTACTGGTCTTGAACTCACAGCTTCATGATCTTGCTTTTTCTCTCATCTAGTGCTCTACCACTTGAGCCGTACCTCCATTTCTGGGCTTTTGCTGGTTAATTGGAGGTAAGAGTCTCATGGAATTGTTTGCCTCTGCTGGCTTTGAACCAAGATCCTCAGATCTCAGCCTCCTGAGGAGCAAGGATTACAGGTATGAGCCACTGGTGCCCAGCTCTGCTGCTCTCTCTCTCTCTCTCTCTCTCTCTCTCTCTCTCTCTCTCTCTCTCTCTCTCTCTCTCCCTCCCCCCCCTCTCTATGTAAAGCAAATCAAATCAAATCAGATCAAAACTGTTTCCTGAACTTTCATGAATGATCCTTTGTTGAATGTATTTAATCGTATTTGATGGAAAGGACTTTAGACAAAGCATGGTGCTGTGCACATTTAGTTATAAAAATGATTCTGTAACATTATGGGACAGGTGACTTTATGCTGTTTCTGTACAACTCAGTTTCTGCACAAGGCAGGAAATGGGAGCCTTTATAACTTCACTCCTTAATGTGTAGAGCAGTTTCCTACTGGGTGTGGAGAGTCAGGGGAGTGTGATAGCCTTTCTCTGGCTTGAACTCTACCACCCACTTCAGCTAGCTGGGCTTGGAAGATGCTCTGTTGGAAACACCATGAAGGATCCAACAGGGGCCACAAAGATGTGAATGAAGGAAACATAACGACTGGATGTCTCCAACCACCCATGTGAAAAATATCTGACTGCACTGGAGCACGAGGGCTGACTCTTCATGCTTTTTGTATTTGTTTTCAATCCTAAAAAAAAACAAACCAGTGTTGCCTTTTTCCTGTCTGTTTTTTTCTTCTGTAAATACTAATATATATATATATATGTCTTATTTAGTTTACTGTTTGAACTTTATGTTCATATGTGAGAATAAGACACATATAATGTAAAACTCCTGTTATCAGAAGGATACCAGTTTATCTTTAGGTACATAGTTCTATTAGAACTCACATCCCAATAAAATGATTTGTCTTCCTTCTCTTCCTTTCTTCTCCTTCAATTTTTTCTTCTTATGTTCTTTCCTCTCTCCCTCCCTCCCTCCCTCCCTCCCTCCTTCCCTCCCTCCCTCCCTTCCTTTTTTTCTTCCTTCCGTCCCTCTTTCTTTCCTTCCTATAACTTACGTCTTTCATTTTCTCTCCTTCCTTCTTTCCTCTTTCCTTCTCTTTGTATTCAATTTCACCTCATGTTCTTCTGATCTAGATACCTCTCGGGCTACTATTTCCTCTTTCTCTTTCTCTACAAACCCAAGTCTTATGAAGAGTAGCCCAACTACTAATTGCAGTCTTTATCACATACATATTCATGAGTCCATACTATCTTCAATCTGTCTATTCCTGACATTCGTACCAAGTTTAGCCAGATTCACACAATCTGAGTGAACAACCCAGTTGAACAATCCAGTGAGCCATCTGCTTCACTCGTTTGATTTCTCTTAAGAACAGGTATTGTTTAATTCTCCTCTTCATTATATTTTTCTTTCTTCCTCTTGTGAAATCTTGATCTTGCTTATACTGTGCATGTGTTCCTTATTGACTTCATTTGTGCTTTTGGCTTTAGCCTCACATACTTTCTGAGAGGTCTGGAGCTGGATCCGATGGTAGTTCCCTCTGGTTTCTTCCAAACACCTGTCAAAGGCGTCCAATTCTTTCCATTCCTCTTGTACTTGTCTTGGTCCTATTTATTCTCATCTAGATTCCTTCCTAATTCAACTCAGGCCTCTAGGCTCAGAGCCATCCTGTATGCTGTATCTAGAGAAAAATAGAAACAAAAGGTATTTGATTATCTCTTTGCTCTTTCTTTCTTGATGGCATTTTCAAAGGATATTTACAGAACATAGTCTGTGTGTTACTGAGTCTTTGGAGTTTGGTGTACACACACACACACACACACACACACACAGTTATTTGAAACACACCAATCAGTACTACACTTGGTCATAAAACAAATGGCCATTGCTCACAGTCCCCTTTGAGACATAAAGTACCCATGAAATAGGTGCTCCCATGGAAAACAGGAGGCTGGACTTGCTGCTTGAACTTGCTCAGGGGAATCCTGGGATCTAGACAGGCCCTAGTGTTTGAAGATGCCCCCACCAGGCCTCATTTATGTACCTGGAGGTGTACTTCCACAGAGGTAGCTGCATATCATGGAGAGTGGCCTGAAGGTGCCCAGGCCTGGGGGAAAGGGGTTTGGCTCTCTTAAGGGTTGGAAATTTCTTGGTCAGTCTGTCAGTTCTTGTCCTGTAGTCAATCAATTTTGGATATACAAAGCAACACCGAAAGGCTGGGCTCCAAAGCACTATGTCTGGAAGTGTCTTCATCGCAGGCTACCCTCTGGTCAGCTGTCCACAGAAATGACCTCTTTCAGAGCACACTGAGGCACCTAGGGCAAGGCAGAGAAAAGACGTAAAACATGATCTTCATCAAAGTCCGATGAGGTTGAGACAGCTGGAAGGGGACAGTGGGGAGGGAATTCCATGGAAGCGAGTGAGAGCACTCAGGACTCTTTCCTTTCAGAGTTAGGGCCACCAGAGAGGCAAGTAGGTCTTTTGTGGAACAAGCACATGCAAGAGAAGGTCCAGGGGCAGGTATTACATTCCTTTAGCAATATTATTTATTATCATTATCAATTGTCATTATTACTATTATTTGACAGTACTGGGGTTTGAACCCAGGGCCCTGTGCTTGTTAGTCCTGTTCTTTACCACTTGAGCCATGCCACCAGCTCTTTTAGCTTTGATTATTTCTGAGGTAGAATCTCATGCTTTTCCCTGGTGCCAGCTGGATCATTGTTTTCCCACTTCGGCTTCCTGTTCAATGGAATGACATGTGCGCATCACCATGCCCAGATTTGTTGTTGTTATTGAGATGAGAGTTGTGTTTAGCTTTTTTTTGTGGGATAGCTTTGAACTTCTTCTTCTCTTGAGAGCTGGGATTACTGGTGTGAACACTGCATTTGGTTTTACATTATTTTTATTAGTGGATATTAACTGTACCAAGTAAAGTGCTTTGTAGTACCCATACATGCACATAAAGTACTTTGATCATATTAATCCCCTTTATTATACTTTCTTACCTTCTCTCCCTCAACCTTTTATAAGCTTTCTTGAAATTTTTTTTCAAATGGATTTCATTATGAGATTCTCATACAAGCATGTGATGTGTTTCAATCACATTCTCACCGTCTTTCCCATTTCCACCTCCTATTAGTCCTCCAAGAACTCCCCTTTTATGTTCATGTTCTATTTTTTTTCAGATCTAGAATCTTCATGTGAGAGAAAATATGCTGTATTTGTCTTTCTGATTCTGGCTTATTTTTATTTAACATGATGATCTCCACCAAGTTCTATCTATCTATCTGCAAATCATATCATTTTATTCATCTTTATGGCTGAATAATGCTTCATTCTGGATAGGTACCACCTTTTCTTTATCTATTCACGTGTTGACAATTCCTTAACTTGACTTTTGTGAATAGTGAAAATCCAGACAACACTGAGCTTCGCTCTCCCACTAGCTAGAATGGCAATCACCAAGAAAACAAACAACAAATACTGGTAATAATTCTAAGGAAAGAAAGCTTTACACATGTTTGGTGGGAATTTACGTTGGTTCAACCACTATGGAAAGTAGCCTAGTTTAACAACTCTTGGGGGGGTAGAAGGAAGGGGAGACCGGGGAGGGGGGAATGAGGGAGGAGGTAACAAGTTTTACAAGAAATGTACCCACTGCCTTACACATGAAACAGTAACCCCTCTGTACATCACTTTGACAATATATAAATTTCAAAAAAATGAAAAAGAAATAAATGCATGATCCACTGTCAAAAAAAAGTAAGTAGCCTGGAAGTTTCTTCAAAAATAAAAAATTAGGACTACCACATGATCCAGATGTATTACTGACTATACCTGAATCAAAGTGAGCCTTCTAAAGAGATAGCTGCACACCCGTGTTTACTTCAGCCCTATGTGCAACAGCACAGGTGTGAGCTGCAGGTGGGTGCGGCAGCAAAGGCCTGGCTGCATTGGGGACAGGAAAAAGGTCCCTCAAAAGTATGGATCCACATACGATTCTGGGCTTGGAAAAGGCCTTCCTGCAAGTTCCATCAACATGGGGCCGCGGATGGCTTTGAGACCGGATCTTGGGAGCACTTAGGAGGAAGAATTCCTTGTCATGGTCCTTGAAGCTGAAAGTTTTGTGAGATGGGGGGTTGTTGGTCACAAGGAGCTTGAGTCAGCTATGTGATCAGTTGGGTTCAGCCAAGGAAAGACGGAAGCTCAGAACTCAGTCCTGGAGCAGGCTGAAGTGAAGGAGAGGAGGAAAGGGACAGAAAAGACAGGCTGTCGGGGAGCAGAAGGACTTCCTGCTGTCTTCATTGGGCAAAGAGGTCAACTGGGCTGCGTTGATGCTCTCCTGTCAGTGAAGGCAGCCCCCATTCCCCTCTTTCAATACCTGGAGTCCCAGGTGAATGTGGGCAGTGAGGCTATGGGACTGGCCACTGTGGGGAGTGGCAGAACCATCAGTATGTGAACCTTGTACAAAGAAGGGCTTAGAAGTCCACGGGGGCTCGAGGGCCCAAGCAGCTAAGATCTTCAGTTAGTGCAGGTGACATGAGGAGCTCCCGTCCCAAGACCCTAACCATGCTGTGATCCCTCTCTGTGGATTTGTACTGATTGTTTGTTTGTTCATTTTAAAAAATCAGATCAATATATGTTTGAACAGAATAATTTCCTTTAATTGTTTTTATTGATTAGAGCTCCCTTTGGTTTCTTAGTCTGAGAACTTACGTTTTTCTTCAATTCTAGGAAATTAAAATACTGCTCTCCTCCTTTATTTTCTCCTTCTGCAAGTGCTATTAGAGGGTTGTGTCCAACCATTGAATATATAAGGTCGTTCATATTTGAATCTTGTGTTTATCTTGACCGTCTCTCCACATGCTTTGCACATCTTGGGTGGTTTCCTTAGCAATGCATTTTAGTTCATTAATCTGTTGTTTAATTTGCACTTTGCATCTTCTATTTTCAAGGCTCATGTTTTTCATTTCTGCAGCGTTATTGGGTTCTATTAAAAATCCAATTATTTTTAAACCCCAGAATTAAATTCCTCTATTAGTGTTCTTATTCTTTCTGTTGTCCTCCTGGATGATCTTCAGCATACGAATTTCGAGTGTGGTGGGTATCACTACCATTTCTAGCTCCTGGAATGTTGATTCTTCTGACTGTTTTCTGCACCACTATTTGACTTTCAATGGTCTGCATTTTCTCTGGGATTTTAAGTATCCATTATTTGCATAACTTTAGTGGAGGTGTTGTTTCTCTGTGGGAGTCCTATTTGGGCTATGTGATTCTTTCCTCAAGAATACTTTTGCTTATTCTCCCCCCAAGGGAATCAGAAATTTTCATGAACTAATTTTCATAAAATATTTTTTTGAAAAAAATAAATTGATCACAATGAGCAGTTTTTTTTCTCTCAACTTGGTATTTCTGAATCATGTGGAACCATTTTCATCACATCACTTACAATCCAAGCCGTGCTGTGACCTATTAGGAAAAACATTGTCCCGTATTCTGAGCTGCAGTGGATGATAACAAGGAGACAAGGATCCAAACTACTTTCTTTCTTTCTTTCTTTTTTTGTTGTCAGTTGTGGAGCTTGAACTCTGCGCCTGGGCACTGTCCCTGAGCTCTTCATCTCAAGGCTAGCAGTCCACCAGTTGAGCCACAGCACCACTTCCCAAACTGCTTTCTTTAGTGAGTTAGATGCTTCCTTACTTTACCTGATGTAGTCCCAGGCTGTGTCTCTCCTCTCTATGCCTCTTCTCCACTTCCATGTGAAAATGATAGGGTGCTGCTTTGTTACACCTCTGGGTCTATCTGTACCACTCCTAATGGTTGGGATGCCATGTTCTTTCTCCATAATATGCCTGGTATCTATACGTTCTTTACAGTGCAGATCAGACACAATTTCTTCTGGAAATCTTCAGTTGATGTTTTCCTTCCCAAATTGGAGGCTGTGCTTGAGCGATTCCTTAGCAGCCCATGCTATTTATCTTATGTTTCTGATCAGGGAATAGAGCAGTAATTTCCTTGCCTGTCTTCTCACCTCCTTTACACCAGCTTAGAGAAGAGAGATGCTTCAAGAGAGAGACCTGGTCTGCATCTTGTAGTTTATTCATGATAGTGTCTTTGCAATGTCTTCTTAGAAAAGTTTAAAAGAGTCCTTTAGTCTGGTGTCACTAAATGTTACTTTTAAACTTGTGGTTTAGAAAGGCAATCCTGGCAGTAGCTCCTCATTAAAGGAGAAAAACCCAAAGATAGTGGGATTATTTAAATAGCCCAGGAAATTAAAGTCAACGCAGAATCAATCCTATCTGATAGGCTGAAGAGAGAGTATGAATTCTATAGACTTTAAAGAAGTATCGTTAGTATTATTTGAGAGAATCAGAATTTAGAAGTTTTCTATGTTTCTAGCAGGGATATTGGATTGTATAGTGTTTCTGTAGACTTTGTAAGGGGAAGAAAAGGACCTTGGGTTAGACTAGATTGCCTCATTGATGGATGTGGTCAGGAGCCATTGGACAATATCAGCTAGAAGTAAGAGGAGAGAGGCTGAAGTCAGAGAGTCATTATGGCCATGAAAGTAGTGGCTAAAGCCATAGGAAAAGTCTCCAAGGGTGATATAAGTGTAAGAGAAGAAGGGGCAGGGCAGAGTTGTAGAGGAGACTACTGTGTAATAGCAGTCATAGGAACAAGAAATGAGGAAGGGGACAGAGAACCATGCTGTGCTAGAAGGCAAAGGAAAAAAAGGTTAACTGAAAGATGTAAGATCAAGTGGGTGAATTTCAGTTCTCACTGGTCAACCCTGAGTTAGGTGGACAGTGGCCTTCATAATGCCCTGTCTTCTTCTAGGTTTCCTTGTGGCATCTGACACAGTAGAATGCCATGAAATTGTGCATTTGTGGATGAATTCATAAAGGGCATAAAGAGTACTGTTTACATAGGATTTAGAAACATTGTCGAACTGGTCAATTCTACAGACAGAATATCTGATTAAACTTTGCCTAGTTGAGGGCATTTATGCCTTTTGAATTAAACCCAGACTCAGCCTTCTATTCAAAGTCTTCTAGCTTCTGACCCAACATTTCTCTTTAGTGTCATTCACGTATCTTCATTTGAGGCCTAGAAGCAGCACAAACCTATGCTTCTTTGTGTGTTTAAACTCCTTTCTCACCCCCAGTTGCTGTGTTCCTTCATTACCCTGCTCTATCTCCTTTTAAATCCTATCTCCATTATGAAGCTTTTCTATATTTCCCAAAACTAGTTGTGATCTCTTCATCTTCTAAACTCCTATAATGTCAAAATTCATTTCTCCCTGATTTGGCTTTGTTTTTATTTTCTATGTCAGTATGTGCTTTATTACTTTTCCTGTCCTCACCCTTTGGAGAAGAGACACTAAGATACCTGTATCTTTGCTATCCCCTCAGTGTCTAGTAGCATAACTTGGCTATAGACATACAAATGAATGGAGGAATGTATAGTGGCCACAGACATGATCTCAACGACAACAATGTGGAGTATGTTGTGCTTTGGCAAGAGTTAGGATTGAAGACTTGATTTCAAGTGAAAGCTATGTATTTCACATTGTAGAATGGAGATTCCATAGATACTTTCTGGGGGACTGCCTTGGCAGAAGTTCAGTCCTCATGAACATAAACGTTATGTATTACAAGTGGCAAGAGTCTGAGAATACAAGCACGTACACACATATCAATATTTACATTAAATAGATGACTTATCTCTAAGTCTTCAAGGGCTGGGGTTCAGGTCCCATGGCTCTAACTCACATATGGCAGGGAAATAAAAGTGGTGGTTAATTGTACATGTCGGTTGGACTTGAATTACAAGGTCCACAGGTTTTATGCCTATGAGGGTGTTTCCAGATGAGGTTAGCATTGCTTAGTAATGTACATCATTCTTCCCATTGTGGGTTGGCCTGAACAGCACATGAGGCAGAGAAAGGGAGAGCATTTTGTCCCCTTCTTGCCTGCCTAGTCAAGACAGGAGTACCACATGCACTTGCTCTCGGATTAGGATTTACATACTCGATTCCTCTGGTCCTCAGAACTTCAGATTAAAATTGGAATGACAACACTGAATTTGCAGTTTTGCAGGTGGACAGACCTCAGGCTCCGTAATGCCACAAGTCAGTTCTCTCTCTCTCTCTCTCTCACTCTCTTTTTAGAAATTCCTTTTAATAAATTGCTTCCTCCCCCTCTACACACACACACACACACACACACACACACACTCACTCACACTCAGTGGTTTAGTTTTTCTGGATAGCACTCTAATTATATCAGACTTACTTGGAAAAGTTATCAGGCACCAAATTCACACTATAACCTGGTTTCAGCAGATGCAGGCGTCTGTATTAGAGAAACCTTGCATCTCCTGTTCACTAAGATGAATAAGGAACCAAATGCTCATGCAAGCACCCGAGAATCGTGAGCAGATCACTGAAGAAGGCGTATGGAAATTGGAGAAGCCCTACCAAATTACACTCTGTTTTGGTGTCATTCCTGATAAACTGTTTCTTCTCCCACTAATGTCCATCCTCTGGCCCTTCATTTCACACTCTCTCTCTCTCTCTCTCTCTCTCTCTCTCTGTCTCTTGTAAATCCTTCCCATTCTGATTTTCTGTTTTCTACCATTTGAGACAAGAAGGAAGATTTAGATAGAAATTGTGAGTATTGATACTGAGATCTTATCATCTACCAGTTATCCTTGTTGATCCGAGTGAAGGCAGGGAGTTACAGGAAAGGACAAATGAGAAAGAAGTAGAAGAAAACAAGATGCTAAATAGGTTCAGCTTTCAGATGCATTGGTTTCTTTTACCAGAATACTTATAGTCCTATTCATTTTTTGAATCCATCTGTGTTCACATATAGATTGTGTGTGTGTGTGTGTGTGCGTGTGTGTGTGTGTGTGCGTGTGTGCGGTCTGGTGGTGTGGCACTTTTCCCAGAGTATTTCATGGTGCAGATTACTTGCAGCCAAGGATGAATGCAGGAGGCAATGCCAGGATAGAAGTGCAAGTAGAAGGAGCTCACAAAAGATATGGTTTGCCCGTATGCAACCACACATGCTCCCTGCCTCAGCTGGTGACATCTAATGTCAACTTACCAGGGTGGTAGCTCAGCTGGGGAAGGCCCCTAGCTCCCCAAAATAAAAGCTGCCAGAAGAAAAAATGGAATTGCTTTTAAGTGATTTGATATATTTGCAGAGATCATAGGAGTTCAGACTAGCAACAAATGTGTTCACCTATCTTTTCAAAAGAGGAATGATCTGGGAGATCACCTCTAGGAAGCTTAAGTGTACAGAGAAAAATAGCCTGGAACATCTAAGAAGTAATGGAATCATGACCGAATAAGCAGCTTGGGGCTGGCACAAATAAATCATCCGAGACTGATCAGGAAGCTGTTTAAAATTCAGAGTAGAGGGGAAGAAAGGCATTGCAATACATCTTGATTTGGGGAATACATTTGATACCACGTCATGGAATTTCACTCCTAAAATTAATTGACATTGGCTTGAATATGAACACTGTCACAGGGACTGATACTTCCAGGGGAATCTGTAAACAAGGCAAGGTGATAAATAGTGTGACGTTCGGTGAGGGGTAGTTGATTAGTAGGAGTGCCAAAGAGATTGGTGTAAAGCCTGATCATAGGCAACAGTGTTATTAATGATTTCCAAGAGAAAGTAAAGGGAATGTTAATGAAATTTGCAAATTATACAAACTGGGGTGGTGCTGGAATAAATCCAATAGGATGATAGATAGAATTTATTCCAAGAGATATAGACAGATTCAATATATGGGTAATAAACAGCAAATCACAATTCACTTTCAAAAAATGCAAAGTAGGATAGATCAGGAAAAAAAAACAAAAGAAAAAAGATTTCTAAAGGGCATTAAGAACTTACTTAATTTGCAAGATGTTTTAGGGTCCTTTTCAGTTAGGTACTTTTCTAACTTTCCAGTTTGTGTTCTTTCTCCTCCTCGTAGCTACTCACCTGAGTCTTTCTCTGTTACCTTCTTTGATGGCCCATGCTCTTCTGTCCTCTTGTGAATTTGCAAATACTCTTCCTTAGATCAAATGCCTTTTCCTCTTGGTTTTTGTTAGTAAAAATGGATGCATTCCTCAATATTCTACTCATTGTTCATCTCTATGATTCAGTTTGCCCTTCCAGAATGACTTTCTCCACTGTATGGGCATCTCACTTAGTAGGTTCTTGTTTTATTGCACTATGATCCTGGAGAGGAAGTAAGGAAGGTGGCTAAGCACATGGTTTTTGTGTTCAAACAGGGTCAGGAACTCTGGGTAAGTCCCCAGGGCATATGAGTTTAGATGAGTTCTTGAGACCTTCCCAAGACTCAGTTGCTCTGACAATAAGATAAGCATTTTTCTTTTTGTCAGTCATGGGGCTTGAACTTGGGGCCTGGGTGCTCTTGCTAAGCTCTCTTGCTCAAGGCTAGTGTTCTTCAACTTTGAGCCACAGCTCCACTCCCAGTTTTCTTATGGTTATTTGGAGATAAGAGCCTTACAAACTTTCCTGCCTGGGCTGATTTTGAACTGTGATTCAGATTTCAGCCTCCTGAGTAGCTAGATTACAGACGTTAGCTATCAGCACTCAGCAAAATAGGCATTCTTATAATACTTCAAGGACATTCTATTTTTAAACAGTTGGTCAATTCATGAGCTACTTTGCACCTGTTAAGTTATTCTTGTTAGCAGTGGCATATGCATAACCTTTTTCATTTTGTTAATTCCTGAACTCTTCAAGAGTAAGAAAGTTGTTCTGATTCTTCATATTTCTCCTAATGCCTTTCACAAGATCATAATGGAACTGTTGGGGTACCAGTGAGCAGTGCAAACAAGGTTCTGTTCCAAGACACTAAAAACAGTGCTTTTCCTGGTAGATATTTTGGGGTTAGCAAGGAAATGGAGAAACAAGACAATTTAAGAGTACTCTCATTTCCTTTAGTAGGCATTCTAGAGGAGAGCCTGTGGTGTTTTCATCTCTGAGTTATGCCTTGTTTCAGTCATCCAGTAGAGGGTTTCTGGTGTCTTTCTTGATGTCTGGTAAGATCATGTCTGAAGCAGTAAGGTGAAGAGTGGACCAGATATAGCTAGATGGGTCACAAGTAGGGAAAGGGGACAAAAGTCATGTGGAAGGTCAAAGGGCCAGACAATTTGATTTATACAAAGCAGTTTAGGGGTTTATAATGGAATACACACAAATACCTTCAGTCACCTGACACAGAATTCTAAGGAGGGGGCAGATCTGGATGCTTTAGAATGCTTAGAATTAACTTTTGGATAACAACAAGAAACATGATCCAGATATTTCTTTGGACTGATAGCAGTAAATTCTCTGGCTTTGGAATAGTGATTCAGGCTACAACGCAGGGCTTTCCCATGCACAAACTTGATGAAAATAGCAAGATGGATCACCAGGAAAGTTGCAGCCAGTCATTTTCTGAGACAATCATATGTGTCATCTGACATGGGGAAACTTGGAAGTCTGTGGCCCCCACTACACTCTTCAGAAACCTTCTGTTCATCTGATTTTGCTGAATAGGGAACATCTCAACTAACGGTATTTGACAAGCCTGGGACTGCAGGGCAGGGCAGTTTCTGATCCAGTCTGAATATGTCAGGGTCAGGCTGGACTCCAGTTGCACTCACGTGGGCTCATGTGGATTCTTGATATGTGTTCTCCTTGTGAGAGATTCCAGGACCACAGGAGAACAAGCCAAACCATGCAAGATGGTTGAGAGACTGCTTACACATTGCTAATATCCACTGGACAAAGCAAATCACAATAGCCAACAGTCAACACCAAAGAGGCAAGGGTGTTACTGGGAGATCATGTTACAGGGTAAAAAAACAGGAATAGAGAATTCTGAAATAAGGAGAGAAGACTCAGAAACAATAGTCAAACATATCTGACTAACCTCTTACTTCTCCTCGGTTGCTCATGCCCAACAGTAATAGTTTCCTGCTCAATTCTCATGCTTAATCATGGTACTACCTCCAATCCAATGTCTAGATGTGACTGCTTTCTTTGAGTGTATTGTGATTTCATTCTGTGGTTACTATATCCCTGATTTCTTCCTCATGGCTTGGCTGTGCAACTGTCTCTTGTGCCACCATGAGAGCTCTCTTGCATCCAAGGACCCCTCTGTTCTTCCCCATACTGCTTCTAACATAGGGCAGCTCTGGCTGTGGTAATAGAAACACCTATAGAGATAGTCGCCACTAACTCTTGTAAACCATGACTTCCTACATTCACTCTGGTTTCCTAGAGGGAAGAAGGATGTATTACAATCAGAGTTCCCAGGTTAGTTTTTCAGCACAGTCCCTACAATCTGGAAATGCTTTAGGCATCCCTCCTTCTTTCCAAGATGGTGGATCCAGGCTGATTATAAAGAAAGGTATTTTTCAGGCTTAAGCTTGGAGTCAGCACAGGGCATGGATTGGAGAAAAAGAATAGTATTTTGGATGTATGGAATAATATTTGGAAATGCACAGAAGTGTCATGAAGTTTCTTAAGGCTTTAATTTAAAGTAATGGAGGTGGCACGGGGAAGGATAAAACAGAGCCCACATATTTAGTGGGAAGGAAACTCTTTTTTGATCTAGTATACAGCCAGGTAGTGGTCCAGCTGTGCAAACTCATTATGTTCTTGCCCTTCCTCTCATCAGGACATTTGCATATGCAACCACTTCTGCCTCAAAACTGTGCTTGATGGACTCCTTTTTAATATTTTGTTTTCCATTTATAGATCCCCTTCTCAGGGAGGTCTTTCTTTGCCTGCTTGCCTTCCTTCCTTCCTTCCTTCCTTCCTTCCTTCCTTCCTTCCTTCCTTCCTTCCTTCCTTCCTTCTTTCCTTCTTCCCTCCTTCCCTCCCTCTATCCCTCCCTCCCTCCCTCCCTCCCTTCCTTCCTTCTTTCTTTCCTTCCTCTCCCTCTCCCCCTGCTTCTCCCTCCTGCCCCCACGCACACATTGTATAATTTATTATCAGTGAACTGTCTAGTGAGTACCATTGATGCATTTGTTTACCCTTTGTCCCTCTGTTTCTTTCTTTCTACCTGGAAGTACTGGGCTTTTGATTTCAGGTTCTCACACTTTCTCAGCTTGCTCGCGTGGCTGAGCATTCCACTATGAGAACCATGCCACCAGCCTTGCTTTTTGCTGCTTATTTTTGAGATGGAGTTTGGCAGACTTTTCTTCCTAGACTGGCTTCAAACTGCAAGCCTCTAAACCTCAATCTCCTGAGTAGCTAAGATGACAGTTGTGAGCATTAGCGCCTAGCTAGGAATGTCTTTTTTGATTATCTACATTGAATATTTTCTGAATAACTCTCAACTCCACCTCCACCTGTTTTCCCTATCCTATTTTCTAGGAGGTATTGATAGACTTCTATGACCTCTGGCTTTCTCTTGGGGTCAGAAAGTCAGACTTGAAAGAGGTCAGGGATTTGCTCCTGATGAATCATGTGTGTCATGTACCTTCCAGGGGAGCTTCCCTCCAAAGGACATCTTCAGTCACAGACTCCTCTTTGCTATAATTTGGACCTTGAATATCCTCTAGTAGCCCATGTGACAAAAACTCAGTCCCCAGAGTGGTACTCTGGAAAGGGATGGAAGCTGTAGGAGGCAGGGCCTTATGGGAAGTGGTTAAGTCATTGTGGGCACACCCTGAAGGAGACTGAGGGATCCTGGAGTCTGCCTTCTTCTCTTTTTCTCTTGGTTCATGCTACAAGAAGTTGCACTTGACCGTACACTTCCACCATGATGGGCTTCCTCACTACAGGCTCAAAAGCAATGGGTTCACACCATCTTACAGAGGAACCTCTAAAGTGATGAGCCAGAATGACCTAAGTGTGCATGCTCTCTCTCTCTCTCTCTCTCTCTCTCTCTCTCTCTCTCTCTCTCTCTCTCTTTCTGTTTGGATTTTTTTTTCCTGCAGTGCTGAGGACTAAATCCAAGCCTTCAAACACGATAGGCATGTGCCAACTGAACTTGACCTTTAGCCCCAATTTTTGTCTTTATAAATTGGTCATCTCTAGTATTGTGATGAGATAATGAAACACTGACTACCATATTTTTCTAGCCCTTTCAAGTTGGTAAAGGCTCTCAGCTATTGCTTGCTTTTTCTCTCAGTCTTTGTTAGGAAGCTTCGTCTTCCTTTGCTGGCTCTCTCAACACTTCTTCAGGAAATAGTTCCTGTTTAAACTTTCCCTAGCCACTTGGAGGTTTCCATTTGCTTCCTGGAAGGGCAATAATTAATACAAAACTCGGTTTTAATATGTACACCAACTTTTCTCATTTGAATTTTTCTCCATTTCCTTAGTTGTATAATTATACCATCTATTCATTTGCTTCATTTATGCATGCATATTTTGCTGATCGTGTTTCCTGAAGATGGGGACAAGATTGGTTTTGTTCATCATTACAGAGTCTCTATGTAGTACTGGGTATCTGGCTCACAAAAAAAAGGTGACGTGACATAAAGATGCTACTCAGATTCCCAAGAGGAAAGCATCTTTAGTTGAGTAGGTGCTATTGGCCAGCCATCAGCACCCCACTATGGCTGCTATGCTTTTAAATCACCATCCTGACCTACGTGGTTGGGGATGAGAAAGTGAGGTAAAGCTTTGCAGTCATCCCCAAGCTTCCATTTGGCTGCAGTGGAGAATGTAAGTAATAGTTGAATCAAGATTTCTGGTCCCACCGAATGGCCAGGTAGCCAATAAAGATCCTTTTGTCCATCATGTATTTTCCCCTCATTAATGAATAGTTAATGAGACTAAAGACTGGCAGATTAGTTTTTCTTACCTAGTGAATTCTGCCTCTTTGGGGAGGGGTAGTTAAGGCACACACACACACACACACACACACACACACACACATAAACTCTAGTTGTGCAAAGGAGTTGGCATTTTCAAAGCAGTATATAACTACAATGCATCTTGATCAATGTCACCCTTTTCAACATTCTCACCCCATCCCTCCCACCCTGTCTCCTCTCACTTTTCTTAATTTTGTAGGATATGCATTGAATTCTTGATTGCATTCTCTGTCCTTCCTCCTTCTCCTCTTTATTCTGTAATTCCTTAGAAAGTCAAGGTTAAACTTCAACAAAATGAGCACCAGGAAACAGGTTCTTGAAAAGGGGGTTGGGGTTGCATGGAGAGGGGGAGATGAATAAAGAGGACTCTGACTTTTTGTTGTTTCTGTGTACCAAGGATATATTTAACGTTTTGCCCTCATGTACATGTAAGATATAACAAGGGGTTAATTCCACACTAAGCAGAACACCTGTCAAAAAATTAGGACCTTTAGTTTTCATAAATCCCCTGCCTCCCTCTGATTATTGCTGTAACTCACAGAGACAGAAGCTAATCTGTAAATTATACAGTACTTCATGATGAAAATATCCACCCCCCCCTCCATTTTAATAGTTCAGGAAGAAAAAAAAGGTGTGGTTTTGGAGGCTCAGTGTCAAATTACTGATAACAGAGCCATAGAGGAATATAATAAATATGCAAAAAGGGACTAAAAAAAGCATTTCTAATAGGTCCATACCATAAGAATTTTCTGTGTGTGAAATTGAAAGACTTCCTAGGGAAAAATCTTTGGCCCATTTGCTTTTAAATTCACTTTTTATGCTCTTTTGTTACCAAGAAAAATGTTTTAAGCTCCATTATCTTTCTGCAGTGGATTGTGATCAAAGAAATATTCTCAGAAGCTTTAGAAGCTCTGGAGCTTCCAAAGTGCTGGCCAGGAGAAAACCTTTGCAGAGGGCCAAAACTGGGCCAGCCCAGGTTAGGGGAGGAAGCATCCTTGTTCTGATTTCTAACTCCAACCATCAAGGATAGAGCAGACTCCAGACATAATCAATCAGTAGAAAGAACTGAGAAATATTTATGGAGACCATCTGGGTCAGACCTAGCAGGTAAGAGAATGAAAGATAGCAAGAGACCCGAGAGGGAACTTGTAATTTAGCTGTGGAGACTGGATGCACAGCTGTTGCAGTGGGTAACACTGGAGATTAGTTTGAACAAAATCAGAAAGAGTTCTCAAAATGAAAGCAGACAGTCAGGGTCGGGGTGGGGGGTGACTTTTAGACAAATGGGACTATACTTGGTAGTAATCCGATGATGCACAGTTCCAGAAGGAAGGGGAGGGCTCTTTAAGTAGGGGAATGTCACTAGCAAAAGTTATGTCTGAAACGGATAAAGCTTCCAGCCCGAGTGAAGGCAGCAGAGAGCCCAGAAAGGGCTTTCAGAGTAGATTTAAATTCTGATGCTACCTCTGCTTATGACTCATGTCCTTGGTTTTTGCTTCAATTTTTCACTTTCCCAAAACATTAAGAGAAAGGAATGGCTAGAAGAAAACTAGGGAGAATGAAAACAAACCTTTTACTTCTCAGCATATTTTATCTATTGTAAAATAAGCTTGTAAATTTGCATGTGGTTCTACCTCTTTGCCCACGATATATAACAATAGTGAAATTACTCCCACAGAGAGGCAGACTTGAAGACTTTTCCTGCATATTTCATCAGGGTTTTGGTAACTTCATGTCATTTCAGTAGCTTTGAAACCTAAACCTTAAAAGTGTTGTGGATTTATTTAAGATTTTCTCCATCTTAATCCAAACATTAAAGTTTGGGGAAAGTGCTCTAGCGTACTTAAATCTCTACAAAGGCAATTTAGTGGTTATATGGATTTTGTTGGTATCAGAGCATTTAGGTTTCAGAAGGGACAATTCAGTAAACAGATTTGACTGTGAGATAAATAGGTTTTCATTTCATTTGAAATCATTCATGAAGTAGGTTGATTTTTTGGCTCCTAAGTAGCAGATTCCATTAACATAACAACAAAGAAAACAAATGAGCTAATACAACCCCTGTATTTTCCATCTCACAGACCATGAACTGAATTTTTAGAGCTCATGTATTGCTGGAGTTTGCCTATTTTTTTTTTTTTTATCTAGAAGCAAAGGAATGAGAAAATAGTGATTTATTGAGTACTTTCTATGTGCTCTGTGCTAGGGGTTTATAAGATGGCTTTTTTTCCATTTAGTTCCTAGTATCAGAACAAAAGGAGATATCAATTTCATCATCTATTAAATGGGCCCATAACAAATTTCTGAGATGCTGTCAGGATGGAAGAGGGTAAAAAGACTCTAAACAATTCATTTCTGTAAATCAGTTGGAGATGTTAGCTTATCTACTCAGCCCTTATGTGTCAGAACAGTCTTATATGCAAAGGCTCCTCAAAATTTTAGTTTTTTTTTTTTTTTTTTTTGGCCAGTCGTGGGCCTTGGACTCAGGGCCTGAGCACTGTCCCTGGCTTCTTCCCGCTCAAGGCTAGCACTCTGCCACTTGAGCCACAGCGCCGCTTCTGGCCGTTTTCTGTATATGTGGTGCTGGGGAATCGAACCTAGGGCCTCGTGTATCCGAGGCAGGCACTCTTGCCACTAGGCTATATCCCCAGCCCTCAAAATTTTAGTTTTGATTTCAATAAATCCAAATTGATAATTTGATTTAATCTCAGCTCCTTAGAAATTGAGTCATATTATGACGAATTCAAATTTAACTGGAGCATATCAATACTGAAATCTAGGGTTCTAATAATGTATAATGAAAGGAGACGATACTCTTCAGATAAATGACTGATTCTAGGATTGGGGAGGGAGTTCACAAGATAAGCTTGGATCAGTTTGTTTTGCCAGAAAGTAAAGAAGATGAAACAAACAAACAAAAAGCTACCCCATAATTGTGGGATACATTAAAGGGACACCATCGCCAAATAAGAACTTCCAGTGAACAAAAGGGGAATGATATGAACAACAAAGCAAATAAAATAGTTTTGGATTCTAACCCAAAGTTCAAAATAAATATTCATGAGCCTATACTGACATAAATAAATGAGTAAATAATAAATAGGGAACGAGAGGCAAATCACCAATACAGAATTCAAAATAATTTATGGACGTTTCATCTGCAAAGAGGAAGGGGTGGAATATAACTTTCCACTCTTTTTTTTTTTTTTGGCCAGTCCTGGGCCTTGGACTCAGGGCTTGAGCATTGTCCCTGGCTTCTTTTTGCTCAAGGCTAGCACTCTGCCACTTGAGCCACAGTGCGACTTCTGTCCATTTTCTGTATATGTGGTGCTGGGGAATCGAACCCAGGGCCTCATGAATATGAGGCAGGCACTCTAGCCACTAGGCCATATCCCCAGCCCACTTCCCACTCTTTATGTGTGGGCTGTGTGTAGTGCTTTCCCTCTAAACAGAACAATGGACATTTGGAGGGAAACAAAGTTTTCAGTGGGTAAACTTGACTGACATTACCTCAGTATCACCAGCCAGAAGTCATGTGAATAGCAAGCGCACAAGAGGAATGACCCTTTGTTTTTGTCATGTTGCTTCTTCTCAGCTTAATCACAAAGAGAGATTTCACATAAATTGCAGTAATGGGGCATCCTACAAAATACTTGACCAGGATTCCTCAAATCCATTCAGCAAAGAGAGTTTGAGAATTGTTCACAGTGAAGGAGATCCTGAGGGTTCCTGATGAAATATCCAGATGAGATCCTGGAGCAGAGGAAGCACAGTAGTTGAAAACTAAGGAACTGTTCTTAAAGTAGGGACCCTCGTTGGTAATAATTAGGAACATTATTTCCTTAATGATACAAGGATATTTCCTCATTGATGCAAGGGTATCAATACTAAATATAGAATGTCAGTAACAGGAGAAACTAGGAATAGGGTATTAAGGACAACTTTATGTGAAATGAGTGTCATTGACCACAGAAAGATTTATGAATCAGATAAATCAGAGAACATGTAGGACTCCTATTTGCAAGGTGGTCTGTACATGCCCATTTATGGAAGTGGGGTTTAGAAAACGCCAGTGAGGTACAGAGGACAGAGGATTTTGTACATTATTTGCAGTTCCTAAAATTCCCATTCTGGGAGAAATTTAAACAAAGCATTGAACCCAGGCCTTACTAGTTTCTCTGAAACATCCATTGAGTGTGGAGAAGCCAGAGAGCAAGCAAGCAGATAGTAATTGTTTTCTTTTCTGTCCCTGGTTTATATATCATTATAATTAGTGCCAAATAGTACATAAAAGAAGCTAATTATCTTTTTACATTGTTGATGATGGCTACGCTGAGATGAACCAGAAACATGGTCAAGCTGCTTGGGAAATGAGAAAAAGGAAAAGGGAAAAAAACATGGTGCCCATCCCGAGGCCTGAGGAGACAGAGGAAGAAAAGGTTCATGTGAGACAAAGATCTACTAGGGGAAATTTGTAAGGGACTGAATGGGGACAAGAGGCTAAAGAAAAGGGAAAAGCATCAATCATACTAAAGAAGGTAAATGAAAATAATATTACTGCCATTTGAAAGGAATAGAAAGCAAAGAGGAATAGGTATTGTAAAAGCCATGAGTTTTCTTGCAGGTGAATTGAAGACAGACAAGTTAGAAGGACACTTAGTACATGGGGATGTCCTGTTGGCATGTGGAGTTCAGGCCAGAACTGGGGAGTGAAACTAAACGTGATTCAGAGTGATGATCCAGAGAGAGACATAAGGACATTGACTCGGGCTGAGTGCTCAGCAGTGCTCTCTGAAGAAGGAGGGCAATGCGTGTCAAGGAGAAGCCTTGTGTGGGATACTCACACCATGAAGGCAGAAGACCAAGAGCTTCATGACAGCTTATGTTCCAGGGCTCCATTCCTGTCTCCAGAAATGGAGCCACTCCCAAACACTCTTGCTCCTGTCTGGCTAAGCCTGGCTCTCTCTGTCCCCTAGATGGCTGGGAAGTACAGCCATCTAGGGGATGAACTGAACTGGACCTAATTGCCAAGAAGAAGCTGGGCTTTTTGTTTGGGATTCTTATTTGTCACAAGGCGACTAGTCATGGGGCCATCATATATTTTAGCAGCTAAATCAGGACACTTGAGGATGAAATGAGGCACTATTAATTATTAATCAAGGGGGAATGTGGATGCCAGGGCTATCTCAAGCCAACAGATACATGGGCAACCTACGTATCAAGAGATTCACGGGGCCAGGGGCAAGTTTTGCCCAAAACTTGGATGAGCAACTGGACTGTTCAGCCTTCCTTTCTTTTATTTATTTTTACAATATATATTTGCATTCTTAGCTTTTCATTGTATTTGAATTGGTTTAAGCTAAAGGGTACTAAAGGGTTTCAATTCAATATGTTGGCTTATGCATACAAAACATCTTGATCAATGTAACTCCTTTCATCCTTTCCCTTTTTCTCAGAGGGTCTGCAGACCTTGATGTGTGCCTGCATTTGCCCAGCAATTTAATTGAATTTTTAATCATCCATCCTTTATCCAGTATCTCATCATTAAATATACCTGGGTCGAACCTGTAAATAAAATGTGCCTCTCTAAGAATTGATCGGTTTTTCTGAAAGGAGAGTGCTTGGAGAATAAAGTCAGTAATTTTATGTGTGGAGATAGAAGAGATTTGGGGTGCTTTGTGGGCAGAAAGTAATCAGCCCGAGAGAAGATGTTGGTCCTCTCTTTTCCAGTGTTACCAAGAGTTTCCAACAATTTCGATAATTCACAAAATTCCCAGCCAAGGCTTTCTTCATCTAGTACCATCCAGCACTATACCCAATCAGCCACGTTTCATGAGCTGCAATTCATAATTAGCTGTTACCCTAATATACGCCAATTGCAAAGGGAGCTGGTTGCCAGAAATAAGCAGAATAAGTAGAGCCAACATTGCTGACAAAGTACCAGAGGTGAACGGCAGGGATAATGGTTTTGTCTATTGTCCTGTCTGCCAATGAAGCACGTGCTGAGTTGCTGAACAAGGAGTTCAACATGAAAACTTCTGTCATTCTCCATAAAAGGCTAGATTAGAGAAAAGAGAGTGAATGGCACCTTGAAAAGCAGAGTGCCTGTAAGTGTTGGCCTCATGTGATGACAGCTCTTTTTGCCTGGGTTTGCTATCTCTAATGTATCCTGATGAGATCAGAAACAAGAATTAATTATTAATTATTGGCAGACAGGACTGGCTCACATCAAACTTCATATGATTTTGGAGCTTACTCTAAGAGCCATCTTCATATCATCCTTTCATGACCTCTGACGTGCATAAGAAAGAGTAAATTTGAGCCTTGGTTTCATTAGTTTGGAGTAATAGGTAGCCAAATTATAGCTTTCCCTTCATAAGATGGCATGCTGTTTACTTTTTAGCTATCAACTTGACTGGGCCATAGGGTGCCTAGATATTTGTCCACGCATAATTCTGGCATGTCTGTGAGTGTGTTTCTGGATTAAATTAATACTTGAGTGTAAAGACTTGTGAAGCAGATGTCTCTGCTATGCAGACTATAACCAACCAATTGGAGACCTGAGTAGAACAAAAGTCTGACCTTAACTTTAGTAAGAGGGGCCTTCTCTGCCTGTCTTTAAGCGGGAACATATTTTTCTTTTCTGCCTCAGGACTCTAGTAGAAATATTGGGTTTTCTTGGCCTCAAAATTGCTGAAAAAAAATCATCCTGTTATTTTTATTTGTCTGGAAATTCCTGATAAAGAAACAGAGGTTATTAGTTTCCAAGAAATATCCCAACAGTGTCCCTTAGATTGGCGGCATAATCATAGCTTTGGAGCTAGAAATCCAAGAGCAAGATGTTGGGGAGTTGGGTTCTTCCAAGGACCAAAAAGGAAGGATCTGTTCTAGGCTTCTCTTCCTGACCTATAGGGGGGAGGGGGGCATCCTGTTTCCATGTTTTTACCTCAGCTTCCCTCTGTATATATCTGTTTCCTAATTTCTCCTTCTTACAAAGATATTAGTTATATTGGATTAGGGCTTACTTCAACAACCTCAATCACTTCTTTGAGGACCCTTTCTCTAAATATGTCTACATTGTGAGGTTTCAGGAACTTAGGGTATGACTATATGACTTTAAAATGGAGGTAAGGACATATTTCTCTCTCTCTCTCTCTATCTAACAAAGTCCATTCCATAGTATCAGGAGAGTGTTTCAAACTGAGGACTTGGTTCTTAAAAAAAAATGCTAGAAATGGCCTACACAGGAAAAAAAAATCAGGGTGTTTAGGAGGCCAAACCACTCTTTTCTTTAAAAATATTATCTATTTTGCTTAATGGAACTGGTAGAAAGGATAAGGGTGGTTGACTGATTCTAAGGATACACAGAACATAGAGAGGGGATATAAAGAATTGCCTTTGGATTCCTAAATGGTAAGCAGAGAAATTGCAGCAGATTACCCGAGGGCATCTCAGTTTAAAAGTAAAGGCTTTTAGCTGGGTAGTTTCTCTGTGAACTTCCCTGTCATATGATTCTTCTTAAGTGGAACACATGCATTAACCTCTTGTCTGAGTTAGGACTCTGATGAAAAACAGCGGAAAGAAAAATCATTCTAGTTAAGGAAAAAGAGGATATTTATCAACAGGAATCTTAAAAAAAATTTCTTATTGTAAAGGTGATGTACGGAATGGTTACAGTTATATAAGTGAGGTAATGAGTACATTTCTTTTTGACCAGTGTTACCCTTCCCCCCCTCATTTTCTCCTGCTTTCCCACCCTCTACTCCCCTCTCCCTGAAGTTGTAAAGTTCATTTCCAACATAGTGTCTTGAGACTATCACTGTTGCATTGGTTCACCCTTTGTTCTTTGTCTCATGACTTCTGTGATTTGCCTTTCCATCCTCAAATCAGAAAAACTTATTTACAAGACAAAGGGAACAGAACTCAAAAACCATGACAACAGGGAATAAACCAAAGGAAGAAAAAAAAGAAGAAAGAAATAACCGGGAACACTACACTAAAAACAATAACAACAACAAAAAAACCAACCCCTATTGTCTCCATTTCTTGGAGTTCATTTCGATATGGTCAGATACACGTAACTGTTGAGCTATTGTGATCCTCTTCTAGGACTGTCATAGACATATTCTAATGATTACAAATGAGGGAAACCATGCAGCCTGTTTCTTTGGGTCTGGCTTGCTTAATATAGTTTTTTTCCAAGTCTTTCCATTTCCTTATGAATGAGGCAATATTATTCTTTCTAATGAAAGTATAGAATTCCATTGTGTATATATACCACATTTTCTTGATCCATTTACCTACTGGGGGCATCTGGGTTGATTCCATATTTTAGCTATGGTAAGTAATACTGCAGTGAACATTGTAGTGCTGGTAGCTTTAGTGTGACCTTGCGATCATTTGGGTAAATAAATGCCCAGGAGGGATTGCTGGATCACAGGGAAGCTCTGTGTTTAATCTTTTGAGGAACCTCCATACTGCTTTCCAGAGTGGTTGAACCAGTTTACATTCCCATCAACAGTGTAGAAGCATTCCCTTTTGGTCACATCCCTGCCAATATCTGTTATTATTAGTTTTCTTGATAATGGCCATTCTAATTGTGGTGAGATAGAATCTCAATGTACAGAATGAATCTCCTCTGGCTGAACAGGGATTGAAGGCCCAGGACTCATTCCCTGGCCTTCCTCAATTCTTCCCAGATGAAATTCCTCATACCACTGATTGTCTTCTCTCCTTTCAAGGATAATAGTCATTGGAAATAGGCCTTCAAACCCTTCTTCAGGCAGAGGAGATTCATTCTGTATGGTTTTTACACACTGGCTTCTTTGAGGAACACACACCCATGCAAGCTTAAAGAATGGACTCAGAGACAGGAAGTGCAACAGAAATGAGACTTTTATGATGGATGGTCTTGTAAGACTTGAGTGACTGATGGGTCATCAAGTACATCCCCAGGAAGTTGCAACAAGCAACTTTCCTCTCATGTGCAAATCCCTCTCCTATTCCTCATTCGTTTGAGTACTGTGGGATAGATAGTCTTCCCAGGGGTCTTCTGCATTTCATTATTTTCTATTGGGTACATTTTCATATGTTCACCTTTTGGAGTTGGTTGAATTTTAGGTTTTGTCTATACTCCTGCATTTGTTCTCTTGTGTTGGAAAAGTACTCTTGGGTATATGCTTTCTGGAACATCCTTAGGTTTTATTTACTTTCTTATTTTATTGTGGTCTTCCCTCTCCCCTTTCTGATTTCCTATTTGCCTACTCTATTTATGGAACGTCTATCTATATAGGCTTCCCAATTGACACACCAGTAAGTTATTAAGTCATGGTGTAAACAATTTTCCCTCACAGTCAGTGACCTTCTCTTGACAATAGTCCATCACTGACCTTATTTCCTACATCTCCCATGCCAGCTTTTGGTTGAAGTAGGGTTCTCTAAGTAAAAAGGATGGTAAACTGTGGAACTTTAGATCCGATCTACTATTCTGTTTTACCTTCTCTACCTTTTCCCATCCCTGGAGTATTAGATAAGGAGGGGAAAAAACCCCACAAAGCCAGAAACTTCTTACAGGTTTAATGTGGGCCCTGAAGGATGGCTGGCAGATTTTTTGAAGTGTGATTGATTGTAGAGGTGTGTGTGTGTGTGTGTGTGTGTGTGTGTGTGTGTGTGTGTGTGATTGGTCCAATGTATTAGTATGTTAGTGTTTCTAAATGACATGTAAGTCCAATACCCAGGAACCTGGTAGAGGTTTGAGAGGGTTGCTACTCACTGCCCAGCATGGACTGCTGTGGATTAGAGTTTTGTGGATTTGCAATTGCATAGAATCATTCTTAGAGAGTGAGCTGGGCTGTTCTAAAAGCAAATTTGTTAAAAGATGCAGAGATTATTACACCTGATAATCCCTAGATTCAGAATGTCCCCCAAATTCATGAAACTAAATTATTGATCAGTGAACCTGAGCGGACACATTTGATAGAGACCTCCCTGAACCAGGACAGAATCTGCCACTATCTGTTCTGGCCAGTGCTGGCTAAATCTTCCCAGATAATTGCCTTTGATCACCTTTCTAGATGCTAGAGACTATCTAGTATCTAAATCATCCCTCTTTCGGAAATTGCCTAGATTGCTGCTTTCTTTCCTTACAATTCAAGCCTGGGGAACTCCTGTGTGTGGTTAACTTTGTGTTTCCTGAGACTTTGAAGTTGGATTACTAGTTTGGGTGGGACTGAGCTGTCCATCATGTGCCGACTTGACCGGGTTCACCCTTAGAAGGCAGATTTATCTCTGCATCCAGGAGACACTTCGTTGTTTCTCTGCATTTGTCTTTCAGTCTTTTATGTTGCCCTATTCTTTCTTCTCTGAAAAATCAAAAGTCAGCTATGAGTGATCAGCAGATATGCTCGCTTTCCTGTGCCAGGAGCCCACACATGACTTATCCCTACTTCATTTCCAGCAGAGCAGAGATTGAATCTGATGGTGGCTGGAGGGTATCACTGCCCTGATTGTTCTTGGAATTCGTGAACACTCCCCTTCTCTCTCAGGAACAAAAAAGCTACTCTAATTTGAACGGTTAGGCCCATTTAAAGTCAGAGATGCAAACTCACTGCCTTATAAATTTTGATGGGGCCATCTTCTCAGGGAGCTGTGTGTTCCATATGTTAGAAGGCATAATTATACAATTCTGGGCTTGAGAGCACAAACAATACCTGCAATTGAAAAGGAAACAAGAGGAAGTTTGTATTTGGTAAGAAGCTTTTTCCCTGCCTGGGAGATAGATGATCCAGTTAGACACTTTGAATGAGAACTGTTTCTTCTTGGACTCGTGGTGGCCCACAAATCCTGTGGGGTGTGGATTCATTCACCCATTTGAAAAATACTCATGATATTTCAGGCTCTGTGCAGGGGATGTGCATACACAGATGATCAAGGCAGGTTTTCTGTTTTTTATGGCTCAGTCTGATGGAGATAATTTTAGTAATTATTATAGGAATAATAATAACTAACTGGTACATTGAACTAACATGGGTTGTGGGAATGTATTCAGAAAAGAACTCTTTTACTTCCCTTCAACATCCAATTATACAGACTTTGTAGGGCTAGCTGCATCTCTCCTTGCATAAAATCCAGGAAAATTTAATGCCTTTTTATTATAATTGTTATAAGGGAATTCAATCGCGAGATACAGAGAAGCCACATTTTGAAAGGTCGAATTGGGAGTTTTTATTAGAAAGCCAGTGACTGCAGGTAGACACATGACCCCAGAAATCTTGCAACATTGGATATGGTTAATACTGTTAGAAAACTGAGCTATGAGGGTAATAAAGCAGACAACGATCAGGAAAACAATCCCAATAAACCTCATCAACTCTAATGGAGAGCTGCAGAGGGATGCTATGGTGACCTGAGAAGAATCAGGAGACAGGAGGCATGGTGCAAAATGGTGGCTGAGCTGGGGGTCTAAGTACTGTCATGGTCAGAGGGCAGGGTCCCAGGGAGTTTGTGAGTCTTTCAAGTTCATGGCACAGGACTGGCAGGTCCACCTCACCCATTGTCCAAGTCCCCACCCTTGCCTCTAAGAATTCAGGCATGCCCAACACCTGGGAGCGGAACTTCACCTTCACCCACCAAAAAGACAAGATGGCACCAATTAAACCCAATTCTCTTTTATCCACCATGTTGCCAAGATGGTGCCTGTTAGACCCAGTGTCCTATTTCATAACTGTAAGGCCTCCTATGGTTAACCATTCCTTCTTATGTGAAGGTTCCTTTTTCTCTGAATCCTCACAAGAATTTATGTTTTTCTTGATGATTCTATTCTGACTGGGAAAAGATGTTATCTTAGCGTAGTTTTTATTTGCATTTCTTTTATATCTAAGGATAATAAACATTTCTTCATGTATCTATTAGCCATTTGTGTTTCCTCTAAGAATTAATTGTCTTTTCAGTAAGTTTGCCCGTTTATTAATTTTGTTATCTGTTTACCCATTTGTGAGAAATTGGGATATTCTGGTTATTAACCTGATATTTCTCCATTGAATATCTGGTAAAGATTTTCCCCCATTTTGTGGGTTGTATCTTCATTCTAATAAGTTTCTCTTTTGCTGTGTGGAAACTTGTAAATTTGGTACAATTCTATTTGTCAATTATTTGAAGTTGTAGTCAAATTCAATTGGAGTCCTATTCAGAAGGTAATTACTTATGACTGTGTAACCGAGTTTCGCCTATATGATCCTATAATAGTTTCAAAATTTCAGATTTTTGATCTGTTTACAGTTGGATTTTGTACAACATGTGAGATAGGGAGTCTAGTTTCATTCTGTTCCATGCAGATAACCAGTTTTCCCAGTACCATTTGTTGAACAGGAAGTCCTTTTATCCAGTATATACTTTTATTTTTTTTTCCAAAATTAAGATGACTATAAGTATGTGGTTTTATTTCTGGGTCTTCTGTTCTCTTCCATTGTTCTCTGTGTATGGATTATGTTTTGTCTTTTTTTTTTTTTTTTGCCAGTACCATGCTGCTTTTGTTCTTGTGGCTCTGTAGTATAATTTGAAGCCAGATATTAAGATGCCTTTCAATGATGCTCATTTTGCTCAGGATTACCTTTGCTATTCTGAGTCTTCTATGTTTCTATATAAATTTTAGGACTAATTTTTTCTATTTGTATAATATTGTATCTTTGATGATGAGTATATTACAGAATTTGTAGATTGATTTTTGTTATATGGCTATTTTCAGGTTATTCATTCTCTTTAAAGAAAATAATAACAGATCATGGATATGAAATGCTTGCAGTTCCTTAAGAGAGGGCCTTGCAAATCAGGGTCCTGAAGTTGAAGCTTCATTAGCTTTATGATGGATATGCTTTTGCACAGAGGAAGCCATTTGTACAAAAGTGACTCAGCTTGGTTGGGCTGGTTGAACTGCCTAGTGAGGAGGCTTCTGGAGATAAATGCTTTGCTCCTCTAAGCAATTCTGTCTATAGATACAAGCCAGCTAGGGGTAAAGAGTTAACACATAAGAAAAGCTATTTGTGTTTGGTAGTGTCTGAACTTGGCCCTGCATATACTGCTGTACAGTCTTGGTGATCAGACATCATCAAGCAGAAGGCCAAAGTCACTTTCCTTTCGGAGCTTGCTGGCTGAGCCTAAGAAATTAAATGCCTGTAGTGTTGAAGACCCAGATCATTCTGGTATGTTTGCTTCCTTTCTATTATGATTTCAGATCATTTAATCCTTTGACTGTTGCGTTGGATTGACTTAAAGTCTCCTGAGAAGAAGATACATTCACATTCTAATCTCAGTAATCTGTGAATGTGACTTTCTTTTGAAAAAGTGTTTTTGGAAATGTTACTAAATTAAGGACCTTGAAATGATATCATATCATATTATCCAGATTGTCCTTATGTCTACTAAGTGACAAAAGACAAAATTCCTACCCATGTGATTAAAGATTGAATTGGCTTTTCTTTGTGATTCTAGAATAGGATAACCATTCACTCTATAAAATCAAATTAATACTCTGATGAACTGAACAGAGGAGGCTGGCTTCACAGGTAGCTAACAGCAGAAGACAACAGAGGCAGAGAGCAAGAAGTAGGTCCGTAGTTCCAAAGTTGCCTTTGTTTTTTTTTTTTGTTGTTGTTGTTTTTGTTTTAGTTTTTGTTGCCAGTCCTGGGGTGTGAACTCAGGGCCTGAGCACTGTCCCTGGCTTCTTTTTGCTCAAGGCTAGCACTCTTACCACTTGAGCCATAGCGCCTCTTCTGGCTTTTTTTTTCTATATATGTGGTGCTGAGGAATCGAACCCAGGGCTTCATGTATACAAGGCAAGCACTTTACCACTAGGCCATATTCCCAGCCCTTGCCTTTGTTATAGGGTTAAAACAATATATGAGGACTTTCTTATTCCATGAAATAAACTCTAATGGAAATTAGTGCTTTCTTTTCTTTTGGTAACTGAACCATTTTGAACTGGTACTTAGCACAGTGACTCTGTTTTTGATTTGGTTTGATATGCTGGGGGAAAGGGAAGACACTGGTTTCAAACAATGGTCTTCCATTAAAATTACTCGATACAAGTGCCTTTATAATGAGCTATGAAGATGGAGGTGGAGATTGGAGGAATGCAGTCACAAGCCAAGGAATGCCTGCAACCACTAGATACCAGGTTCCCTTTTGGAGATGTAGAAGCAACATGGGCCTGTCACAGTTTGCTTTTCAACATCCTTCTACTAGAAATATATTTCTATTCTTTTTTCTTTTTTTGGTCAGTTGTGGGGCCTGAACTCTGGGTTTGGGCACTGTTCCTGAGCTCTTCAGTTCAAGAGCACTTGAGCCACAGCACCACTTCCTGTTTTCTGGTGGTTAATTGGTGATAAGAGTCTCATGGACTTTCCTGCCTGGGGTGGCTTGAACACCGATCCTCTGATCTCAGCCTCCTGAGTAGCTAAGATTACAGGTGTGAGCAATGGGTGCCGGCCATTTCTATTCTTTTGGGCCACCAGATTTGTGGTAATTTATGACAGCAGCCTTAGGAAACTAATATATAAAGCATCTCAAACACAGACTTACACCTATTTCCAATTCCTTGTTTTTATCACTGATTTTGCCAGCTTAAAAAGTGAAGTTATGGCTGGACATTGGAGGCTCATGCCTGTAATTCTAGCTATTCAGGAAACTGAGATAGGAGAATCATGGTTTGAAGCCAACCTGGGCAGGAAACGCCACAAGGTTCTTGTCTCTAATAAACTCCAAAAAGCCAGAAGTAGAGCTGTGGCTCAAGTGGTAGAGTGCTAGTCTTGAGCAAAAAAAATCTCACGGATAGTGCCCAAGGCCTGAGGTCAAGCTGTAAGACCAGCACATACATATGAAAAAAGTGAATTTATGTCTTTTAATTAAATCAAATTAACAAATAATATGGGGAACTTTATAATTTTCATTTATATAAATCTGTATTAACAACAGTTATTTTCTCTGAATTTCTGAATTTGAGGGAGCTATATTTCAGTATATTGAGCAGAAAGTAGATTTCTCTGAATTTATAGATGTACTCCTCAAATCTCAAATAAATTTCCTGGTAATTAGGCAACATAGTTGTATCCATCAGCAATTATGGTTTAGTAATTATTTGATATGCCAAATAACACATTATCTAAATAGGAGGCTAATCTTTGACATTTATTTGGGAGGATTTGGCTTAGCTGGACCAGGGAACACGGCTCTTAGGAAGTGAGATTAGAAGACAGGAGCTCTTTTGTTGGGGAATGTGTCTATCAAAGTCAAGATATAAGATAGCAAACCCTTTCCTTTGCTTGTCAAAATCAGTGCAGAAAGAATAGTGATAAATCATTGTAATAACAGTAGCAGTGGCCTGTCAGCTTGGTGAGGAAATCTGGATGAATTTCCCTTTTCAAGCCATCAGTTTTAAGCAAATGAAAGGCCTAAAGCAAAGAGCAAAAATAATGGCTGTAAACCAAGCGAATGACTCTAGATCCAGGAGATATTAACTGACAGATTTTCCTTTTCTTTAGTTGCTCCTCAAGGATGACTAGACACTGTAAGACCTCATTAAATCAAAGGTTTGATTTTTGTTTTTGGAGCTCCAGCAATGGCTATGCTTGAAGTTTCTTATTTACCTCTGTATCCCTAGTGTCTTGCTCATGGCTATAATAACGTTAATGACAACAGCCATAAACATGCATTGCATATTTACCTTCATTTATCCTTGCAACAAGCCTAAAAGGCAGGCACTCTTATTATTTCCTATACACATGAGGAAACTGAGGTTCAGCTAGGTTAAGCAGGCTGCGTAAGTCATGTGGTTAATAGGAGGGGAGGTGGACCAGAGCCTATGTACCTTCATTTTTACAACTTAAAGATCTTAAATGCTCAGTGAGCAATTGCAACACATTGACTCTTACTAAGTACTTACAGCATGCCTGACACTATTGTCTTTTACACACACACACATACATATATACACACACACACTTATTTTAGATACTCATCTACCACTGGTTTACGTATAAGGACATCAAGGTACAGAAGATTGGTCCACATTACAAAGCTGTTCAATAGTTGTGGGAGATATCCCAGCCAGGGTATCTGACCTATGATCTGTTGTATCTACCCCAAAAGCCATTCTACCTCTCATATGAACATACCATGAAATTCATCTTCACTGTAGCCACGGGAGGAAAGAGCCTTGTTGTAAATAACAAGTGCTGGCATTTAAGACAGTTTAGAAGCATCCATTTGCTACAAATCCATTGGTAAGTGTCAATAAAAGAAAACACAAGAAACATAGAGAGCATTATCCTTAGGGACTTAAAAAATGGAGCCAAGAGACATAGTTTAAGTTTTGTCTCAGGCCCATCCATAGCTGAACCCTTGACCTGGACTTTAGGCTTGATCACCTCTGGATGTAAGGTGAGCTCTGTACTGGGCCAGACTGTAAAATTCCTGAATCATTGTTATATTCTACTACCCTCTGAAAAAATAAGACCCCCTTCCTCCAAACTACAAAAGACTGTGACTACAACCCAATTCATTTCTTACAAAGCAGCTTAACTTTTGCCAGCACCAACCATAAGAGCAGACTGACATGGGAAATAATTCTTAGTTTCCCCCTTTCCACTTGTTTAAAAACGTGTCTGCACTGCCATTTTGTAATGCCTGAGAGCCCATTTTCAAAATTGCTTGAAGGATGCATGTTTTCTTTCAGATATAGATCTGATTTATAACTATACATGTAAACATATGCAGACTTATGTGCATACCTGCATGAACATATTAACAAAAGCATGGTTTTTGCAATGGAAAATTCCAGTAGTCTAACTCCTTTGATCCATGAACTTACAGTCTAATAAGACAAATACCAGGAAGTTGGAACTTAAGGTATCCAGGAGCAAGGGTAGACTGAAAGAAGAGAGGAAGGGTAGGATAAAGCAGTAAATGTGTTCAATGTGTGTATGTGGAAATGGAACTAGGTAAATGGAGGGGATGGGTAGGGTTGTCAGAGATGGAGGAGAATGATGGAAGAAGCAACATTAGTCAAGATGAATTGTACTCCAAGACAGACATGTTGAATTGAAATGTCTTTGTGCTACTACATGAAGATAATAAAATATAAAATAATAAAAATAACTAAAGGGATTCCTTGAATCTCCATCTTCTGGCTTTATTTATAATGAATCCCAAATATATGTAATTTACTTTGTTCACAGCAAGTTGATTTTAGTCTTTGTCAGTAAGAGGAACAACCTGGAGGTAACTCTTGCCTTCATTTAAGCCACTTTCCTGGCACTTTAAGTGGTGACAGTACTTTGCTACTTAGTCTCTGTCACTAGGAGGGCCAAAGGACTTTAGATATGCCCAATCTGAGGTCCACTCAAGACTCCTTGAACAACAATCTGCATTTTAACAAGCTTGCTCAGTGATTCAGTGCAAATGGAAGCCTAAGACATGTGTCTCTACTGCATGGCTCTGAGTCTGGCTGTATAGCAGAGTGAGGCCTGAAGCAGAGTTTGATTTAATTAGTCTGGGGTGCAGCCTGAGAAATGGGAATTTTAAAGCCCCCAAGTGATGCTAATTCATAGCCAGCGTTAAGAACCACTGAACCAGTGCAAAGGCTCTTAACCCTGGCTGCACGTTGTCATTATCTTGGGAGCTTTAAAAAAATATCACAGGATTCGATCAATCTTTCAAAACAGGTGACATTTTTTAAAAAGGCCTCTCTATCTTAGTGGTTCTAATATGGAGCCGAGGCTAAATACAACAGGTATAAGAAGCTAAGCTTGAGTCTTGAGGTGCTTTGGCCTCATAATTAGCCAACTACTTAAAGCACTTTTTGATAATTGAGGCAGTAGGAGAGCCTGTAGGGCTAGATAACAGCAAGCTGACCGAGCTCCTGAACTGGAGGAGTGAGCCATGCAAGGTACTTAATCCTCTCTGAACCTCAGTTTCCTCCTTTGTGGAATGTGATACACTAGCCCTATTTCAGGTGACTGTCTACTCACATCATGTCCACAATAAAGTGCTTCCCACACTTCTCTGATTGGATAGAGTAGGTACTTGACCACACACAGTGGTCATTCTGTGGGCTAGATTGCTATGACCATGGGCCAAGTATCAATTTGTTGGACATGTTCTTGGAACAGAAAACACAATATCCTAAAACTAGAATTATGACTGAGAGGATAGAGCCCATTCATGAGACCTTATTTGCGCTTCTGTGAATGGACCTTTATGAAACTGTCTTTCCCAGAATGCCTTGCAGGACAATGTACAACTTCTCAAATGTGCACAAAATGCCCTATAATAACTCATGTCATTCTTGCACATTCCACAGACCAATGCAGCAGTCATTCATATTGGAAAGACCATGCATTTTTTTATACTAGGCATATTTAAAATGCTTTGACTTTGTGTGGGAAATGGAAATTTCCACCATCTGAAGAAAGAGGTGCCGCGAAGCTTCTGCTCCAGTTCACAGCAGAAACCCTGGCCTTTCTCATTTCAGAACCCAGGCTCTTTGCATAACCATATGATGTTTTGCATACTTTTCCATTTGACTTCTTTAATTCATGTTTTTTTCTTTAAATAGATGGTTGCCAAGTTGCTCTGGAATTTTTCCTAAGGATTATATTTTCCTGCTTCAGGATTTTTTTGAGGTGTGTGTGTGTGTGTGTGTGTGTGTGTGTGTGTGTGTGTGAAGATTTGTATCACTTTACATCATTATTATGACCTAGAGGAGTTGCCTCTCCTTTTCTAGGGATATGTTTACCTGTTTTACTGAATACCCATGTAGGAAAGGAAACTACCCTAAACCAAATCAGAATTAATCAAAGGCTCTGAAAATGTTTCCTTAGTTGTTTAGTTTACTTTTCTTTCATTTGCTACCATAAGACCTATGTTGGGTAATTTGAGGGAAGCTAGTGGAATTTGATTGTTAGAGTTTTGGATTTTTTAAATTCAAGTCCTTCTATAACTATCAATGCCATTCTACTGCACTAAAGGAGTATCTACTTTCATTGGTAGAGCTAGTTATTGGGCAGAGTTACCAACTAATTAAGGAAAGAACAGATTATAGATAAATTTCAGCTAAGTTCGAGATGTGGGTGTACAAAATGGCAACTGAATACTCGATTTGTGTCTTGTTTGCATGGATGTGTGATGAATGTAGTTGTGACACACACACACACAAATACTGGGTTGCTACAGCATCTGTCAAAATGAAAGATGTAAAGCTTTCATATGGAAGATATATTGTTTAATCATCACTAATAAACTGTTAATTTTGACAATAAAAAAGAAAGATGTAAAATATTTCATTTAATTTTTATATAAAAATAAAAATTTTTATATTGATTACATTTGAAATACAATGTTGGACTTTGGAGGATACATATAAAATATTAAATAAATATGCAACATGAAAAGATCACTTAAGCTATTATCAGTTGATTTTTACATTGATGTGTAGAGAATTTAAGATTTCTTAGTTAGTTTGCATTGGAGCAGGCTGACGTTGAGCATATGTGCAGAACACAGAGAGTTAGGAAGCACTTAGTTAGGAAGCTAATTTTTCTGAAGGGATGAAGGTAAGAACCCAAAGAGGATGCAAAGAAATGGCAACAAAGGACTGTTATAATTTGGCCCTATTTCATACTTTGGCAATTTGTTCAGCTTACTTTTGCCCCAAAGGCAAAAGCTCTTATAACCCACTATTGAGAACTAATGCTTGTGTTCCTTTCCTCCATTTCTGCTGTAATTAGAACTCAGTCATCACCAGAAGGTAGCTGACACTCCAGCTGATAGTTAACCAGAAGTCCCAGAGCTCTCTGCAGGCTGCCATGGAGCTCTGGCAATGAAAATAATTACTGTTGGGAACACACTCTCTCCTGGGGTCCTAAGAAGGGCTTCTCAGGAACAATAGGCTTGTCGTCCTGGTATGATGGATGTCTTCTGAGCTGCCGAATCAAGATTGGGAGCCTCAGGCCCACCTGACACCAGCACTACAAGGTAAGCCACAGAGGGCAGGCTTGGCCCCAGGGTAGGCCCAGTCACAACAGGTCCTACTTGCAAGGCTCTGAATATAGCTCCAATGCCTTGCATATTTCCCAGAAGTCTTTGCAACTGCCTGCTGGGACTGATCTGGATGGAACCAAAAAGTACCACAGCAACTCCGGGGACAGCCTGAGCTCTTAAGTTAGGAGTATGCTTAGATGATTATTCCATAGGGTTCTTGGTTTTATGAAATCATAGGGCTCTCAGTGATAAATGATTAATATATAAATATACTCTTCAAGGAAGAAGACAGTACTTGTGTGCTAAAATTTGCTCTTACAATATAAAGTTAGATAATTACTGTTTTTCATCAAATCTATGATGAAACTTTACAAAAACGTTCATTGATCTTCTCAGTGTCAAAGTGTAAAGGCCTACTTACAGCCTTTACATGCAGCAGTCATGACTTTCCAGGACAGCTTGTAGCAGCCATGAGTTGCTTAGAACTTAGCCATGATGCTTAATGTTAAGTGTCGACTTGTGCAGGCAAAGGGATTCCTAGATATTACTTGTGGGTGTATCTTTGAGGAGGATTACTAAGGAGATCAGCATTTCCACTGGTGGACTGAATGAAGCAGATGCCTTTCCAATATGGACGGGCCATCATTCCTTTGAGGGTCTGAAGAAGGCAGGAGGAAATAGGAACCTTGCTTCCTAGCCTTCACCCATTTTTCTCCACCTGCTAGCTTGAACTTGGACATGCCATCCTACTTCCTTCCCTCAGTCTGCAGTTCACACCCTTGACTCTGTTAGTTCTCCAGCCTTTGGACTCAGTGATATCCCAGGCTCCCCTGGGGTCTCCACCTTCCAGTCTATGATCATGGGACTTTTCAGTATGAGCCAATTCTTTACATCGGGTTGCTTCTTTGGATAAGTAAACCAGCCTAATCTCAACTGGTTTCTGACTTGTTCTGTTACCTATTGCTCCTGACCAAATTACATTGAACTGTAGAAGCTTAAAACAGTCGGTACTTATTTTGTTTTTCTTTTTTCTTTGTCTTTTTTTGTGTCTTTGGAGTCTGTGGACCCGGAATTCCACTAGATCATAGCTCATTTTGGCTCTATTGTATCTGAAATCTTAACTGAGACCACTCAAAAGGGAAGGGCAAGGATGGCCTGACCACTGTCCTGTGATTGGGGTTTCTGGTTTTCTTGCTTTCCTCTGGGTTTCATGGTCATTTTTTCTGGTACGGTGTACTGAGGTGGCTACGGTGTGGTCTTCCTTATTAGCATGGTAGGGTTCTTAGATCATGACTGGCTTATTGAAAGTGAAATTGAAAGCTTCAGGCTTCTTAAAATTTATACTCCTATGAGAAAAAGACAGTCTTTAGGACTGGTAGATTTGATAAGCATTATTAATTATCATTATTATGAATTATTACTCATCCACCTTTTAAGGTAAGGTCTTTCTAGGTAGCATAGATTTTCTTATAGCTCATTATGCAGCCCAGCTGGCTTGGAACTTGTGACTCCCTGCCTCAGTCTCATGATAAGCATGTACCACCTTGCTGTTGAAAAGTAGATTGAACTCAGTGCCTAAAACTTGCTTGGCAAGCATTCTACTTACTACATCCCTTGCCCTTTGAGCTGTAATTTGGGTGTTGCTAGGAGCTGTTCTGGCAGTCACCACTATGCCATGAGTTTTTCCTATTAAACACAAATGTTTTCCTTGATAATTGACATTGGACACTGTAGTTGATGTGGATGACTGTTCTTTATTTATTAATTATATGTCTCATCTCATGTCATTTGTTCTGGCATTATAGAACAAAGCCCTTCCTTCTTAAACTTTTCAAAGCCACCTGCCATATGCACAAGCTCTGTATGAAGTCCTTCACATCCTCTTACAGAGGGGACACATCACTGACCCCACGGCCCTCGTTTCTCCTCACACTGGCCAATGAATCCAAATTCCTCTGACCACAGGTGTGCTTCTGGTGGTCTTTGTCTAAGTGCTGTAGTGGTCACAGTACTATTTCCACTGCATTGTATTCATCAAAGCAAATTTCCTGGCCACTGAAATTCAAGGGGGAGAGGAAAGATGCTCTGCCTTTGGATGGGTAGAACAGCATGCGCATTCATGTGCATTAGGGAAGGAAGGGATTGATGGTAACCATCTTTGGAAATAATCTATCAAGGTACTGTCGAATGTGTGGTTAGTGTTTTCAGGAAGCAGTTGTAATTTAATTTAAAAGTGTGTGTGTGTGTGTGTGTGTGTGTGTGTATGAGAGAGAGAGACAGATAGACAGTTAGATAGAAAAGCAGACACAAGTGCTACCTACGTAGCTCATATTTGATAGCTAGACTATACTTCAGGCATTGAAAAGATTGTTTCTCTTTGCTTCCTCAAAATCTGACTTTTTTTTTTTAACAGAGAGGCTGTTATACTTTGCTTTCACCCAACATGCCACTCACCCACAGCGCCTCTGCACTATCTTGGCCTCTGATGGTTGGTTCTTGATTTGCTGTGTGTTCTGCTCATTGAAGATCATCTTCTGGGACAAACAAGTTTGCTGGTTGTGTTGCTCTTACTATCACGGTAATGTGGAGGAGAGTTGATGGGATCAAGGCTGCTTTCATGCATCCCTTTATTCCTTCCAGGCAGCACTACCTTTAAGGCAATTTTCTATAAGAGACTGGACCCTAGTGAAGCACCACCCAGAGATTACTGAACAGGAAGAAATCTGACAAAGGTGTGCCTGATAGCTTCGTATCCCAGAAAGATTATCTCAGGTAAAGATATGTGTTCTGTCTTTCTCCTGCTCCTCTCAAAGGAAGAATGGGAAAACTTTAATAATCTTTTTGATATTCTCTTTTGTTGTGATAATATATATAATGTACACATATATACACATGTATATATACATATATGCATATACATATATATATATATCAGATACATTACCCAAGATTAACCATGGAAATATATTATGTATGTAATGTGGTTGGTGGCTTTCCTTTTTTTTTTTTTTTTCCCAGTCCTAGGCCTTGGACTCAGGGCCTGAGCACTGTCCCTGGCTTCTTCCCGCTCAAGGCTAGCACTCTGCCACTTGAGCCACAGCGCCTCTTCTGGCCGTTTTCTGTATATGTGGTGCTGGGGAATCGAACCTAGGGCCTCGTGTATCCGAGGCAGGCACTCTTGCCACTAGGCTATATCCCCAGCTCCTTCCTTTTTTTTTTTTTTTTGCTCACCTAAATTTATTTTTCTACAATGAACATGTATTAATTTTATAATATGACAAAGAATCAAAAGATGAAGTCTAATTATAAACAAAAGAAGGCACACTAAAAACAGAGTACTTTAATGATGTAGATGTTTGGAAAGACTTTTCCCTTGAGATTTACATTTCTCATTATTTTCTCTTTAACCTTGCCAGCCAGTATTTACAATGTGGGATGTAACAAGACAGTGTAAATGCCTTATGACTTTTTCAATACCTTCAAGACATGTGATCAGAGAGCAGGTCCTAATGAAGAAATGAGATGTAGTCCAACCTACTAGAAAAATCAATTTAATTAGAGAACAACACAAGCAAGGAAAGAGTGGAATTTCTTGGCAGGAAGAAAACAAATAGGTTGTACTTTTGAGCCTCAGAAAATAGCATTGTAGGACTCAAAGCAAGATAAAGATGGTATCATCTCTCAGTGTAGTATTCTTCAGAGACTTCACTGAGAATAAAGTTGTATAAAGACCCAACTCAAACCGAATTGAAGCAAGAGATGGCCGCTTTCTAAAGTTGGATGGAGGTGAGCTCTGGTGCTTCACACCTGTAATCCTAGCTCTTCAGGAGGCTGAGGTTTGAGGATCATGGTTCTAAACTAGTCCAGGCAGAAAAGTCTAGTCCATAAGATTCTTAACTCCAATAAATTACTCAGGGAAGGTGGAAAGATGGGACGTGGCACTGTGGGTCAAGTGGTAGAGCATTAGCCTTGAGCACAAAGAAGCTCACGGACAGTGCCCAGGCCTGAGTTCAAGCCCCAGGTCCAGCAAAAGAGAAACAAGAGCAAGAACAACAAAAAGTTGGATGCATTTTCTGATCACCTTGTCACTGAACTTTATGGTGACAATGTGGCAACTTGGGAGTGGAGATCAATGTATGTCTTTTTTTTCGTTCTTTCATGAGGCTTGAACTCTGGGTCTGGGAGCTGTCCCTGAGCTTTCTCACTCAAGCCTAGCTGTCTACCACTTTGAGCCACAGCTCCACTTCTGATTTTCTGGTGGTTAATTGGAGGTAATAGTCTCGCAGACGTTGCTGTCTGGGCTGGCTTTGAACCATGATCCTCAGATCTCAGCCTCCTGAGTAGCTGGGATTATAGGCATGAGCCTCTGGTTCCCAGCCAGTGTATGCTTTTTAAACACGGTAAAGAGGATCTCACATCTGCTTCCTCTTGAACATCTTGCTTTTTATTTACTTCCTTGCTCTTCACCCTCTCCACCTTTATGTAAAGATGTGGAAATTTCATAGTTTAGAATGTATCCAACTACTTACTTGTGCCTGGTACTGTGCTATGCATTCCTCCACATATTAGAAAGTACTTATGATAATGGAATGACAATAACCATTTGGGGAGCATTAACTACATCCCAGATGTTTTGTTATGCTCATATGTTGTTCAATCCTCAAACCAACGGGCCTCTTGTATTACCTTTTATTTTAAAGATGAAATAACTGATATTCACAAAGGTTAAATAATTTGCCTCAGGCTACATAGCTAGGAATTTAAAGGCACTATTAAAAATCTCCTTACATTTCATCCTGAGATAGTTTCATTAATTTCATTGTGTGGCCTCCTTGATCCTGATTATAAAATGTCCCTTTTTCTCTGAGAAAAGGATTTTTGCTGTTTCGTAGATTACTTCGACTTTATACTTGAGAGCCAATCTAAGAGGCAAACATGGTAAAAAGATTACAATGGATCCTGCCTTATAATGTTCTTAAATTTTACCTCATCTGACATTTATCTGTTAAATATCAAATTGAATGCAAACATATGTAGTGATCTCTACTGACAGCGCTTTACTACTTACTGAATTTTCTCTTCTTGATCCTTAAGGGTGAAACTGTAAAAGAGCATTGGTAGCAACCTGTTAAGGAGAGCAAGCCCCTTGGGATGGGAAGAGTCACGTGAGTGAACATTCAGTATTATCCTGACAGTTTCCCCCGCTGGAATTCTCTTCCATGAATGATGCAATTTGAAACAAATTCCCTCTTAGTGAGACACCCGGAGAAGCTCAGTGGGGAGCAACAAAAATGATGAAATGTTTTAAAAACAAGACCCTTGAGGGAGAGGTAAGAGAACAGAATATGTTGAGCTTTGCATTGAGAAAGCTTTAGGGAGAAATAACTCTATCAATATGTGTGTGAGGGTTGTGGACCAGGTGAAAGGCAAGTAGTCTCATGATAAAGGAGGGCAAAAGAAATAGGGAAGGTGTTAAATTATAGTTTCCTCTTTCCCAGCCTAATGCTTTGCTCATTGTGCAACTATGCTTGATGGTGTTGGGGTCTTCATAATAAAACATGAGAGAGAGAGAGAGAGAGAGAGAGAGGGAGGGAGAGAGAGAGAAAATAAGAGAGAGGAGGTAAAGGAGGAAATAAATAAAAGACCTCAAATTTAGGCTAAGTGAATGATCACAAGTCTTTTCCTCTTTCATGAGACAAATGGTATGCATGTAAATTGCAATTTTATGTCAACAGTACAGGCCTAAGATTGTCCGTGGACAGAGTGGGACTTCGTACCCCACGCAGTTATTTAGGGAAAGTTATGCTTAGTACTCTTGAGCACCTTGTATACCCTCTGTTAACTTCCTGCTTTTGTGTCCTTCTTCTGCTGGACCATTTCTGGAATGTTCTGTTTTATAGGGCAAAGGAAGCGAAGCTTAAGCCAGTGGAGACTTCAGGGGAGTTTGGAAGTAGGGTATGCCCGCCCTTATCAGGCTGGGTCGTCTCCTTCTATTCGCACAGGGCAGTCTGCATTTTCTTGTAATGGAATGACACAGTAGAAGATGCAATATGGTGGCTGATTCACAGGCTTCTAAGGAGTCCAATAATGCCCTCAAATGCTACGCTTTCACTGATTCAGTTAAATTAATCGAACCCTCAAGGATATTATTAAAATTATGTTTAGAATTTATCATCAAAGTAGGCTGTTCTTTTCATTTATTTTGCTTTTTTAGGTTTCAAAGGAAAACCTGTGAATTTCATCAAATGGGTTTTTTGTCGCTATTTCCTTTTACTGGGCTCTGAAACAAGCTGATTGTGTGTGTATGTGTGTGTGTACACGTGTGTGTGTTGGTAAGAAGGCTCTATGTTACTGGGCCAATAAATACTCTATTGTAAGATTCCACCAGGCTGTTTCTCCTAGCGATAGTGTTACTGTGAATTCATGACTTTAGTACATCTTTGGAAAATGAGCCTTGTGATAATGCATTGCTTAATGGGTCTCAGGTTGGCAGTAAGGAGGGTAAACTAGGGGCAGCAGCCAATGTGAGGAGATGACAGCAAGCGTCTTCAAGGATGCTTTACTGAAGCCCAAGAAGTCTCTTGGCCTTTGAAGACCCCTCTTGGGCCTGTTCCCTCCTGTGTTGCTCTCCACTGGGCTCAGAGCTCGGGAGGAAAGGGATTCTGTTCACTCACAGTTTTTACCCACCTTCTAGAATATTCTCCAGCAACCTGATTCCCAGACCTCCCTGCCCAACTAGCACAACCCAACTTCAAGTGTCATTTTTTTTTTTATTGAGGGGAAGGTACTTATTGGTGGGAACCCATGACCTCTAGAGAACACTAAAGAGTCTATTAATAGCAATGGTGATATGGATGAAACATAGATCCTGGACCGGGTGTGCCCATGAGCCTCCTCATGGTGAGACAGATTCTGGGGTTAGAAATAAAGTAGGGTGGGGCTTTGGACTGAAAATCCAACATTCTATTTCCACTATCACTGTGTTCTTCCAAAGAATCTGAGACTGACAAACAAACTGGCTTTCTAGGTCATTATGAAATCATATTTATCAGGGAAGAATGGAATAGGTTTTATATGATAGTGTGTGTGCTAAATTTGTAACATCTAATAGTGAAGACATATAGTATATGAGCTTTTTTTTTCCCCACATGGCCTTGAGAACATTGGGACTGAGATGGGCTGCAGCTGGGATGAGTGTGGAAAGTCTTGAGAATCTGGTCTTGTGGTTGGTTGGAAATGATTGGAGGTCCCGAAGATAACTTAACCTCATCTGTGAGGACAGAATAGGAAGAGCGATGATAGTCAGGCAAAAGCGAAGTCGAGTCCAGCTCTCTTTTGGATGCTTTCCTTCTGTTCCTAGGGCACTTTGGGCTTTCTCCACTTCTCAGATTTATGTTCTGATTGGGAAGAAACTACACATGGTAGAAAGGGGTGTTTTCAACAGAAGATGAATGGATGTAAGGCACACATATTTTTCTTCTTTCACTTTTTTTTGTTCCTCCTCCTGCTCTTTCCTCTTTTTTATAGTGTTGGGCCTCATACATGTTAGGCAAATACTATTTCACTGAGTAATATCCCTAGCCTACAGCACAGTTCTTAAAGTTCAATAAATATTCAATCAGTGGGTCCTCTTTCCTCTTTTTGCTTTGATTAAACAAAACACATTTTTCCATGCTTTATTTCCTTGGATATTTGGTGTAAATCTAGTATATTTAATATATTTATAAAGTTATATGTATGATTTTTAATATATTTATGAAGTATTTATGGTTTATTACAAACCCTTTCAGATTGAAACTCCTGAACACAGTTTGCTTTAAGACTGTGTAGCTACATCATAGCAGGAGGGCTTCTGATTCCTCCCATACCCAACACCCATACCCAAAGGCTCAACTATCGTTTTCTTTTTATACTTTTCCCTATTTTGTTTTTTAAAATTATCTTCGAGTAGTTGTACAAAGGAGTTGTAGTTCAATAAAGCAGTTTTGAATACTATAGGTCTTGATCAATGTTACTTTTTTTTAACATTCTTCCCTACCCACCCCTTCCTTCACTCCTTTTAATTTTGTAGGATATACATTGGACTCTTGTCTGCATTTTTGCCCTCTTCTCCCATTCATTTATAAGCCATTTTCCCTGACCCCCACCCCACCCTTTTTGAGTACCCATTTCCTGGTGTTTTATTTTTCTGAACTTTGAGTTTGACCAACACCCATACCCGAAGTCTCCACTAACTTGAGACACAGGTACATTGCTCTAATGTCACCTTTGACAGATCAAAATTGGCTTCTCCTCAGTTATTGAATTTTGATTTATTTCCAGAATTATCTGGACTGAACTCAATGCCAGAATGGTACTTAGAATGATGGACTATCATATAGACTTCATTTTCTTGAATGTCATATGTTCTAACATTTCATTTTTTTCCTGCACAAATGGTAGCATATTTAGTTTTGTGTATCAACTTGGTTAGGGTCTAGTACATAGTTATTCAATCAAACAGTAATCTAGTATTGCTGTGAGTGTATTCTGTATATGTAGTTAATATCTACTATCAAGAGATTTTAAATCAAAGAGTTTATCTTTGATTATGAAGGTAGTTCTTATTGGATCAGTTGGTAGGCTTTAAGAAGAAACCTATGTTTTCACCGAGGAAGACAAAATTATGCCTTGGGAGAAACCAGTTGTTGGCTAAGAGTTTCTAGTCTGCTGGTCTATCTGTGGATTTCAGGCTTATGTAAACACATATATTATGTATGTTTGTGTGTATGGAGATGTATGTATGCATACATATATGAATATATATTATGTAAATGAGCATATACATACACACATGTGGGTATATATGAAACCAATTTTTGTTTCTTTGGTAAAACTGATACAGATGTTGAAACTATGAGTTGTTCTAAAGAAACAGAATCTTAAGGATCTTGGTTCTCAGATTAAATTTGAAGATGCTGATATCTCTTATTTAAAGAGGCAAAGGAAGCACTGGTAGTTCATGGCATGACCAAACAATGGAGATAGTAAAATACTGTCATTGGCTATTCCTATTCAATTGTATACAAAAGGAAAGGTTCGGCATGGCCATGTGTTCAATTCTTTAGAATGGTCTATCCAGCTAAGGCAAATAATGAAATTGACTGGTTGATCCTAACTGTGCTGGAGAAAGTAAAGAAATGGAAGGATGAGCTCAGAGCATGAATTCCTAGTCCAAGCTTTATCTAAATGACCCAAAACAGGCCACTATCACAAACGACCACAAGGATTCTCTGGAGAGCTGGTGGCAATATTATTTTATATTTGGAGACAAAAATGTGGCTTAAGAAGTTGTCTAGGTCCAATGCCTAAGGTATGAACTGTAACCTCTCTGTACATCAGTTTGACAATAAAAATTAAAAAAAAGAAGTCTAGGATGCTAAGTTGACAAGGGGTAGAGTATGATAGTACATGTCCACTTTGCCAGGTTGTTCAGTGAGACACTAATTGTTATGAAGATATTTTCTAGGTGTCCTTAATATATACAACCAGTTTGACTTTAAATAAGGAAGATTATCTCTGATTATCTATTCAGTTAATTGAAAGGCCTTAAGAGTAAAACTGAGTTTTCCTGAGGAAAACTATGTCTATCCATCTATCCATCCATCCATCCATCCATCCATCCATCCATCGCTTATTCTGTCTTCTATCTATCTGCATGTTTGTATTTGCTGGAATGACTCATTCAAACTCAGGAAATGCTGCTCTTTATGATTGTAGTTTATTGTATGCCACATAAAGGCACAGGCAGATGCAGTGTGCAGGTGAAGTCTGAAAGGACCATAAGTATGGGGACCTCTTTCCCTATGGGTTTGGAGTGTACCACTCTTCATATACAGGGAGAACGCTCTCCAAGCTCCCTGTTCAAGAACTTTCATAACCCAGTCTCCAGCTCTGCTCTCCTCATGGAGATTGGGGAGGAGAGGGGAGAGTTCCTACTTTTGATCTTGTGTTTGGTTTCTCCAGTGAACAGCCTCCATATTGACGTTGTTTAGAGCCCCTGCCCCAGGTGCCCCGTTAGAGTACACCCCGGTGATTTCTGAAAGGGCTCCTTATGAATACACAAGACACTATCAAGATGCTACCAAGGGTTTTCAGGAACTTTCTGCCAGGAAGTTGGAGCCAAGATTACATAGATATTTTCATTACACCACAGGGATAAGACTGTGTTTGTGTTTTTATTTTTGTCGTTTGTTTGTTTCTCGTCTCATAGAGGTTCATGGTTGTGTTTACATGCCTAAGTCTCACTCTAAGGAAGCTCACTGATTATCGGAGCCACAGTATCTTCTCTCCAGTACCCTTCCAACAAACACCTCTCGCTTAAGGTAGCTGGAGTTAGGTTTTATGCTTGCCATTGAGACCCAGCTAACATTCAAGTCAAGAACTCCTATGAAGGCACCAATAGAATGGGACACAGAGTGCTGTTTGCATATTTCATTAGGAGGGGTGAGTTTTCAATGACTGAAGTGGGTGTAAAATTCCAATTTACTCCTCTAATGAACCCTTCAACAATGGAACTGCTCCTAATTTAGCTGTACATTATTATGGCTAAATGTTGCTTGCTACAAAAAGACCTTGTTTTGACCTCATAAGGAAACAACATTAAAAATCAACTAGAGGAAAGCAAAGTCAGGGAAGAAACTCCTCGTGTTGGTTTTTTTTAGAACTAGCTACGTCCTTACTATTACCTCTCTTACTATAACAAAACCTCATATACATTGGGCTACTGTTTAATGTGATCTTTCAAATATTATTTTAAAAGGACACCTTTGAGCTAAAACTTGCTTTGCTTCACGGGTGTGTTTTGTGGTTTCTGCCGCTGGAGGTTACAATGGGCCATTTGATTAATGAGCTGTTTTATTGGGATGCAAATAATGCATAATGTCATAAGACCCATATGTTGTACATTACAGGAGCATAAAACTTACCTTGGCACAAAATGGAAAATTTAAAGCATCTCTCTCGGAAAAAATCTATCATGCTGAACAAAAAGCATGTGGGTATTTCTGCTAGTTATGAAACTGATGAATGCTGTGCCAGTTTTGTTTAGTTTTAATGTTAACTCAAATATGTGTGTGTGTCTATGTATTCATCAGAAATAACTTTATGCTTCTCTTCCTACCCAGTCTGTTCAGAATAGTTGCAAATGGCCAAACAGCTGGTTTTGATAATACACAGTAGCTAAAGTCTGCAAGGTTGAGAACGAAAAACGCTAGAGACTGGAAAGAAAATGTAATTATCTTGAAAATAGTATTGGGAGAATAGAGATTGATTGTCTATGTATTCACAGAGGGTGGCATGGGACTGATATTTAAATAATTAGTCCATTGGATAAAAGTCTCAGAGCAACACAAGCCTTCAGAGAGACAACTAATGAGGCGGGTATGATTATTCACTTTGGTCAGTGCAAACTTTACTCCAATGAAACTACCAGCGTGATCAATGGTCTTCCCACACCCTTCAACCTGGGTAACTGACTTTCACCCTTGGACCTTTGCTCAAATATCATTTCTGAAAGTACCTTTTTCTACTCACTCCCAGCATCTATCACCCCTGTTCTCTCTACTTCATTTACTATCTTTATAAAATTTGTTTCTGTGTTTATCTATTGATTTATGTAGGTATGGTAGATGTCATGTTGGAAAACAGGGCGCCTATCAGATATATCAGTGTAGGGCTGTAAACTCAGATCTGTGCCTGGAACCCATTCAGAGCTCAATAAATAATGTGTTCAATATTGAAGTCAAAGAGTGGGACATTTGTAGTCCTCCTATCTTTTAGAAGAGCCTGTGATGGTTAATTGAGATGATCCTATAAAGTTGACATCAATGTGCCTGGGCAAAGAATAGGCAGTAGCTGTTCGGTAGTACTTCAAAATGAAGATGGTGGTGATATAATGGGTGACAATCATATGAAGTGTATTGACCTGGCAATGTTAATCTGTAACTTTACTATTTTTTATTTTTTTATTTTTGGTGGTACTACAGTTTGAACTCAGGGCCTGTACTTGCTCTAGAGATAGAAGCTCTACCACTGCACTGATATTCCATCTGCCTTTTGATTTCCTTTACCTTTTTAGATAGGGTGTCATGTTTTAACTAAAGGCCAGTCTTGGATAATGATTCTCCTACCTATGCATCTGGCTTAATTTGGATGATTGCTATGATACCCATCTTGCTTGTTGATACGGGCTCTTGCTAACTTTTTGCCTGAGTTAGCCTCACACCACAATCCTCCAGATCTTTACCTCCTGAGTTGCTAAGATTACAGTGTATATCACGATGCCTGGCCTTTCACTTGGTTTTCAAAGTGAAGTTTCAAGGACCCAACACAAGGATTACTTATGCTAATTAGTGAAATAGACTGTTACAGAGGTAGAAATAGACCCACGGTGTGACAATTACGACTTTAGCAAGAATTTATCCAACACCCAAATTCTCCAGGGAACAATGTCAACTTCTCTGAGTCAGGTGCCCTGAGGTCCTGCATTGCCTTTTCCTCATAGTCTGGAAGACTGGTACTCTCTGAGCTTCAGGTAAGCACTTACAGATGTTTGACATGATGTAACTGGGCACACCCCTACTTACTTGACATCATTTTACCCTGCGTCTGTAACAAAGCTGCTCTTCAGGGAAAAGAGAGATCTAATGTCTTTTATTTACCAAGCATGGTACAGGTAGGCTTTATTCCTTAAGCTGCCTACGGATAGAGTGATGTGATATACAGTCCTTCCTGATGTAAGCCCCACTCTCTGAGCCAGCGTGGGCATGCATTTCCATTTCGTTTCTCCGTTCCTTTCTCCCAGGTGTAGCTCGCCCGCTGGAGGGTTGGGGCACGGAGCCACCGCAGTGAGAGCCTGTGAAACCTTCCCTGCTTGTTCAGGACACACGGCAGCTCCCATTCACAGGGATTGATTTTTGCACAGTAAAATTCTGATGGCTTCCTCAAAGGGACCAGTGTTTTCTCCAAATTAATAGCTGCTCCATTAACCTCAAAACGATTGTGTGATCTTTATTTACAGATGCCAAAAAAACCCCTACATCTCAAACAACAGGCCTCTCAAAATCAAAACAAAAGGACTGTAATGAAAGTTTAGTCATCTTTTATATTAACTATCCCATTCAGTATAACACACTTTAGGTAGTAAAACTCCAGGGACAGGGGAATAGTAGATGTTCTATTTGTTATTTATGTGGTGTGTGTATTTTGTGCCATTTCTACACTGGCAGTAAAAATCCAATTTTTAGGGTTCTTATACATTTTATGTAATTTTATTAGTGGGACAAAGCCTTCCTTTTCAGTTGCAAGAAGAAACAGAGATGAGTAGTGATCATGATTTATATGACACTAGACAATGTCTCCTAGGAGGAGAATGAATGAATCTGACCAGGGTCCAAGTGTCTGAGCTGGGTGCAGACTTCCAATCTGCTGAAGAAAAATTTACTTTTCTTCACAGAAAAAAAGAAGGGGAACTTGGGGTATGTAGGTCCCATCAGGCTTATCAAGATGGATGTATCTGTGTATGTTTGATAAAGCATGACTCCCTACTGGACTTCTGATTAGTCTCCAATACTTTTGAAGTTCCGAGTAGAGTTCTTCAGTTATCACATAACTAGCTCACTACCTTTCCCCTTTCTCTCAAATTCCCTACCTCCTACTCTTACTCTTAATTTTTTTAAAGACACAATTTTATTATTATGAAGGTGTTGTACAAAGGAGTTACCATCTCATAAGTCAGGTAATTTCAGTTTTAATCAAAGTAATGTGTGCAATAAAGTGAGAGACAAACAGTAAAAGACTAGTAATGAAAGCCAGCTGCAGACAAGAAAGCAGCACCCAGCACCGAAAACTACAGAAAAAACATACCCTGGCCTTCCACCTTGTGGCACTGCGAGTACTCCCATTGATTACAGTCTCCCCCACAGAGAGCAAGGTACTGCACCTTACAGGCTGAGGACTTGTTCATTTACCATACCTATTGTAAGAATGAAATAAGCTAAATACCAAAGCGCGCTCTCAAAACATGTGTGTTTCTTCCTTGCCTCTTTTCCTTCCCTCATTTAACAAAATCTGCTCTCCAAAACTGTGATTTGCATATGGCACAAGCAGTAATTACCTTTTGATGGCATTTTTAAACAAGAGCCGAGATTCATTCAAAGCGTATTGCTCAGTGAGGAGTATTTAGTGTTGAGTAGATAGGAAAAGAACCCTCCCCATGTCTCAGAGTTCATGCCCAGGGGGCAGTTGTCTGTTCAGCTTGCTTTTCTTGGAGGATTGAAATCTCTTCTGCCCTGCTTGGTTACCCTACTAACTCTTCAGTAAAATTTGGAGTCTCTTTCACAGGAAGATATTGAAATCAGGTTGTAAATCTTATAAAGTGGGAAGTGTGATTGGCCCAGACTGCTGTCCTATCACAATGCAAATGGTCTCAGTGCTATGCACAGCACACTGTACAAATTGGTTCCCTGCAACTATCAAAGCCAAAGAAATCACCTTCTCCCCCATGAATCCTCCTGTTTCCCATCAGGACTTCCCCTGGTGTTCTGCATGGCTTTCTTCCCTTACTTTCGACTCTTCAGTGGATGGCAGTGAGCTCCCAGGGATGGTTGGGTGCAACTGCTTGGGCGAAGGAGTCAGCATGTGTCTTTGGAAAGAGAAGCGTTCCTTCATTGGAACACCTGTCTAGGTCCCTGGTCCCCAGAGGATGAGTTCAGGGATGCTCAAGCCAGGAACGTGGTCTCCCTGGAGACTTTCTGGCTTCTCTCAGTGTCTGACCAGCAGAGTGCACCGGAGAGCCAAACTGGAGCTTGCTACTGGAATCTGGGACAGAGGGAGAGAAGGTGGGGAGGTGCGGGGCAGGTGTGGGCAGCCCTCCAATGGCTGTTAGCCACATGAGCCCCGTGTACTACAGTTTTCTCTCAGGGGCTCCCCTCCACCCATCCATAATCCCCTCCTCTCAGGTTCCTCATTAAAGTCAAACTCATCAATGTTCTTTTAATGTGGCTTTTTGTGTTTCATTTCCTTTGTTGGTTAAAAAATGTTTCCACTGAAACATTTTATAAGATTTCTATATAGCGCATACATTTTCAACATTTTGTTCCTATTAACATAAAATATTATTCTCATTTCCTCCTGTGTTAGAAAGAAAGGGGGAAAAAGCATTATAAAAATTTTAAAAAGTCTCTTCGTTACAAAGGAGATATGCATGATTTATGAGCATAATAAAGGCAGGTCTCTTTGGTCAACATTATGAATTTAAAAATAAGACTTCTTTTCAGAGTTTTGAAATGACTTAGATGACAGTAGGTACTAAAATAACAAAAGAGACCAGGTTATAATAAGGGAATATTTTGCCCCCAATACTTTTCTTTCCCTAAAGATGTGGCATGATCTCTACCTTTGGGAAACAAGGCAGAGAACTGTCCTAGGCGAGGGTCAAGGAAATACTCCATTAAACAGCCTGCTTCTAAATATATCTACATCTTCTCTCCTGACAGGTAAGGTTTAGAATTCCTTCTGCCATTTTGGTAGTTCTTAGGGAGCGTCACTTTATTAAGGCCAAGGAGAAGAGTGCTTGGCCTTTTCCCTTGCTGTCGTTTGAATCTCAAAAATCCTGTGATTCACTTTTCTTCCCAGTGTATGACTATTCAGGTGTGTCCTTACCTTAATTCTTATCATGAGCCTCAAAATACCTCTTTGGGTGTCTTTTCAAATGTGTATATATTATCATAGTTACTGCTTATCACTCTTGCTTTCAGTTTTTTTCCTTTTTAAGTAGTGCATATATGTATTTTAACATAAAAATTTTAACTAAATTCCTTTAACACAGAAGCAAACGACAGAAACTGTGACATGACAGTTCCTTTGACAGTTTTCCCAGGTCCTGGTTCTCAACTTGTTTTCTGCTCCTGAGGCTTCTTTGTCCTGATTGAACACTAGACCTATACCTACCTGTATCTCCACTACAAGGCCTGATGCGGAGTTTGCCAGTAGGGGCCTCTGGAGGGATGTGGTGAGGGGAGGGAGCGATGATTGGTTCCAAAGTGCTTGTATGTGGGTCCTTGGAGCACCAGGCTGGCAATAGTAGGTTGATCCCTAGTGGCTTTGGCAGTCCCCACAGGGGCCACTGAGTTCCAGTGGCACACAAATGGTGGGCTTCTCATTGTGCAGTAAATGCCACAGACAGGGCAGAAACAAGTGGGCTGGGGCAGAGTTGGGCCTATTTTCATTTTTTCCCCCCTTTAGCGGGCCATGCCTTGTATCTAAGAAATCATTCTTTATGTTAAAATTTCCCTAGTCAAATTACTAGTGTAGCACCTTTCCCCAGGTGAACCCTGACTGGTAAGTCCTAATGAAATTCCAGGCAAAGACTTGGCGGCCATGATGAAGCAGCAGAGCCTTTGTGCTAAATCTGACCATTCCTGACAGAGAGGATGAAAGGGGGCAGGGGTGGGGGACAACTTATGCTTGAATAATCACATGCTCCACCGTCAGCAAGACTTTCTTCTCTGTCTATATGGAAAAAAGGTGAGGAGAAAGCATTAAAAAATCTCTTCTTGGGGCTGGGGATATAGCCTAGTGGCAAGAGTGCCTGCCTCGGATACACGAGGCCCTAGGTTCGATTCCCCAGCACCACATATACAGAAAATGGCCAGAAGCGGCGCTGTGGCTCAAGTGGCAGAGTGCTAGCCTTGAGCGGGAAGAAGCCAGGGACAGTGCTCAGGCCCTGAGTCCAAGGCCCAGGACTGGCAAAAAAAAAAAAAAAAAAAAAAAAATCTCTTCTTGTCCATTGCAAATTCCAAGGTTTATTAAAAAAAAAAAAACCAAAACTTTGCTGAGTTACTCAATAAAATGCTCCTGTTTATTTGAACATAATTTCCTCAAGACTTTCAGGTACAATCAAGGCTCTAGGAAAGTACAGGGTAGGTTTCCTGAGGTGCTTTCTCCTCAAGTGTGGCTGAGGAGGGCAGTATCTCTGGGAAGCCTGTGTTGAATGTTATCTGGAGTGAGCAGAGCATCCCTGCCTTACACTTTCTCCAGGCAGAATATACTGTAATTCATTAGTTTTCTGCTTTGGAAATTGTTGTCACATTTCTGACTCATCTTCTTGGGATGACTCCCATCATTTTTATTGGAGTTTGGGGTGTCTCTATATTCTTCAGTGACATATTTGCAAGGCTGACTTTTGCTTTATGTTCACAGATGGCTAATTTCACTCACATAGTGTATTTTACTAGTTTAATTTCCAGAGGGTAAGTGCGTCTCTAAGTTTTGTTTCCTATATGTTACCAATATCTCCAATCTGTCCTCTATTCAAAACTGGGACCAAGGATGTATACCCTGAAGTTTTTCTTAGAGATGTGGCTCTGTGACCTCCCCAAAATCAGAACGACACTGGCGACATTAATTCAGGTGGTGGATTGTGGAAGCGAACAGGAGTAACACACTCCCTGGCAGTCCAATAGTGGTTGGCAAAACCTTTACTCTCACTGATCATCAATTTTTCTCTTCATTATGATACAAGCAGGGGATGTTGAAAGGTCAAGTGTTTGAAGTGATGAATTAAGATGGAATGATAAGCAGAGGTACCTTATTGCTGGTGTCAGATTTAAATCTCTGCTGGGAGGAAGGGAGAAAGGAAGCATCCTCTTCCCTTGTTCACTGAGAGCTTGCAGTTATGAGTTTGGGAGGACTCGGATCACTAGCTGAGTGCTTGCTTTTCACTGCCTTCCTTCCTCCCTCTCTCCCTCCCTCCCACCCTCCCTCCCTCCCTCCATGCCTCCCTTCCTTCTTTCCTCCCTCCCTCCCTTTCTTTCTTCTCTTTCTGTCTCTCTTATTTTCTCTCGTCCTTCCTTTCTCTCTTTCTTCCTTTCTTCCATCCTCTCATCTTCCTTCCTTTCTTTCTACCTTTTTGACATTGCTGGGACTTGAACTCAAGCTCTGGGCACTGTCCCTTAACTTTTTTTACTCACAGCTGGCACACACCTGTCATTTGAGCCACACCTCCACTTCTGGATTTTTGCTGATTAATTGGAGTTAAATGTTTCATGGATTTTTCTGCCTGGGCTGGCTTCGAACTATGATCCTCAGATCTCAGCCTCTTTAGTAATTAGGATTACTGGTGTGAGCCATCAGCATTCAGCTTCCCTCCTATGTTATATCAATAAATATGCTTTTACTTTTAGGATACAAGCATCTTCTAATACTTTTTAATGGATAAGATTGTTCTCTGAGATCTGAGCTATAAAACTGTCCTGCATCGGTCTGGAAAAAATGCTGTCATCTTAGAAATAAATGTTTTCTAGGCCAACCTGTACATACTGATGAATGGACTGAAAGCTTGGACGTGATCAAAGACAGAAAATTCTTATCAGAAAGAAGTTGAGGAGAGTAGAGGGCTGACTAGGGTCCTTCATTTTGCAGGAGCAGCCTTCAATGCTAAGCTCCTCCCTCTGCCTCTCCTCCTCCCCACCCCTATAGAAGAAAAAGAGCCAAAATCATCAGCCATTTAACATCTTCACACCTATCTTCCCACTTTTATTCCATCCTTAGCAAGTAAATGTCTGTTCACAGTCTTGTTCCCTGTGCGGATTTGCCAGCAGAGAGAGTGGCATGATTCTCAAACAACTCCAACATAGATCTGTGTGACAGCTAATTAATCACTGGCAATGAACAAATTAGCACCATGGTATCTGTGAACTTGGTTGATGGATTTCTGAACCTAAAGGTGCTAACAAATCGGCTGTCTGCCTTGTTGGATTATGTAATATGAATGAGAGCCAGGTGGACTCTGAAGACACTTCTATATAATTCTTAAACATTTCTGAACTTGGTTCAGATTAGGATGTATATTCATCATTTTTATTGCCTGGAAACTTATTCTGGGTGAGGGGAGTTGAATCAATTGCAACTATTAGAGAAGCAGAATATTATAATGAATAGAAAGAGCATGAATTTTGAATTCAAATGTTAAGTTGAAAACTTGGTTTTCTCCTCTTTCTTCCTAAATCTCAGAGACACTGGGTTTTGTCTTTCTATATCTGAATATGAGGATAGTTAAAGTATTATGATACAGAATCATAATGAGGACTAGATGATATTTATTCACAAATACCACAATCGATAATGCTGTGCTCATGGCCAGAACTCAGTAAAGTTTTCCTTTCACCATAATTATTATTAGCAAATAGTATTTTCCTCTTCTGAAAAATTAAAGCCATTTATTAATACCAGGTAGTTTTTAGGACATCTCAGGAGAATCAGTGTCAACAACCAAATTGAAAAATCTTTTGACAAAAACTATGAAATTCAGAAAATGTGTGTTGTACACCTAATGTATGTGAGGAACTGTTATTCTAGAAATTTTTTAAAATAAAACATCTAATTTAATGTTGTACAGTGATAAAATTAAATGAAGCAAAGATCTGTTAGAGATGGTAGTAGTCAATCTTAACAGAGGGGCTCTATCAATTTTATAAGGCAATCACTAGGGCAATCACTAAGGGATTTCTTTTTTTTTTTTTTTTTTTGCCAGTCCTGGGGCTTGGACTCAGGGCCTGAGCACTGTCCCTGGCTTCTTTTCTTGCTCAAGGCTAGCACTCTGCCACTTGAGCCACAGCGCCACTTCTGGCCATTTTCTGTATATGTGGTGCTGGGGAATTGAACCTAGGGTGTCATGTGTACAAGGCAATCACTCTTGCCACTAGGCCATATCCCCAGCCCCGGGGCTCTATCAATTTTAGTCAGAGCGATGCATTATAGGTGTGGCATGGGAGATGCCATTTTGAGGGAACTGATATTTGAGCTGAGGCTCAGATGGAAAGGTGACAGTGGCTCATGATTGGGAAAGAAAGATTGCAGAGAGCTTCATCCCAAGTTGGAAGAACCTGGTGTTATCTAGCAACAGGAAGAAGCCATGAGAAAGGAAAGCAGAAATAGAGTGGAGGTTATAAAAGGTAGGTTGGTGGGGGGTACAAATTGGAACTTTTGACATGAGAACAAGTGCTGGCTTAGAGGTAATGGAGTCACACTTAGGCTTGAGGGTATAAGGGAGGGTTGCCAGGGATACTCCATTGTGGAAGCAGGGAAACTATTGAGAGGTTAATACACTAGGCCAGGTGAAGGAACAGAGTGAGTCAGCTAGGCTTGGATGCAGTGGGGATGGAGAAAAGTGGAGGGTGGATCCAGAGGTGTTTTATTTATGGTTTTATGTATGTATTCATGTATATTATTTTATTTGGAATGAAAGCACTAGGATTTCCTCACAGGTTGGAGGTGGGAGGTGAGCATCAGAGCTTAACCAAAGATGACTTCTGGATATTTTACTTGGACATTACACTAATGAATGAAGGATGACTATATTGAATTAGGGTGGGTGGATTGGAGTAAGGCAGATTAGAAGTTTCTAAAAAATATGTTCAGGCTGTTAGATGTCAATAGAAAATATTAGGCTTTATATTTTTAGATGACTTTTATGGGTATTTATTTATTTATATTGTTATTATAAAGAAGGGTTACAGTTATATAAGTCAGGTAAATAGTACATTTCTTTTTGGACAATGCTATCCCTTCTCTCACTGTCTCCCAGATTTTCCCTCCTGTCCTTACCCACAAGTTGTATAATTCATTTTCAATGTAGTATCTACTGAGTACCACTACTGCATTTGTTTGCCCTTTGTCCCTCCATTTTTGTGACCCCCCTTACCCTCTCAAAGACAGATAAATAAACAAACAAGGCAAAAAGAAAACAAAAATTTAAAAACCCCTCTTATTTCCATTTCTTGCTATCCCTTTTCAATCTTTTTGTTACACCAAGAGAATACACATACACACACTATATATATTCTTTATATAATAATATGTAATACATTATATGTAATATAATATATAAATTATATATGTATATATATATATATATTCTTCAGTTTGTTTTTGGTGGAGCTAGCCCTAGAACCTGAGTTTGCTTATTTATTTATTCTGAAGAGCTTTAATTTTAATCTGAGTTTCTTGTAGGTTCTAAAGTTCTTTCTACCATTAGGAAAGTCTTAGAAGGCTTGGGCGTCTTAATGCCTTCTAGAAAAATGAAAATCTTGTTTTCATGTAAATGAGGCCTCATAAATAAAGATGAGAGGTAGAAAGGCATAAGTGCCAGGTTGTGGAGGTGGAACAGATTTTCCTAGACCCAATAGCTCCTACAAGGATTAGTTACCCATCTGTGGTTCTTGGAATTGCCAGAGAAACACAGATCATGTGATTGTGTCCAAAGAAAGAGTAGACTCAGATATGACATCATTACTCGAGTATATATTATTGGGATCCTATCTGAATCTATCATTTTCAGCCCCAGGGATAGAGAATAGCTAGGAAAGCCATTAGTGATCACTGAGAAACCAATAATACAGATCCTGAACAAAACTGTACACAATGTCCTATAAACACTTCATTACTCATACATGCTCTCTCAGATCAGCATTCCGGGCACTGCCATCGATATCTTGTAAATTAAACACTTGTAAATTGCCCATTTATAACCATTGTCAATAGCAGCTACAAAAATAGATTCATTAATTTTTTTCCTACTGCCTCACCTCTGTAGAAGCCTGTTTCCAGACCTCATTTTAATCTCTCTTGGATATTCCTGAAGATCTCGACCAAATGTTGACTCGGTTGTTTTCAACTAATCTAGACTGCCTCTTTGACCCCTCTGTGGAAGAAAATGGAAACTAACCACAAGCTCAACATTTGGACCTGGAGAGCTGAAAAATAAGTCTCAACGTGTTGTATTGGTCCATTTTCCATTGCTATGACAAAATAACAGAGGTTAGGTCATTAAGGAAAGGGGTTTACATACATCACATATTAAGAAGCTGAAGGTTCAGGATTGGGTGGTCTGTAGGTTCAGCTTCTGGTTAGGGTCCAGTTGGCTGAATCACAACATGGTGGAAAGGCCTGTAAAACAGAGAGAGAGAGAGGGGGGGGGGGAGAAGAAGGGGGAATACAGAGGAATACAGGAATACAGAGTGAGAAGGAGTTAGTCTTACTGTTTTTAATAACCAAATCTGGTGGAGACAAAGTAGGATCCATTAGAACAACATAAAACTCTCTTAAGGAGAATGGCCAGTGATCTAATTACATTGTACAAAGTTCAACTTTGCTTTGCTTTGCCTGCCTGCTTTTCTCCCTCCCTCCTTTCTTTCTTCCCTTCCTCTCTTCTCTCCCTCCCTCCCTCCCTCCCTCCCTCCCTCCCTCCCTCCCTCCCTCCCTCCCTCCCTCCCTCCCTCCCTCCCTCCCTCCCTCCCTTCCTTCCTTCCTTCCTTCCTTCCTTCCTTCCTTCCTTCCTTCCTTCCTTCTTTCCCTTCATTTCTTTTCCCTTCCTTTCCCTTTCCTTTCTTCCTCTTTTTCTTTCTTTCCTCCTCCATCACACTGTATCACAGTCCTACATTTATTCCTTCCTCGAGTTTGCCTCATATGTATCTATTTCCTTTAGGTTTATTATGCTTCTCCTTCCTCACATGCAAGCTAGGGCCTTAGATTTGTCATGGCATACATACCCCACTCTAAGTTTAGGAGCACAAAAACCTTTCTACTTTGGTGGATGTGAAGAGACAGGAGATATGAGAATGGCTGAGCACCCAGAGTGTGTCACGGCCCATGATTGGAATTCCTCAGGGTGGATGTGGTGGTGGTGGTGAGCTGTGGAAAATGAGGCTACGGAGGGAGATAGGTCACAGGACCTTATTATTTCCAAGCTGTATAATCTTAGAATGGCCATTTAATCTTCAGTTCTCTATTTCTACAATGGCATTTCGAAATTCAACTCATGGGGTTTGTATGGGTGGATTAAGTGAGCTCATAGACAGAAAAACCTTAGGAAACTATAAAGTGACCTATTCATAGGTTTAATATTTAATGTTATCATGTACAGAGCATAGGTCCTGAAAATTCAGAGGCCAAAAAAGAATATGCTTTCTTCCTCTAGAGAGTCCACTTTCAGGTAAAGAAGAGAAGCCCACAAAAAACCATGAAAGGGTATTTTATGTTATTATTACCTGAGGCCCCAGCATCTGACTTTCAATCACATGATGCCAGTCTCCCCTGTGCCTCTGTTAGAACTTGGGTATCCTGCAGGCTTGCAGGTGTGGTCCATGTCTTCCTCAGGGCCTTTTGGAATTCATGTCCTTAGAAGGTCTGTGGACTGAGTCTCCAGAATCATCTTAAAATAATGTGATATCAAAAATCCTGGTCCTCGCCAGTATCTTTGAGACCAGCTGTGGCAAAAACAAAACAAAACCAGGCTTTGGCAGCTCACACTTGTAATGCTAGCTCTTCAGGAGGCTGAGATCTGAGGATTGTGATTTGAAGCTAGCCCAGGCAAGAAAGTCCTTGAGATTCATATCTCCAATTAACCACTAGAAAACTGGAAGTGGAGCTATGGCTTAAAGTGGTAGAGTGCTAGCCTTGAACAGAAAAGCCCAGGGACAAGTGCCCACACCCTGAGTTCAAGCCCCCCACAACTGATTAAAAAACCCAACAAATCCTGGGCCCCTAGGCATGCTAAATTTCTCTCAGCGGTGAAGATCTTTTTTCTCATATCAATCTCTCTCCCCAATTCTTCTTCATTTAGGCTAATGTGCCAGTCCTGGGGCTTGAACTCAGAGCCTGGGCACTGTCCCTGAGCTTCTTTGGCTCAAGGCTAGCACTCTACCACTTGAGCCATAGCACCACATCTGGCGTTTTCTGTTTACATGGTACTGAGTAATTGAACATAGGGCTTCATGAATGCTAAGCAAGCACTCTACCACTAAGCCATATTTCCAGCCTGTCTACTTTTTATACAGAAGTTTTATTCTGGTTTCGTTGATCTGAGGTCTCTTGTGAAGAAGAGCTTCATATTGGACATTTCTGGTCCCCAAATGTAGACATGTCCATAAAAATCTCTTCTTTAAGATATCCAGACACTTACCAATTTATTATAATTCTTTTAGAAGTGATTTATTTCTTGGAAAGAGTCCATCACCTTCTACGTTTGTTCTGACCTCAGATCCAGAACTCTTTTAGGATAAGACTTTGTCACTTTCTGCCTTTCGTCTCCATAAATAGAGTGGGTAGTCTTTGTTTACAGTTTAGGCTAGGCTGATCATCAGCTGTCGTGATAAAGACTCTTTGCCCTTCACTGCATAGGAGTCAAACATTCAAGTTAACAGGTTCTTTCTCCATCTTTTCCCAATAAGCTAGGATGATCAGCTGCCTCTGGACCAGTACCCAGGAAGATGGGATGGATACTGTGTTTCCTGTCAGGCTGTGGTTTCAGATTTCTCATGGGCTTTGCCTTTCTATTTATTGGGTAAGTGAGCCTCTAAACAGGGTTGATTATTTTCTGAACTTCTGATTCACTCCAGGACTGAAATAGGAGCTGATACGATAGAGAGGAAGTTGTATCAGTAGGAGAAAAAGAAACACCAGGGGATAGATTTTGATTAGAACAAAGACAGAAAATACCTAAGGAAATGTCTTTTGCAAAGATTTACACGTCTACTCAATAAACCTTTATTTATTGCCCAAAGCTGATTTCTTTTGGAAGATTACTTTGGCATAGAGTCTATAAGTAATGGCTCCTGAGCAGAATTGGGAGCATTTTAGGCAAAAGTGACCTTGAAGAGTAGTTGTGGATTGGGCTCATCTGTGAGAAGTTTTCTTTCTGTGGGGGTTGGCGATGGTGCAGGAGAAGTCAGTCTTTTCTGAAAGCTGGCAGACGTGTGATTGTGCTGCTTTGGATCTGAGGCCACTGAGGTAAAATCTCCATTTTTCCATTCCATAATGCCTGCTTCTGATCAGCTCTTCTTTGGGAGGATCTTTTTTTTTTTTTTCCCTGCTCCTAACTCCACATCTGACTGCTCATTTGTCAGGCTGTTGATCAAGGGTTCTTTCTTCTTTGAATAAATTGGTGTATCCATTCCAAAGCGTTCCTTCTATAATTAATAACAATAAAATTCTGGTTACCTGTGGAGAGCTGAGACATTGAAAAAGACCCAGGGAAAGTACAAGATGGTACCAGCAGGCTAACCACAGTACTGTCTGCCTTCTGGTACCCTTGCCTAGACTGCACCTGCTACCCAGAACCCCCACCTGCCTTTGGGACCTGCTTTCCCCTCTGGGTTCCTCTTGATACTGTGTTTAAATTGGATGAAAAGTTGAACCACAGCAAGATGTTGGTTCTATTTAGGTGGGACAAAAGGTATTATTTGGCTCTGTGTGTGTGTGTGTGTGTGTGTGTGTGTGTGTGTGTGTGTGTGTGTGTGTGTGTGTGTTAATACTGGAGTTTGAACTCAGGATTCTCTGCTTATTAGGTAAGTACTCTCCTTTTTTTGTTTCTGGAGTCTCACACTTTTTTTTTGTTTTGTTTTTAAATACAAGCTGGGCTGAATCATCTGTGATCCTCTTATCCCTGACCTCCAAGAAGCTTGGATTATAGGTGTGAGCCTCCATGCCGGGCCCTTATTTACATTTCCTATTTCAGATCTGTATATAGTTTATATGATTTCATGGTTTTATGGTTTAGATAGTATGATAACAAAGGCAGTTTTCCTATGGTGCTGTGTCCAGAGGCAGGTTCATGTTAACCCTTACTTCTTTCCACATGCAGACTCACTTGTGCCTAACTGAGAGCCTGGTACATAGTAGATGTTAAAAACTGAACATCAGATTCATCATGAATCTTTTCTGTTCCTGGGGAACATGCCTTGTGTGCTCGTTGAGATGTTTGGTGGGGAATCTCTTTAGGTAAGTGGTAACAGGAGTACTGTCACACTAATATCACTTTAGCAGCCCTTGAAATCAATTATTTATGGGTTTAGTAGTTTATTTTAAATTTGTCTCCTTGCTAGTCTATCAGTTCTTTGCAGTGAGGGTCTACGTCTTTCATATGCACTATTTCCTTAGTATATAAAACAGTACCTGGTCCATGAGAGATTCTCTATAAATCTCTATTGGTGTCTTGACTTCAATTTTTTTTTTAATGTATGACTTTGAGATGAAATTGCTAACTCCCAGCCTCATTAAGAATTGAAGGAATATCTGCAAGTAGCTCAGAGCTTGGAAGTCCCCCAACAGCAGCTGCTCCGGTGGTCACTGGCTGCCTTTCCTTCTACTTCCAAAGGCTTGAAACCATTTTTCATCAAATGCCGTCTTACGAGCAAAGTGGTCCTCAAAGCTTTGCTTCACTGGTCTTCAGTCTTGGGGAAAAATAAATCACACTTCCTACCTAAGGGTGAGGCAACAACACCACAAACAAAAAACTTTTATCCGCTTAGACCCATCCATCATTGTTTTCTTTCCCCTTTCTTGAAGCTTCCTCTCTGGGCAGCTGCTCATATTTACTTACCATAGGTGTGATCATCTCCTCTGTATTTCCGTTTGCTGTGATGATTGATCTTTGGCTAACAAATCAGCTTAGATGGCAGCCACTGCTGCTGTGCTGTTTTGCCTTTGATGGAAGGTGTGGCTGCGGTGTAAATCACTGTCAGGAGATGCAGACAGAGCACTGCTAGGCTTCTCTTTCCACAAGCTGTGTCCTGTTGCAGTGCGTTTAGCAGCCCCTCTGCTGTGGCTCTCTTCAGGGAAGGCAGCAGTATTTTCATTAAGATGCAGGCCAAGGTGGGTTTGTGTTTTAATGACTGGTTCCTTTACATCCTTCATCTTTCATAAATCCTAAGCCAGCCCAGCACATAGGTCAGAAAGCCAGGGCATTGTGAGATCTCAGTTTGGCCTTACTGTCTCTAATTATCATAATAAAAGGATTCTTACAGAAAGGCTTTTGAATGTGCTTTAGTGGTTAAAGCAGCTGACACTTTGTGAGATTCCCTTCTCTTCTCCCTGTCCCATTCATGTCATAATGAGAAATCGGAGGGGCCAGGGTCATCTGTATGATCTCCGGGAGTGCTGTAGACAGAACCCAGCACCTTCTCATAATAATGATGAGTGCCAATGGTCATGACACATTACAGGCTCCCTGCACCATTAATCACTTTCAGTACGGATGTGTTTAATCTTCTAGGAGTAGGGAACTAAGGAAACAGGCCAAAGATCTATTTGATGAGATAGCACGCAGACTGTAGAGACAGAAGCTTGATTTTCAATTCGGAATGGCAGAGGGAACATTTGCCCAGGGCCAAGCCAAGGCTGTCTTTTCCTCAAAGGTATTCCTCCCACCAAACCTGCAACTGAGGATTCCTCAAAAAGAGTTTATTGAATATGCGAAGTCATACTGGGCTGCTAAGTGGGAGGATTTAATTCAGGTTGTCTGACTCCAAACTTCATTTGTGGAGAATAGTAGCCCAAACCAGGTTGACCTTGTCTCTAGAAGGTAGGATGAGAAGTTCAACTTGTAGAAGATTTCTCTTCTGAATCTTAGGGTCTCCTTTCTGCTACCAATAAGCAAATGGGTCTCTGAATAAGCAAAGCAGGCTCTAAGCCTCAGAGAAAAGCTAGACCACCTTTAGTCAAGCCCCATGGAGCCCCAAAGATGAAACAATGCAAAGCCTTCGCTCTGTCATCATTTCAACTTCTAAACTTGTCATCTTTATAGTCTATTGAATTAATAAAAGAAGGGAACTCTTGGAACTGACAGCATAGTGCACTACAATATTATATAAATTGTTCTGTGCAATCCCATATGAGTGCTACAGAGACACAAATTCATACTTTCCACCAACCTAACCTATAATCGTAACCCAACATCCATTCAAATTAAAGTGCTGTAACTCTTTTATAGGAGTAGGGGAAAAAAAAGAAAAATAACCTGGCTGCTTTTTACTAGCTGATTTATTCTTACATGACAATATTGGGTATATTAAATTTTAATATTGGCGCTGTCTTTTCACCATAAGTCTTGTGCTGAGGAGCTCAGAAATTATTTCATTTTAAAAGGGACATTTATTGCACTGTATAGGCAGGTAGGTAATTTCTTTTTCTGAGAAACCCATGGGATATTCTTTTTTTCTTTCAAGGTGTGAGAACTTTTTGATTTGCATTTATTCTGTCATTAGGGTGCAGAGGAAGGGTGATGTTATTATTGGCATGAAGAATGCTCTGTTTGATTCAGCATCATTTTCTAACACCCATTGTCCACAGTGCCTCCTCCCAGCTTCCTAGACAGAAAACCCAGTCTTTGTCTGTCAGTGTTAGGAAAATGGAAAAGCAGCCTTGAATGTCGGCTTCATGTTCAAATGCGTTCCTAGCTACACTGGAGGGAGGTAATCTAGACATGGCAAAGAGACACTCAAAGCAGCTACTTCTAGTGCGGTTCTTGGAACGAATGAAAACCTCCAGGAAATATGATGACCTTTTGATCCTTACAATGGGAAATAATACAATAATACAATACAATAATACAATATAATACAATAATAGAATGCCAAAGGTAAAGCTACGCCTCTTCTATAGTGGCTGCATCCTACCCATCCATTTTCTTCTTGCTTCTTTACTCTTTATGACCTGGTATCATGTATGTTTGCATGTGATAAAATATGAATTTATGTATTTATTTCATGCCTTAGGACAGGGTCTTGCTATGTGGCCCAGGCTGGCTTGGAATTTCTGAGTACCTCTTGAGATTACAAGTATATAGCACCACAGAGCATATATCACCATTGGAAAAAAATCTGTCCTGTCAGTCTATGAAAAGAGCATATGGGAATTCTGGTGTAATACTACTTTGTAGAGAATTCCATAAAACAAATATAACAGAAACTATTTGCTACTGATCCAATGTCCATTTTCTTTTCCTTTGTAACCAAAGCAGATTTTATTTGGAGTGACAGTATGTTTGCCTGAAGGAAATTTTCCAGATTCCATTATAATATTTTTGCAGCCATTTTGGTTAATGAGATGGAAACAAATGATTGGTTCAGTTCCTCTGGAAAACAGAACCAGAAAGTTGAGAGTTGGTATGAATACCTCTGTACAAAGTTTACCTTCAAAATTCTACTTTCTATTGGATTGTGGAAAGACTGCTGGCTCTCAAGTAGTCAGGTTGAACAAGGAGGAAAACTGTAGATATTGTAACAAGGGTGAGAGAACAGAGTGACACAAGAAGCCCAGAAGCCTGATGGGCTGGCCAAACCACTCTTACAGCCATGCTTTATCTTCCTTAGGGCTCTTATTAAAACAAAGGGAAAAACACATCTACTGTATTTTGGCATGTCTAGTTATGTTTGATCTGGTGTCCACCAAGTCGCGCGGACACTTGAGTAGCTGGAGGCTCATGTGGCAAAGACCTCAGTTGCTCCAGCCAGCTTTGACCTGCATTCTTGGAGGTGAGTTCTAGTAGCCCAATCGAGCCTCACATGACTGAAACTAGATTAAAACTTGTCTGTGACTTCAGGAGAGGCCCCAAGAAAGCTAAGCTACTCTTGAATTCCTGCCCCTTAAAAATATGCAAGAGGATATATGTTGATGACTATTTTAAGATGCCAACCCAATATATAAACATAATAGACTATAGCACTAGTGTTAGTGTTATTTCAAATCTGAAGTAAGGAGTGAGTAACATAAACCCTTAGCTGTTAGAAACCCTATAAATATAAATGCTCATAAAGGCATTTAAGGTCTCCTTTTTTAAAGGCGTCACAGTAAATTATGAATATCAACTTAATTGTGTTTTGCCGTTCTTATGACTGTAGCAGATAAAAATATTCATGAATTTCACATTTTTATACAGGCATTTTCTTAAAACTACCATATGGCAAGTCAGAGTTAGACAAAAACAAATCCTCTTATTATCCTCTCCCACTCCCTTACTATGGGGTTCTGACATGGAAATAGGCCACTGCACTTCCACTCACTGAGAACTAAAGATTCCCACACCACTTCCTTTCCCTTCCCAATATCCCTCAGCATTTCAGGGCCGGGGGTGGAGGGGGGATGGGGGAAACTAGTCTTTGGAAAGGAGCATGCCTTCCTAATTTCAAGTTCAATTTAATTTGAGGGAATGCAACTACCTTCTCAATTTAAGCAAGGTCCGCATGGCTAGTCACCTGAGTTGCTGCCAAGTGCCAAACCTTCATTACTAGTCCAGGCCCCTAGACCTTTTCCTGATTTTCATAAAAACAGAATTTCAGTTTCTGGATCTTGGACTTAGGTTTAAAGTGGCAAGGGCCTTTTCACTGATGGATCAGGAGCTCAACTTCAGCCCATAGGCTTCAGCAGCTGCTGTAATCTTCCATCCATCACACGCCATTTGACCCTTATACATTATAACAGATGGTTGGCAGTGATGGAGCACAGGGTACACGATTATGCCTCTGGATTCCTTGAGCTGCAGCATCTTTTGGGTTGGGAAGTTAAGTTGAAGGCTTGAGGTCATTGGGCATTTGATTCTGATTAACCATGGATGGCTTGTCTGTGTCCATTCTGTCTGGTGGGAGAAGAGACTTTCAGGTCCTGCTGCTTCAGGAAAACTGTGGGAGAAAAGGCCGCAGGGCACTCGTGGAACAACTTTCATTGGTCATCAGGCTCGGGGTAAAGACTTAGCCACAGGACTGTTCATTGTCACTTATTTCAAACCTGCCTATTTACTCCAAGAATCCAATTCTGACTACATTTGGTGGGTAAATATCAGAGCCTTCAGCAGTGTAATGTCAAATTGTCCAGCTGAGTTTGTTCAGATTCCCTTGATTAATCCACTGGTCGGAGCAATCGTGGTGGTCAATTTCAAAGTGGGTTTTAATTCGGAGTTCCTCCTCCACTTCTCCTTTCTGAGCACATGCTTGCTGGTGAGAACTTGAGACTCCTGACCTAATCCTTGGGTTGGAATTCACCTTTTTCCTTTCTTTCCCTCTGTTTCCCTGATTTTTCTGGAGTGTCAGATTGGGTGATAACAAGTTTCTGAGGATACAAAAAGTCATCATTAGCTTGATGCTATGCATTGCGGAAACAATTCAGAGGCTATTTATTTCTTAATTAAATTTTATTGACAAGGTGATGTACGGAGGGGGTACAGTTACATAATAAGGTAGTGAGTACACTTCTTGTCATATTAATTCCCCCCTCCCTCATTTTTCTTACCCTTCCCTAGTTCAGGTATGCATATATACAATATCCAGTGTACCCAAATCATATACAGTATCAGAGGCTGTTTAGATGTCTCTGTTCTTCCCTTCCAAAGCTACATAGTGATGTGCATAAATACAAGCTCCAAATAACCCTGTTAGCCTGGCACACAGTGACAGTTGGGCTGATTGATCACGGCTGGAACACAGGAATACTGCAATGGAGATCAGCTCTCTCCCAAGTGACCCTTGAAGTAAAGCAATCTGCTGGCTTCTGTGACTAGAAAATCATTGTCTTTTCCCCCTTTGTTTTTTCCTTCTTTTGGTTGTGGGTAGGAGTGAGTAGAGGACCAAGAAGTCTTGTTAAGAAGTTGTTCTGCTCTTATAGCAAACAGTTCACGCAAAGGGTACTATGTGCAAGGTAGTCTGCTCATTACCCTTACAAGATGGAGATTTTTTCCTTTTGCAAACAGCAAGCTTATTTCCTGCTCTTGTCCCTGTCTCAGGTTAGCAATCTCGAGCAGTGTGAACCAAATGGCAGTAAGCAATTCAGCTTCCTGAACTCAACTTATGGATGGGTCTTGACTTCACCAACATCACTACTGAGTGAACATAGGATCACACATGCTTAAGTCCACCGGCATACCAATGCTTTCTTGGGAGAAAGATGTGCAGCTTGAGTCTGTGTTCCTATACTTGATTCTTTCCAACATGCCTCTGAGAGATAGCTCTGTGCTGCAGTGTCTTTGAATTTACCATCCTTTCTAGAACTGAAACTTCTGTTTGGGAGTCACTATAGGGTAGCCTGAGTTCCCTGCATTCTCCTCTGTTTCATGAGGGTCAAACCTAGGCAGATCTGCAGCATTAGCCCAGGAACTCCAGCTATATCAACCTGATGTTCATCTGAACACTAACTACTTCTTAGTAGTTGCATATTTTTGGCTAAGTTTCTTTTTCTTGATGTTTGGCTCAGAAAAGTCAAGTTCATACCAATATTTATAGTACTGAAATCAAATGCCATTCTTATTTGTGAGAAGGGATCATTCTGGAGAATAACTTGGAGACTGAAATGCCCAAGTGACTGGACCCACCCTTCTTGCTGTGTGATCTGCCTAGAATCTGCTTGAGCTCCATCCCCGAGGCTCCCCACACAGCCAGGCAGTCACTGATTCCCACCATTTTTGTCTCTAATCACCTCCCCATCTGTTTGCTTCCTATAGGCTTCCATTGGCTCTCTCCCTTTGGTTCATTAGCTGTTGAACTTAAATGCCTGATTATACTCATGCTTTTGAAGAAATGTTTAGGAAAATCTTCCATGGACCATGGTGGCCAACAAGTAGACATACCATAGAGATATAGAGGGTCCATCAAGTCTAACCCTATGATCTTCAAACTAGGTCAAGGGCAGAAGCAGCAACTACCTGGGCATCTGCTATAGTGGGGTGCAGAGGGATAATCTGATCCAGGCTCCATCTGGGTACCATTTTAGTCTGGGATGTTTGGTAGAGCCAAGTGTCCCTCTGTTAAGAGAGCAAACACAAAAGGATTTGCAATGGCAGTTTTACAAATTTGCATCCTGTGAAGGGTTGTGTCGGGCTGTTATCGTCTCTGCTTGTTCTGTTTATTCAGCATGAATGTCTGGAACATGCCATTGTTCTGCTGTGTGGATTTTTTTTTTTAATCAGAGACACCATCCTAAGGTACCACAGGGAATATCTTCATTATTACCGTAATAAGAGGGAAAGCTGGATGCCTGAAGAAACAGCGTATTTCTAGAACTTGGCCTGTGTTACATACTGGCTGCTAATTAGAACCCAGCTAACAGTGGCAGCATATCAAAGAAAGAAACGATCCGCAGGAAGGCAGCAGAGTGTGAGGGCAGCAGCGGGAATGCCTGCTCAGTTCAGAGCTACCTTGCAGAAGAAAAGAGATCAGGGGAATAGGACTTAACTAACAAGGAGCCTCCTACCTGGCCTTACATGGCTTCTTGTAGCCTGTGAGCTGTGCTGGGGCATGCTTGCCTCTGGAGGGAGGCCACCCAGCTGGGCCTGTACAGTGTGGCTATTGTTCAAACCAGCCTCAAGGTTCATCTCCCTCCTCTCAGGACAGCCAGAAAAGGAAGCCTTTGCCCTTTGAAAATGGGCTGCTCATTTCCATTCAAACATATACATGTAGGGCAAAATATAAGATTGCAAATACTCAAATAATTCCTGAGCACATTTAAAAGTGGAATTCATCTGCATGTCATAACTTGATCCGTTTTTCCCTTCAAAGGTAATTGGCACATGTTCGCTTTGTGTATCTGTTGTTACCCACGCGTATGGATAAATCATAAATCAGGGCCTGAGCACCATCCCTGGCTAGCACTCTGCCACCTGAGCCACAGCGCCCCTTCTAGCCTTTTTCCATATATGTGGTGCTGGGGAATCGAGCTGAGAGCTTCATGTGTAGGAGGCAAGCACTCTTGCCACTAGGCCATATTCCCAGCCCCTATATTTTTAATGTATATGAATGAGGACATATGCCTCATGTTGCTTTCTTCACTTGCTGTATCTTGTGCTCACAAGCTTCTGTGTTATGAAATGTAATTGTCAATGCTGTCTCAAATACGTCCCGGAGCCTGTGGATCTAATCTGATGTGGCCGAAGGCACTTAGCAAGTGTTATTAGATTAAGGCTTTTTGAGATGGGGAGATTTCTCTGGGTATCTGGGTGAGCTCCATGGAATAACAACAGTCATGAAAAGGATACAGGAGGGATTGGAATGAGAGGCAATGTGACCATGGAATCAGAGATCTTTGTGATGCTGCCACAGGCCAAGTCGTGCTAGTGGCCATTAGCAGCTGGAAGAGACAGGGGTGTCTCCTGAATCCTCCGAGAGGATTCAAAAAGAATCACTTTGATTTGATCCCTGTAAAAACAGTATTGGAGTTGGGCTGCTTCAGGTCATTACATTTGTGTGGATTCAGAGCAGTGGTAAAGAGAAACTAATATACTTGTTTGTGTCTTTTGAGTAACTGGCTGTACCTTACTATCATTGTTAAAAAGTACTTGGGGAAAAAGAGAAAAAGAAAATCTTACCTTTCCTACAGATGTGACAATGGTTGCTTGAGATTTTATTGATGAGGGAACCAGGCAGAGGCTAAAGAGCTGGTTCAAAAAAGGAAGCTAAGTAGCAAAAACTAATATGGAGTAAGAAATATTGAGACCTATGTGCCAAAAGAGACAAACTATTTTCTCACAGAGGAAAGAAGGGAAGCTAATGGAGTCTTTACCAGCTAGGACAGAACTTGCTTGTCTATACTTTACTGGGAACCTACAGGAGTATTACTTGGTGTTAGAGTTTGGATCCTGACTGTCCCCCAGAGGCCAGTCCCTGGACATGGCACTACTGGGAGGCAGTGAAATGTTTAAGAAGTAGGGCCTAGCTGGGTACCGGTGGCTCATGCCTATAATCCTAGCTACTTAGGAGGCTGAGATCTGAGGACCATAGTTCAAAGCCAGCTCAGGATGGAAAGTCCATGAGGCTCTTATCCCCAGTTAACCATCAAAAACCTGAAGTAGTGCTGTGGCTCAGGTGGGAGAGTGCTAGCCTTGAGCTGAAGAGCTCAGGGACAGCGCTCAGGTCCAGAGTTCAAGCCCCATGACTAACAAATAAAAAGTTTATTAGCTTTTAAAAAATTTCATTATTAAGAATTTATTAGGAGTCTGCTCTCTCTTATTATATAAATATTGACATAATATTCCTGGTTTTGCTCTTTGGCTGTATAACATAAACTATTTGTCATCTGGTCCTTTTCAGAAGAAACTTGCCAACTTCTGTTCTAAGATTCTTTGTTAGTTTTTTCCTATTTAGTCAATACTCACATTGATCTCTGTATATTGGTTTGGCTGTTTAACTATGAAGCATACTTATTTACACAAAGTATTAGATGACATTTGGACATATTAGCTATGTATTTGTTCCTGACTGCTCTCCCTTATGGTCTCATGGCTCTCCAACAGGTTACCCCTTGGCAGTTCCCATTACCTGGGACTAAAGAGAAGAAGATGGCTACAGTGAACCCATGGTACAGAGGAATCTGTTAATGCAATTGGAAAAAAAAAAACTATTTCAAGAAGAATTATTAAAGTGAACTTTTTTTTCTGTGATTAGCAATCTAATTAGGAAGCATAAACTCACATGGGGAATTTATATATTGGGTTGGTGGCTTTTATGAACATTTTTAAAACAAGGGGAAAAAAAAACCACCCAAAAGCTAACTTCATTATATATCTCCAATTACAATTTCAGGGGCCCAGATCATCAAAGGAACCTTTTGGTTCTTATTTTAAATTACAGACTAATGGATCTGGAATCACAAGTTATTTATCTCAAGACACCTGTCTTTGTCACACATAAACAACCAGAGCACTGAGAAGTCCTCTTTTTTTTTTTTTAAATCAATGTTAACAGTATCGTTCTTTTGCACTAAACTGTTTCCCCACTAGAGGGAGGCCACTAAAGAATAACATTGTTGAAGGGAGAAAGGATTCTCCAGTAAATGATCTCCCAGAACACCCTTGAGTAAATAGGAAGAAACAAATGCTAAGGCCATTGGGAAGTCTTACTTTGTCCTAGTGCATTGTGCAGCCCCTTTATCTACCATAAACTCTGCTATGTAGCAATTAACCCCATGGAACACAAAGGCCATGTCTGGTGGGGGTTTTAAATAAAAGAAAATAGGAGGTACACATCACTGAACTGTTCAATTGATGCTGGGTCATTTTCAGATGAAACATTTTATACTATGTGACACTGCTTCAGTGAGCTTTGTAGAATGAGCCAGCTCATTCTAGCATTGAGTTCTCTTCAGTGGGAGAAATGGTATTAGCCAACATAAACTCCCCTAACTCAGAATGGTTGTGCTGTGTATTGGCACAAATGGATGTGGTCGAAGCTCAAGCATTTAATACCAATGATCTTTCTAAAATTCCTTTAGGCTTATGGCCATCTTCTCGTAGTGGAGTGGGAAAACTGTGAAATGTTTAGCAGGTTGTTTATCAATCCAATTTCCCCTTACATAGTAGCCCTAGGCTTTAGAACTTCCAAGTTACACTGACTTTACCTTACTTGTTAAAGGTACACATCAATAAGATAGGAGTTCTTATCCAAATGCACAGGGGAAACATAGGCCTATTGTACTTTATACCTACCATTAGACTTAGTGTGAAGGCACACAGTGATGGTTTAAAGCAGCAGCAACCAGGCTGGAAGAAGTTTCCTCTGGGCTCGTCTCAGGAAATGCACTTTTCTTGCAGGTTCCGCATGCTGTGGGAAGTTTGTTAAATTCAGCATATTTCCGCATGAAATTCTTCCTTGGCCTCCATCGAAATCTACGCTACTTTACTTCCTGCTTGACAATGACCAGGACCACAAAGATGTAAATGTTCTCTCATCACAATCATTGGCTCCTCACAGTGATTTATAAAATGCTCCTTGGAATAATCCTGGCCTAATACTTCCTGTGGATGGATCCTATGGTAAAAAGGTAGAAGGAGAATTCCAAGCAGAATGCTATGACCACCTGCTAGGAACTCACAGAAAAGGGAACTCGTCTCTCATTTAAGTCAATCATCCTGCAAAGCTTTCTTTTCTATTCTTACCTGACCTTGTCACATAGCTAAAGAGAAGTCTGTAAATATTTATACAGGCAGTAGGGCAGTAGACATGCTTTGGGAGTTGATGAAGATGTCAGCATATTACAGAAACAGGCATGGTTTCTCACTTTGGGTGGGAACCTCATTAAAAATGGACCTTAAGTAGGTGAATTCCATTCAGTTACCCTGGTGTCAGCACCAACTAGCACTGTTAAAATTGAAGCTTGCACTCATAAAACTGAAGCTGGATATCAAGCAAGTGCCCTGGTGAACTGTCATGATAAAGATAGTAACGAATGCATTAGGATATACAATTTGAATGAGCTCCATAGATTGGCCAAGATCAAATTACATAGAATCATTTATTCAGTAAACAACATGATGCACAACTATCAGGAAAGCAAAAGTGGCATTTAAGAAGATGCGCATTTAGTACTCAATGTGCACTCAGAGGGCCAGAAAGGCCATCCAAGCCTCTTACTCCGAAACTCACCAACTGTTCCACAATCACATGAAATGATTGATCACTAGTGCCTGATTAGTCAGGCTCAATGTATGGAGCAAATCATTACAATTTCAGGTGAGACATTTTCACCACTTACTAGACTATTTGAATGGGTATATGCCTCTCAAATAGCTACTATTCTCAATGAGCTAGACATGTATTATTTTAATTGGGTATCTGTCTCAGGATGGACTGAAGCCTTTCCATCATGGATAGATAAAAGATGGGTACTCTGGAGAAACTTTCAATGACTTGAGAACCCTATTCTGATGTGCATATTACCAAGCTTTTTGTTAAGGGGTCAACAACACAATGAAATTGCCAGCATCCTTATTGCTTTGAGTTTTCTGGGAAAGTTGAAACTGCCATTTTAGGACTAAACTTGGCAAAGTTTACAAACTCAGTTGGCCACAAGAATCTGACACTGACTTGAATGGCAAGTAGCTCTTCCTCAAGTAGAAATCACAATCTAATACTTGGGAAAAACTATGCCCCTAGTGATAGACGCTCAGGCCTCTCAGATCTATAACACAATATTGCATATTCACACCAGGTAAAAGGAGTCTTTCATCTTCTACCAATTGATTATTGGACTTCCCATGCCCTAGAACCAGAGTACTCAGTCTGTTGGGACTTGGGTACCAAAGAATGACTGTGAGACAAGTTTCAGGGCCTTGAGTCTTAGCTCTTCATTTCTTCAGTTCTCAACTCAAGAAGGCCTCTCCCTTCACATCAAGTCCAGATCTTAGTGGTCTTGAAGGTGTAACATTGACCAGAAGCAGCAGGTAGCATGTTGAATATCATCTTTCCCAATATCACAAATCAAGAACTTCTCTTCATCAATAAGCTATTGTTTTGTTTGTTTGACTTTTTTAGGGGTGGTGGTGGTAGAACCTTGTGCTTGGTAGGCAGGTACTCTAACATGTGAGTCACACTGTAGCTCAGTTACTGTTTGAGTAGGGTCTCATATTTAATTGATTAAGCCAGACTAGACAATGAACCTTCTATTTATGTTTCTCACTGGCACACCCAGCATTTACTGGCTGAGATGGGGTCTCATAAATTTTCTGTTTGAGCCATTCTCAAACTCTGATCTTTCTGAGCTTTACCTCCTGAGTAGTTTAGGATTACATGTGAGCCACTTTGCTTGACTAAGAACTTTCTTTTTTCCTCTTGTTTCTTGCTCTTCTTTCCCATCTTCAGACATTAGAATGATGCTGTGAGAATTAGAATCTCATGGTTCATAACTTCTGCAGGAAGTTTAATTGAATTCTGGATTTGCTAGGCCAAACAAAATCCCTTTCATGACTTTAGAGTTTTTAAATCCACATTGTGACTGAATTTACCAGAATCCCAAATGAGGCCTTTTGTTTAGATTATACAATTATGGTCCCTCTTATAGTATTAGACTTGCAGAGCCATTTATTTTTACTTCTTGTTGTAACAACTAAACTAGGGACTAGGTTGACCAGGTCTACTGATTATATCTTCAGGAGGTCATGCAGCAAAGTGAGAGAGAGAGAGAGAGAGAGAGAGAGAGAGAGAGAGAGAGAGAGAGAGAGAGAGACAGACAGACAGACAGACAGACAGAAACTTAGAGTGGTTTGCAAGAATGCTATGACCACTTCCCTTCAAGATCAAAATCTCTTGGCTAGAAAATTCCAACACTGCTATTCTAAGAGATCCCCCCCGAATATCTGTCTGTCCATCTGTCTTTTTATCTGTCGAGAATTTAACTACTAGCCATTTGCTTGGACTAGTCTATGCCTCAACAGATGAAGCATGAAAGGCCCATATGGGGAGTTTGATGCCATTAAGGCAAACCAGATCGAGTCAGAAGCTAAAAGTCGGCTCACTTCTCTCAAGGCACATTGTAGACCAACAAGGAACCCGCAAATGCCATTCTGCTGAATGGATGTCAAGCCCTCTGGCTTATGGGTGAGTACAAATAAAATAACGATTAGATAGTTGTCCTTGACACTAATGAAGGTGGCAGTGGCTGGTTCTACATCACATGTAACAGCTGCCCACCTAACACCTGGATTCTCATTTAAATGGTCTCTGATAAATAGGATTACACTGGACTTTGGGGTTGTGAAAGGAGGAATTTGTGTAATCACCCTCATACCCTGCTACACCACGGCAGACACCTTTGACACTATAGCAACACAGTGACAAGAAATTGGTCAGGGGCTGCCTGGTTAGACCAGGTTAACATCTCTTCTCCTACCCACTACATTCTTTGGTTTATTTGCCTTTAGCTGGTTTGGTTCGTGAGAATGTTGGCTCAGTTGCAATCCTCTAGTCTTTTGTATTGTCTTCCCAACAGTTATTATTGCAGTCCCCAGGGTCTAGCACTCTCCTGAGGATGTTAATCAAATGTTTACAACCATTGATGCACACTAGGTGGCTTCCCTGCAGTCAAAACCTAAGCAACAATGAAAAAGAGATGAATAACCAAAGGGTCTTTCCATAGTGAGTCGGACATGGTGACTTCCGTGTTGAGTGCTGGGAAAAACAACCAATTTGTGATGGGAGATATTTAAGCTAAGCTTTGATCACGCTGTTATAAAGAAGAGGCTGACCAAAAGACAAAGATAGTTGTTTAAAGAATCCTAAAAAAGAGGCTATCAGACTGATACAGCCCCCCAATGGGGCCCAACCTGGGCCCCATTAGTAACAGTAGAATGAATGGCTTCCCAGTACCTTCTGACAAGGGCCTTCCTGCTGTAGTTAGGTTAAGTATGTTTTTTCTTCTCTCTGAGCTGCTGTGGAATAACAACTGGATCACTTTGGGCTAGGGGTGATACCTGCTTCATAAACCTTTTCCTTGGTCAGTTAAAATCTATTGAACTGGGATGAGTGTGGTGGTTTGTGCTTGTAATCCCAGGAATTATCAGGTGGAGGTTAGGAGGATTGTGGTTTGAGGCCAACCCAGAAAAAATAATAAGACTCAGTTTCCACAAATGTGGAGTGTGTGGCAGGGTGGTGCCTGCCTGTAGCCCCAGCTCTACAGGAAGTTGAGCTAAGTAGATAACGGTTACAGCCTAGTTAGTCCCAGGCAAAATTTCAAAATGCAAGATCTCATCTGAAAAATAAATGAAATAAAAAAATGGTGGGTGGTATGACCCAAATGGTAGAGCATTTGCCTACCAAGCTCAAGGCCCTGAGTTTAAAGGCCCTCAGTATCTCACACAGACACACAGACACACACAGACACACAGACACACAGACACACACACACACACACACACACTCTATTAAACTTAATTACTCTCACTCAGGTGTTTTAACAGTAATACTTAAAGCCAAGACTTGGTGCTTTAAAATCATTCTCCCAGTATCGTTTTTGATTTAATCTACCAACCAGGGAACAGACAACTGAGAGAAACCACATCAGTAACCAAAGAGGAAAAATTTAGTATAAGAACAATTAACTTTTAAAAAGTGGTGAACTACTGAAAGGGGTAAAGGAAAAAAAAATCAGTGGTCCACAGGAATTCCCAATTTAGGAAGAGCAGCCACCAACTCTGGAGCCAAGTGACGCAACATGAAGAAAACTTAAGCGACCCACCCCACTGCCCCCCAGTTGTGGGTAACTATGAGGAGGCTCTGACACTGATCTTGCAGTGTCTGCCCATTCCTGAGACAAGAGGCCTGGGAGAAAGCCAGGCACTGGCCAGCCTGCCAAGACTCACAGGTGTGGGTGCAATTCTTTCTTCACACCCTTTCATTCTCTTTTGAAATGAATATTAGAGTTGAAAGGGTTCAATTATCAAGCATTCTCCAAATTCTAGAGCTATACTCCTTTCCTTGACAAGCAACTATAAAAATTCAAAATCAGGGCGAGTCTGTGTGACAAGCTGTTCCAATGGGGTATTCCTCCCTTCCCCAAAGGGTGATCTGGAAAGATCTGGAAATAAAAGGCTCTTGAGGCTTGCCCTCCCTCCCTCCAACCCCCTCTCTCCTTTCCTTCTCTTTCCATCCTAACATTGTGAAAACACAGATTGTTCTGTAGCCAAGGCATCATTCTAGGGCCACTTTTGCTTCCTATCTGGGGGGCCCTACAATGCGCCTGGGATTTGGGAGTTGCGAGTGATATTCACTTTATGTCCTCTTGGAACAGAGCTTTTGTGACATCCAGAGAGGAGGCAGACATCTCTGCCTCAGCGGGCAGGGAGAGCGGGCATTAGGAAGGAGGACACAGTGGGAAGACAGCAAAGCTTAACGATGACAGGGGATAAAAAATAACAGCTGTAGCTAGCGTGGGAAAAATAATAACCATCATTTTGAGACAGCAAGGTTTGGCCTTCAGCCCTTTGCTTTCGCCTTAGTCCTGAAAATAGACCTTTCTGCGAAGCTCCCTGGATGGGATAAGCACTCGTGGTGGTGAAGCAGAAGGCCTAGTGGGCGGACCTTTAGCCTGTCTATTGCTTCCTTTGTTTTGAAAGAAAGAAGGGAGGGAGGGAGGGAGGAGTGGAAGAAGGAAAGAAGGAAGAAAGGAAATAAAGAAATAAATGCAAAGTACCGACATAGAACATTTTCTCTTTCTGACATTGCTTTGTGTTGCTCAGACTTTCTCTCTGGTGTGAGGTCACATTGAAAGCTTATTACTGTCAGAGCATGAAGCAAGCCCAGCCACGAATATAAATTAAATGTTTGTTTCAGAGCAAAAAAACCCCAAAAAACCCCAGGCTGTCAAATGATTTCAGGACAAAAAAAAAATTCCTTTTCACTCTCAGAGGGTCTCAAATAGCAAGCTAGCCATCACCTTCACGGAAAACACTGGAAGCACGGGATAATTCCTGTGTGTGCCCTAGCTAGACTTGGCATTTGAAGCAATCAAGGTAGCATGCATCACCCACAAAAGATAGGGAGCCCTCCTAGGGTAGAAAGGTGGGCGGGGCTTGACCAGAGAGTCCAGGATGTGGATGTGGGCAAATGGCCTATGAGCCCAGTTCAGCAGCACCAGGGGCTGTAGAGCCCATGTCCTTTGGGTGCCAAGCAGGTTGGGAGGCTGACATTTAATTATTTGAAAGGACACAGGATGAGGAGATGAAGGGTCAGTGGTTTTTGGGCAGTGCCTGGGGTCTGTGCCCTGGTTCACTGTTCCAGCAGGAGTAGCTTTAGGGAATGGGGTTCATTTTCCCATCTGAGAGATGCCAAGCTGTCCTGTCCCAGATCATGCTTGTTTAGGGTTCTCAGTCAGACTTTAGGTGGAACTGTCCCATTGTAGTCACGGTATTTCTTCTATCTTCTCTTGGTTTTGCTGGGTTGAATGCTGGTCCAAACAAATGTCCAAATAGTATCCAATCATAACTATAAAGGTATGAATCATCTCAACACCATTTTCCCCTCCTGCTTTAAGACAGTAGCCCCTAAAGGTCAGCAGAACACTATTTCTTATTATTTTATTATTGTTTAAATCCGAGACAGAGACTCGTCAGAAAGGGTGTGTGACTCATCGAGAGTCAGAGGAAAAAAGCAAAAGCTGAGTCTGACTTCAATACCATGCTCTATTTGGCTGAAGCAAGAGTGCCACCTAAAATTATTTCAGCTGTGCTCTCTCCTTTACAAACATTTTTTTCTTATAGACTCTGTAAGAGTAGTTGGTAAGAAAATCAATTGGGAGGCAGGCATGGTGACACATGCTTGTAATCCTAGTTTTGGGGAGGTTCTTGACTCTCTATCAAGGAGGCAAAGGCATACCTTCGTGTGTGCACTGCTTGAATATTTCAGTTGTAATATATTCTGGTCTTAATAACAAATCCCCCTGTTGAAGCTGATGGGATTAGGCCAGGGGTACCTGCTGTGGTACTGGGGTACTCCCTGTGGTCTGTGAGTACCCGTAAGAAAGGAAATGGGAACTGCGGATCAGTTAGCATTAATGTTTGAAAAGCATTTAAATTTCAACATGAAAATAATAGTAACTATTTTTACTGAGATCTTTGTATGTGGAAGGTACTGGTGTGTGTGTGTGTGTGTGTGTGTGTGTGTGTGTGTATGTGTACACACACGTCTGCAGTGTAATTCCTTATATAATTTACTGTCAATTGGTGATTGGCCCTATTTTACAGATGGGGATCTGGTGCCCAAAGAACACCCAGCACTAGAGATGATGTTTGATGATGAGTTTGTCAGCTTCTATGTTTTACTTATTAATACACAGTCTTATTTTAGGGGTCTTTCTCTGGGTCTGTGGTCAGACCATTCTTGACAATGCTGCCTGTTTATCTACAAGCAGTTTACACTCATCAGAAGCTTCTCAGAGCTTGATCGAGGAAAAGATAGGGTGTAGCCTATGGCGTGTGTGGTGCCAGCCCACACATTGTGTAGAAGGCAGAGTCAATCATGCCAGCTTGTGGATCAAGAAATGGAAATTGAGGTATGTTGTGACCTCTTTCAGTCACAAAGCTTGCAAGATTTGGGTCTAAGATTTCAACATCTGCATCAAGAGCGCCACGGCAAATGTGACTCATGATGTCTAAACACATTGTAGGTGCTCAATAAATGCTTGTCACGTGGATGAATTTTTAAAAAAAGCCCTCTGTGATTTGATTTCCACTGATGTTTACAGAGAGCGTGCGTGGGACAGCCGTTCCCCTTTCCCCCCACTTACCCCATGTGTCTGGTGAATCTCCGGATGTCCCACTTCCAGAGCCACAACAACCCCTTTCTTCTCAGCAGTTCCAAAACTGTGGGGGTGGGTGGAGCGAGTGTGTCTCATCAAGCTCAGGGCCTCGCAAAGACCTTTCTCTTCTTGAGAGGAACTGTTCCTTGTGTGCCCGTCTGTACAGCAGTTTCCTCAAATTGAGGAGAGAGACACATTCTGCCCTTATCTTCGCCTCTCCTGTTTGCCACTGGATGTTTTTTAGAGCAAACAGGAGGGGCAACGGTAAATATTTCAAAGCTTGAATGTGAGTTTTACAGCACCACAACCTTACAGAGAGACTAATGCTGCTGCCGCTCTCCCATGGGAGGGCATTAAGATGATTCACAAGCATAGCAATTTCATCCTATGAATTTCACCTGGGCTGAGCAGGACAGCGTACCAGTGGACGTGCTATCCTACCTGTTCTTAGGACTTCTGAAATCATAACTGCATTGAGCCCCTGTAAGTCATGGTGAAAGAGATGGGATAGTTTACCTGTGCTATAGGACAGAAAAAAATCTCTTTTAAATATGTCATTTTTCAATGGCATATAATAATAGATCAACCACTCAAGAAAGGGCTGTTGTATTAAGGAGCATGAGAGAGTTTGCCCCGGGGAATCATCAGGGCTTGATAATGAGGTATTGCTAATGTACCTTTTCCTACTAGGCTTCTTGTGGCTAAGGCTCAAGGAATGCAATAATAATAATAATGATAATAATAACAAATACAAATACTGGGAATGAATTCAGTTTCTTAAATGTGTGAGAGAAGGCTATTCATCATGTAACTATCTAGTATCCATGAAAAGAATGTGTGTGCTCGTGTGTGTGTGTGTGTGTGTGTGTGTGTGTGTGTGTATGTGTTCCTTTCTTCAACACTCCTCTTATACCCTTCAAAGGAGTGAATCCTTTCTTAATCTTGTGTGACAGTTTTAAAGAATCCAACCTCATGGGCTGACGGATTGTTTCCTGTGTTCTGTACTGGCTGGCCTGCAGGGTCAAATGAAAGAAAGGCATACACTCAAAGTCAGCTAGCATGCAGGGGTTGTGGAGATCTGAGAACCCAATCTGCTTACCCGATCTGTGGTTGTTGAGAAGTCATTTTGGGAGAAGTCATTTTGAAGTGGCGGGTGGTGGAAACTTCATGAGGGATATCGTCCAGAAGCCCCTCTGACAACAAACAAACAGAATGTAGCTGGTTTACTCAGAGGTGATCTTAGGAAATTCTTAGAGGAAGGAGGCAAAGAAGGAGATCAGAAAGGGGAAGAGAAAAGATGATGAAGAGAATGCCATGAAACAAGTTACCACCAAGGGTAATGGAGCTCAGTCTGAAGAGAGAATTCTAGGAGTTCCCTTTGATCATAGATGTTGTTTTCCAAGTTTACATGTATGTACCTATAGGAAAGATATCATGTAGCTCATAATGGCGAAAATCTAAACATAAGCTAAATAGCCTGTAATATGTAACTAGGTAAATGATATTTCACCCACCCAGTGGAATACTATACCATTGAAAAAAATATCAGGCATATATTTTGATTTGAAACCATTTTAGAGATTCAGGATAAAGTAAAAATGGCAAATGGCAAAACAGTGCATATTGTTAGTTGATTATTACATGGTTGATTATTGCATGGAGAAGAAAACCATCCATCCATCTATCTTTCATCCTATCTGTGAATTTGTTTTCATAGATTGAATAGATGTAAACAGTTTCTTTAAGGAAGCTGTTGTAACTTGTTAGGACTGCTATAGTAAAATACTACAGGCTGGTTAGTTTAAATCAGAGAAATTACTATTTTTAGTTTTACAATTCTGGAGGCTAGAAGTCCAGGTTCAGGGTATCGGTGGGGCTGATTTCATGCTGCGCCCCCTCTCCAAAGCATCCTCATGCCTCTGTGTTTGTAGTTACACCTTTTTTCTATAAGGGCACAAGTCAAATTAAGGCATATCTTGACAGTTTTACCTCATCTCAGTTGCCCTTCTTTAAAGGCATAGTTTTCAAAAGCTATCACATTTGGAGGTATCAGGAGGTTCGGAAATCAATACACACATGTGTTGAGGAATGGAGAGCTCATTTCAGCCCACAAAGGAAGCTACCCCTTCTCATTATTTACAGCTCCCAATACCCCCAGATTGGGAACCCTGGGTTGGATGGCCATGCACTTACAACTGGGCATCTGCTAAGTGTCTGACTAGTTCCCATGGCTAAATAATCTATATCGACCATCAGTAGTTTCAAAACAAAACATATTTCCAATTTAATTTCCAGATATGTCTGTGATCTCTTTCTCCTTGCAGATGTGGAGGGAGCACTGTCAGTTCACCATAATGAGCCACGTCCTCAAATGTTGCAGTGCTGCAAGCTCAGTGACTCTCAGTGATTAACTTATTCTTGGTAAATTATATTCCTTTCCACTAAGGGAACAAACGCTGAATCATCTAGGAGCCATGTATCACCTCCTACATATCTTCTGGTTATTCATTGCCTTTTTAATCTATAAAATAATGTTTTCAAAATATCCACCAAAATGTCTCACAAAGGTGGATATTTTGAAAACATTAATTTATTAATAAAAAGGCCAGGAAGTGAGACATCTTAAGTATTCCAGATTGCATTGTCATCTTTATCCTATCCTATGGCAGTATCTGTGTTCTCAAGTGTCCTTAGAATTCCACCAGAACCCAGATGGCACAAGCATGTGGAAAACGATTCCGTTTGTTTTTCTAAAGAATTACATACAAATCGGAGGCAGAAATTTTAACACAATTCCCTCATTTTCTTCTTGCTTATAATCAATGATTCATTCATTCCTTTAAAAAAATCAGGCTATGTTTATTTTAGACCTCATCATTTCCTGTAACGTGATGTGTGAGTTACGGAGAAATACATGTTCATTATTATGACTACATGTTTCCTTAATTGCGTAGTGCTATTTTACTATTTCAAATAATAAATAGAAGCATACGGGTGCAAAAAATATCTGTATGAGTTGAAAAGTATATATTGGCCTCTGCCTTTTTTTTTTTTTGGCCAGTCCTGGGGCTTGGACTCAGGGCCTGAGCACTGTCCCTGGCTTCTTTTTGCTCAAGGCTAGCACTCTGCCATTTGAGCCACAGCGCCACTTCTGGCCATTTTCTTTTTTCTTTTTCTTTTTTTTTAATACCAGTATACACGGTTTCCAATATACTCAGATAAGATTACAGAGATAGTGTAGATACAATCACAGGAAGGTGATACAAGAACATCATCAATAGTAGAAGCTACAGATACACATGGGACGTTGAAAGTAGTTACAACTGTGATATAACAATCATTTCCATAACATGGAGTTCATTTCACTTAGCATCATCTTATGTGTTCATAAGGGTATAGCTATTGGGCTCTTGTGATCCTCTGCTGTGACTTGCCTAAACCTGTGCTAATTATTCCCAATAAGGGAGACCATAGAGTCCATGTTTCTTTGGGTCTGGCTCACTTCACTTAGTATAATTTTTTTTCCAAGTCCTTCCATTTCCTTACAAATGGGGCAATATCATTCTTTCTGATAGAGGTATAAAATTCCATTGTGTATATGTACCACATTTTCCCGATCCATTCATCTACGGAGGGGCATCTGGGTTGGTTCCAGATTCTCTCTATGACAAATTGCGCTGCAATGAACATTGTTGTGCTGGTGGCTTTACTGTGATTTTTTTTTTGTTTTCTTTTGGATAGATACCCAAAAGTGGGGTTGCTGGGTCAAAGGGGAGTTCTACATTTAGCCTTCTGAGGAATCTCCATACTGATTCAGCCAGAGTGGCTGAATCAGTTTACATTCCCACCAACAATGAAGTAGGGTTCCCTTTTGGCCACATCCCCTCCAACAAATGTTATTGTTAGTTTTCTTGATATATGACATTCTTACTGGGGTGAGATGGAATCTCAATGTTCTGTATATGTGGTGCTGGGGAATCGAACCCAGGGCCTCATGTATATGAGGCAGGCACTCTTGCCACTAGGCCATATCCCCAGCCCTGGCCTCTGCCTTTGGTACTCTTAGCACATCTCCCAACTTTCTAGGGAAATCCTCTTATTGGAGCCCCTGGGCACCATACCTGCAGAAGCCAGTTCTTGACCCATGATGAGCATCGAGCTTTGATGCCCCAGCCTCTTAGCTGTCCAGCTGCGATAATGGTATGGCGCAAACTCCATATGAACTCCTAGAATTCTCTCTTCGGATTGAGCGCCATTACCCTTGGTGGTAACTTGTTTCATGGCATTCTCTTCATCACCTTTTCTCTTCCCCTTTCTGATCTCCTTCTTTGCCTCCTTCCTCTAAGAATTTCCTAAGATCACCTCTGAGTAAATGAGCTACATTCTGTTGGTTGTCAGAGGGGCTTCTGGACTATCCCACATAAAGTTTCCATCACCCACCACTTCAAAATGACTTCTCCCAACCCAGAGGATGTTGGTAATAAATATGCTACAGTGGCCTCTGCATTGTGCAAACCTTCATTTTTGAAATAAAAAAAGTGTCTTATCCAGTGAAGAGAATCCCTCCAGGTGCCCGCCAGGATGTGAGCTAGAACCCACATGGGCGTTTCTCGCATTTCATATGTGAGTGTTGTGAGAAGATGCCAGCCCACCTGCTAGGGTGCTCCGCTTGAGTCCTGTCACACATTGTGTATTAGAGCTGCCCTAGACCTTTGCAGGGGAGCGTCTATCCAAAGCCAGGTTCCTAGTCTCCCACTCGGTGGCTTAATCCCTTACTGTAAATTTCTTCTGCTCTTTGAATCTGGCCTTGGAGTTAATACTTTCTAAATGCAGCTTTTGTGGTGTGAACTTCTTTCCTCTGAAGGGATATTCCAGTCTCAAAAAAAAAAAAATAAATAAAAGGGAAAAGGCCAAATCACTTTTCCAAGTTTATTTTTCCATAGTGATTTATTTCCCTGAGAAAGGCTTAAGCTTAAATGTCATTCCTGGTTCTCATTGTGGCCTGTCTTTGAGCTGAGAGACTGGGGGGCGTGTGTGTGTGCGGGGCACAGAGGACGTAGCCCCTGCAGGCATCTAACACTGGATTCAACTGTGTGTACTGTGTTCTGAGAATGCTGGAGGCTTGCATTTGGTGCAGAGATTAAAGCTGCAGACTCTGGAGACAGGTGTACAAATGACAGTTACTTAGGGATCATCTGACTCATGGAGCCATAAAAGATAGCATCTGAGGTCTACAGGATATTGTCAGATGACCCTGAGAAAGCTCCTGGCTGTGTACTAGCTGCAAGGAAGCAGTGAAGTGTTCCTCCGAGCTTCTAAAACCTTCACTCAGCCATCACCCAACAGTGGCCACATGTTTTCCATGGTTCCTATGGGATCACCAGGGGCTCGGAATTCCATTTCCATTCCCTAGAGACTCTTGGGTGGGAAGAGGGCAGTTAACATGGTGCCAAGGCTTGGCTCTGAGACGAGATCCTCTCAGTTCACTGACCTCATGGCCACACGGAAGGGACAGGTCCTCACCTCCCACCTCGTGTGCATCTGTGGATATTTGAATCTGTGCACACTTGAGGACCCTTTTAAAGCTGAAGATAATAAAACTGGGCATCGAGGTCCTGCTGCTTTGCAATGACCCCTTTGAGGTGGGGATGTGCTGGGGTGGAGTTCATATCCAGATGCCTCCTTATCCTTCCTCCACTCAGTTTCTGTGTGTTTATGAGTGTGAATGTGTCTTTCTGGGAGAAGACAAAGGATGCGAGGGAGCGCTCACTGGGATAAGAAATGAACGGCCTCTGCCATTTCTGTCTTCTTCCCTGGTCCCAATTCTGGTGTCGGGAAGAAGCCCAGGCCATGTCCTTCCTCAGGTGTCCTGGGCAACTATGTTAATTTGAATCCAGAAACTTGAAAACGTGCTCCCATCGAGGACACCTTGATTCTGAGGACTCTACATCTTGTGCTTTCACGCCAGTGGCCTGTGCCCTCACACTTTCATGTTATTCTCTCTGTAGTTTTCTGTGTCTCGCTTCTTTCTTCAAGTAGATGTGATTTGCTAGAACCATGGAATATCAGAAGCTGGGTTAGCTCTAGCTTTGTCTTTGCAGATACATAGAAACCGTGCTGTGCTTTCTATTCCATGGAACTATGGGTACCACATGGGGTTCAAAATAAACCAGAAGTCAAAAGGTCCTATGCTGAAAATTAGCCTGTAGAGAACAATGATGTCCCATTTGGACATCTCACTTTGATGGCCTTGGTTTTAGTTCATATTATCCAGGAAGGACCAGAGAGTCAGCTTCGAAAGCATAGGCCCTATCAGCTTGATCATGAGTCTGGGAATTAACCTCTGTTTATAATGGAAACAATACTAATATCTTTCATTGAATTGAGGGGATGATTAAATGACATAGCACACGCCACCTACAAGTTTTAACACACAAGGTATCATACAACTGTTAGCTAACAGTAGTCTCTCTTTTGGTGTCTGCTTGTTATTCAGTTATTCAATTATTTCATAAAACATCTCCACTTCCCTATCGAGACATGTCTTATGTGTACTTTAGCATTAACAGATGCCAAACTTAACTCTAGTTCTTCCCTTAGTCTTCTAAGTCTTAGAAAACATGGACTCTATTCTCTGCTCTTTTGCCTCCTATTTGTCTTCCTCTCACAGTCCCATGTCGAACCCAGCAAAATATCCAACCTAGCACAATTGATCAGTAACGTCTTGTCATTCCACCTTCAAAGTCTGTCTGGAGCCACCCACCCCTACCACCTTTGCCCCTGGTCCTAGATGATCAGAATGATTTCCTAGCTTTGCTTCTAAAAGCTTTGCCTTGTTGCGGTCTTCCCACAAAGTAGGGCAGTTCAAGTCCTTTTTAGGTTTTCTCATCTCTGAGTAAAACATAGTTCATGCCATGACCTAAGACTCGAAGGGCTGCTCCCTTCTTGAACACGCCGTTGATGGCATGCCTTATTATTAACTTAGTCTTTGCCTGCTTATCCCAACCATTGCACTGTCTTCTTGCTTCTCCTCAGGCGCACTGGTGAGCATCTCCCTCCTCCTCCTTAACTGCACTGCTCCTTCCACGTTGGTGATCTTGCTCCTTGTTTTACTTAAGCCATGTATCACAGTGAAAATGCGAACCTTTATTTGCCCGCTGCTTTCACAGTGAAGAAAAGCATGTGAAAGATTAAATTGTGCTCTCTAAATTTCATGTGTTGAAGCCCTAATTTTCAATGGGGCTGTTTTTTTTTTTCTATTGGAGATGGAGACTTTAGAACGGTAATTAATGTTCTAAGAGATCATGTAAGCGGAGCCATCTCCCACATGGAACTGGTAACCCTAGAAGAAGAGAAGGAGGTGCCAGGAATGGGAAAACACAGGAAGACAGTGAGAATGAAGTCAGGGACTGGCCTGAGAGGTTGGCTTTAGGAGAAACCAGCCTCTAGACTTTGCCATCTTGGATTTTCGACATTGTGAGAAAACAAATTGCTCTTGTTTGAGCCACCTGGTGTGTGATAGTTGGTTATGGCAACTCTAGCAGGCTTCAACAGTGAAGTCATAAATGTTAGTGCTTACTATGTGCTTAAAAGAAGATAGAGGACCTAGAAAAATAGGTACTTGGCCACCATGACCAGAGAGAATTGAGTGTTAGTAGCTGGGGCCAATAAGGAACACAGGGGCTGATGCACAGCAGAAGTATATTTGTAGTGTCCAATGCAAGTGAAATAGGAATGGTTGGAAGGTAATCTGTAAGTAGTTGCTCTCTAGGTGTCACATATGTCTTCTTTAAGTATGGCTTGGGAAATTCAGAACATATGATGAAAATCCAGACCTCTCTCCCACACATTCATGTGCCCTGACATTGTGATTCATGACCTCCTGCCTCTCAAATGCAAGGTGGCAGACTGTGGGCTCCTTTCCAGGGTACCTATAATGGAGGCAATGTGGTATTTTTGGAATAGAGACTATTTATTGTTTTAACAGCTGGGTTTCTACTTTCTTGGGCTTAAAAAAAATCACCTGTACCCACAAATGACTTACAGGGATTGGAAAATGTAACATTAAAATTCCCAATTAAAAAAAATTCCTACAGGTTTTTTTTTTGTGACAAAACTGCCCCAAACCACAGCATTTTTCCATCTTAACTTTCTCCTTAGTTCTGGAAGGATTGAGGTAGCCAGCAGCAGTTTCCAGCAGCCAGAGTTTGGCTGGGATTTTAGTCAAAATTGTGCTTGTTTATGGAAGTTCCAGCCAGGACCAGCCTACTTTGGAGACTGACTTATCTAGAAAGGGCTTGTGTGAGGGAGAGTCAGACTCAGCAAGCTCTCATTTAATTTTTCTTTAAGGTATTTTTCTTCAAAGAAAGATTTAGTTTTGAAGGACTGCTGATGAGATTGCAATGTGGAGCTCTGTGGGTTATTTGTTTTTAGATTGTATATAAAGAACTAACATTAGTATGACACAATTACCAGTAAGTAATCATCCAATTGCCATAAACATGCCCCTCTTGAAATATTGCAAATTAATATTCATGCTTTCCTTGAATCTGCCATTCTGAGCTAATGTGTGCCGACAGAGTTTATCAAAATGCACATTCTTTTTCAGTGAAGGAAAGAATTATTATTCAGTTCTCCATCTTGAAGTATTAGAAGGCTCCTTTTGACGGTTGCATTAGTTGCTTTGAAAGAGAAAAAAATATATTTTTGTGTGCTACAGTGCAGCTTCCAACAATAAATTGTGACACCGGGTAAAGCGTCTTCACTCTCTTGTTGGTGGCATTATTCATCGTCATCATTCGATCCTGGCAGCTGAGAAATAATGCCAACTGCATGATCGTATGCAGTTGTCCTATAAAGGCAATTGTATACGCACTTCCAAGAGCAGATAGCTTAGTCACTGCTAAGGAACATCCAGGGATCTCATTATGAATAAATAAATATGGACACTTCTTCCCCAAACTCATAAATCTACCTGTTTGAGCAACCCTCAAACAGGCTATTATTTAGACACATGAAATTCACAAAAGTGATTGGAGAGTAGGTTTAGAACCTGAAAACTCATCCTGGTCAGTATATTTTAAAATAGTGGGAGTAAGTAGATTAACTGTGTATAAAAATCTGGTGATAAAACTATTTTCTGTTAATCAAACAAATTATCCTATATACAAATTATCCTATATACTATATATCCTATATACAAGTATTTTATACTCAGCCAAACCTTAGTTCCACTTACATAAGAAAGGCAATTTTAAAGTCCTCTATCGTTTTTAGAATCCCAGATGCATAACCTAAAAGTGTTCACACACAGTAATCTGCTGATAAATGTTTACAACTAGTTCCCCTACCACAAACAGGTAGAAGCCCTAATTTATTGCTTATTTCAGTTTTCATGGTATAACACTCATAGTCAATTTTAAGCTACCTGTATGCCATCACGAGATGCTGAGCTTGGGTGAAATGTATATGCACTTGCCATTTGCAAGTGGTACTAGATGTTTGTAGCACATCACTTCACACCAGATGGACACAAAATACTATGCTTAGAAGTACAAGGTGTTTTGAAGGAGCCACACATCTTAGATACTGGAATAAAATATATAATGCATATTGTTGTGCTATTTTACTGAAGGACAATAGGCTAGCAAAGAAAGCTGAAGCTCTAGTTGGATACTGATGGACCCCTATGAGGCCAATTCTCTTCCGAAGGTAGCAAGACTTTGTGGAAGGAGATGAGAGTTGGAGTTGAACAAATCTGGCCTCTGACAATGGTAGTCCATGAAAGAGAAACTCGATGCCTCTCAGACTCAGTTTCTTCATTTGTGAATGAGGAAGCTAAAAGCCATTCCTCTCCAAAGGGTTAGCTATAAAGCCTAAAGGGTAGAATGTGGTATCTGGCACGGGGTACTTGTCCAGTGTTACTATTATCGAAGCCTGCTTTTTCATGCTTAATAGGGTTGGATTACATTGTATCTTTGGTTCTTTTCTTTTCTTTTTGGCCAGTCTTGGGGCTTGGACTCAGGCCCTGTCCCTAGCTTCTTTTTTGCTTTTTTGCTCACTCTGCCACTTGAGCCACAGCGCCACTTCTGGCCGTTTTCTGTATATGTGGTGCTGGGGAATTGAACCCAGGGCCTCATGTACATGAGGCAAACACTCTTGCCACTAGGCCATATCTCCAGCCCTGGCTCTTTTCTATTATATAGATTCAGTTAGATCAATGAGGCTAAAGTTTAAGGTGTTTAAGTAGGAAATCATAAATATATACTTGTGTTTGTGTTTCAAAAACATTATCCTTAAGTGCTGGTGGTTCGTGCCTTTTTTCCTAGCTATTTAGGAGGCTGAGGTCTGAGGATGGAGGTTCAAAGCCAGCTTGGGCAGGAAAGTGAGATTAATATCTCCATGAAAAAGCTGGACATGGAGCTGTGGCTCAAGTGGTAGAGCACTAGCTTTAAGCAAAAAGAGCTTAAGCCCCAAGACCAGCACACACACACACACACACACACACACACACCCCAACATCATCATCATCATCATCATCATCATCTTCCATATGCAATAGCTTAGCAATTCCTGATGATTTTTTTCACCTAACTACATTCACAATCTTCTCTTCCCTCTCAGTCTGTGTTCTGCTGGTTTTGTTTGTTACTGTCTCCCAATCAGTTCTCTTCTTCTTGACTCAAACCCCTCATTGTCTTAACTTCAGTGAAGTTATCTCCAAACCAACATTTCAAGCTCTTTAAGGACAAAGATTTTCTTTTACTTTTGTATCCTCCCAAATGTGACAGAGCTTTTGCCTAAAATAGATGCTCGGTAAATGTACTAGAAATGAATGAACCACTACTTTAAAAAAAATTTTATTGTCAAACTGATGTACAGAGAGGATACATTTTCATATGTTAGGCATTGGATACATTTCTTGTACTGTTTGTTACCTCCTCCCTCATTCCCCCTCCCTCCTCCCCCTTTCCCTTTCCCCCCATGAGTTGATCAGTTGATTTACACCAAACAGTTTTGCAAGTATTGCTTTTGCAGTTGTTTGTCTTTTTACCCTGTGTCTCTCGATTTTGGTATTCCCATTCAATTTCCTAGCTCTTGTACCAGTCTACACGGTTTCCAATGTACTGATAAGATACAGAGATAGTGCAGGTACAACCACAGGAAGGGGATACAAGAGGATCATCAATAATAGATGCACATGGCATGTTGAAAGTAATTACAACAGTGATATAACAGTCGTTTTCATAACATGGAGTTCATTTCACTTAGCATCATCTTATGTGTTCATAAGGGTATAGCTATTGGGCTCTTGTGATCCTCTGCTGTGACTTGCCTAAACCTGTGCTAATTATTCCCTATAAGGGAGACCATAGAGTCCATGTTTCTTTGGGTCAGGCTCACTTCACTTAGTATAATTTTTTCCAAGTCCTTCCATTTTCTTACAAATGGGGCAATGTCATTCTTTCTGATAGGGGCATAAAATTCCATTGTGTATATGTGCCACATTTTCCTGGTCCATTCATCTACTGAGGGGCATCTGAGTTGGTTCCATATTTTAGCTATGACAAACTGTGCTGCAATGAACATTGTTGTGCTGGTGGCTTTAGTGTGTTCTTGTTTGTGGTCTTTTGGGTAGATGCCCAAAAGTGGGGCTGCTGGGTTATAGGGTAGGTCTATGTTTAGCCTTCTGAGGAATCTCCATACTGCTTTCCAGTGTGGCTGAACCAGTTTACATTCCCACCAACAATGAAGTAGGGTTCCCTTTTGGCCAAATCCCCTCCAACATTTGTTATTGTTAGTTTTCTTGATATAGGACATTCTTACTGGGGTGAGATGGAATCTCAATGTTGTTTTGATTTGCATTTCTTTTATGGCCAGTGATGTAGAGCACTTTTTTTTTTATATTTCTCTTGGCTATTCTCATTTCCTCATCAGAGAAGTCTCTTTTAAGTCTTTAGCCCACTTGTTGAGGGGGCTATTGATGAAGCACTATTTTTAAAGTAATTAACATTGTTTTAAAATTGTATTTTTATTATCTTTAGTAGTTGTACAAAGGAGTTTCTATTCAATGAATCAGTGTATCAGTGCAATCCATCTTGATCCATGTCATCCCTTTCATTATTCTTCCTAATCACTCCCAACTCCTGCCCTCTTCTCCATTTTCTTACTTTCGTAGGATATACAGTGAATATTTTGACTTCATTCCCTGCTCCTTTCTTTCTCTATCCTCTTCCCCTTAATCCTTTAAGTGCCAGTTTCCTGGTATTCATTTTGTTGTACTGTGCATTAGTTTTGCTAAGGAATTATGCTGTTTGAATTTTCCCCTGAGACCATCATACTTTGGTTAGTACATTTGTGTACACTTGCATACAACTCCCTATGTGTTTACTTGTACAATTATATAATATTTACCCTGGAAAGTAATATTCCCTATAACTTCCACCATATGCATCTGATGATTTCTAAATCCATGAGTAGGTTTTCCTCAGGTCTATGTTCCATTTTAGCGATTTTGTGGTACTTCTTGCAGAACAAAGTGTGATCTATGCTACTCTTGCCCTATCTGCCCTTATAGCATCCATTTATATGGGGATGCACTTTTCTCTTGGTCTTCTGCTGAAGTGAGCCACTTTCTAATTTAAGCATATCAGTGAAATAAGGGTTCAATTTTTTTTTTAATGCTGGTACTGATGCTTCAACTCAAGGACTGGTCATTTGCCTTGGCTTTTTTTGTTTTGTTTTTTTTTTTTTTTGGCCAGTCCTGGGCCTTGGACTCAGGGCCTGAGCACTGTCCCTGGCTTCTTCCCGCTCAAGGCTAGCACTCTGCCACTTGAGCCACAGTGCCACTTCTGGCCATTTTTTTTCTGTATATGTGGTGCTGGGGAATCGAACCCAGGGCCTCATGTATACGAGGCAAGCTCTCTTGCCACTAGGCCATATCCCCAGCCCTTGCCTTGGCTTTTTAACTTGAGCTACAGCTTCACTTCTGGCTTTGGGGTGGTTAATTGGAGATCAGAGGGTCTCATGAACTTTCCTGCTTGGCTGGCTCTGAAATGGTATTCTCAGATCTCAGTCTCCTGAGGAGCTAGGATTAGAGACATGAGCCACTGAATCCTGTTTTAGAGGTTCTATTCTTAAAGACTAGCAAGAATAATTATGTTTAGTTCCCTGATTTAATGGAGGTTGGGATAAACCTTAAAAAGTTAAGGTTGAATACAATGAGACCTTACATGATCCTGCTAGTAAGAGTGGGTTCTTATTGGACTGAATGAAATTCAAGTGTATGAAAATAGGATTCAAATATAGTCAGATGCTTCATAATGACATTTTGGTTAATACTGGGTTATATAAACAGCGGTGACCCCATATAGTTATAATACCTACTAGTGATGTAGCCAAATTTCTGCAAGTTCTCTGGTGCTCAATCAATGACACAGTCACTCAAGACACATTTCCAACATTTATCCTTAGTTTTGTTGAGTGACACAGGAATGTTGGTGCTTTCTTAGATAGTAATGTCCCATGTGATGAGTGGTGTTATACTCTAACATGTACCAGTTAAGAAAGAACTCAACATTTAAATTTAAAAATCAATTCTAGGTCATTCTCAACTGATAGGAAAATATATACATTAGATCTCTGGCAACTTGTAATTTTATGTTTGAGTTGACATATAAACATTATAGATTTTTAAAAAGTGATGTATTTGCAGGCCACCACGTGATACTCTGGTACATGTATGCATGTGTAATGCCCCAAACAGAATAGTTCTTCCTTTCTCAATCACTTATTATTTTCTTGTCATGAAAACATTCAGAATCTTCTTTTCTGACATTAACAAAATACACAATATGTTATTATTAAGTATAGCCACTCTACTATGCAATGGAACACTAGGACTTACTTCTTTAACTATAACTCAGTGTGTTTTTATTCTACATTTCCCCCATCCCCTCCACCTATTCCAGCTTTTGCTAAATGCAAATTTTACTCCATCAAACTATAGAATATTCTGGTCCTGTTTATTTCTTATCTTGATATTCCTTGTGCCAGTTGCCACATTTGAGCATGACATAAGTTTTGTGTATGAATGAATATAACATGATGTAAAGAAGGCAAATACTGTACTTTAAGACTACTTACCACTCATTGTTGTCTCATATGTGCTGTTTGTATTTGAAGGACAAGTTCTACCACTGAGGAAATGACTAAGAGGGTCATGAAGATGGTGTGGTAATCAGCCAGTGAATTTGGATTTCAAAACTGTTTGCTAATTCAGAATAGCATAGTCACCAGGAGCCATAGAAAAAGACACAGTCACCTTCCTTTCCTTTAGCTTGACATTTTCTTGATCAGTCCTGACATTGCAGGATCTCAGATCCAATATATTGTAGGAAGGATTTGGCCTCTCATCTGCAATGGACAGAAGGAGAGAGCCAGCTTCTGAAATATCTGCTTATGATTATTCAAGGCATGGCAGGAACAGAGCTTTCTGTCTGTAAGCCAAATGAAATTATTAAGGCTAACCTTCTCACTCAGCACTTAATAGGTAATCAACTTTCACTCCCAACAGTGGAGGAAAAAAACCAAGGAGGAAATGGCAGTGCTGCCTCCTATATTTGTGAAGGGCTTGTTGAGTGTGCAAATGACTTTTGCATGCTTTTTACCATTTGGTTTCATGGAAATGTGAAACTGGCAAAACATACTTGCGTGCATGCTATGCATTCTTGACCATTTCTTTTCCAAATATTTTAGATGTATCTGCTATGTAGTAGCTTGTGTAGTAAGCACTCAGGACACTGTGCTGAAGACATGCCCAGTTCTCTTGCTGTATTTTTAGCAGCAAGGAAAATAGTGCATTTCCTGTGGATCATCCAATGTCACAGTAAGAGATGCCATCTAAAACTTGGTACAGTGGGTCAGAATCTTGGTTTCTAATCAATGGTTTGACGGTAAATAGATATAATTTTATTTCCTACTGCTAAAGTTTGACTCAAAGGTGCTATCTCATTGATCTGGGGAAGTTCTCAGTATCATTCTGTCCTCTTGGTTTACACCAATATTCTAAAAGTATTGGATAGATTCATAGCATTGTAGCATGCTCTCTGCCTCTGTCTGCTTGTCATCTTTCTATTGCAGTTTTCCTGAGATATTACCATTAATGCTTCTGTCTGCCCAGAAACATCACAAAGGCCATGTTCTCTGGGACCCACCACCTTCTTACACTGGTGCCAAGTAGCAGTGTTTCAACTTCTCATCTTCTTCCCTTCCTTTCTCCAGTACACCTTTGAGCAGGGATAGCATCCCATCACCAACATGCCTTTCTATGCTTCTACTCATCTCTTTACTCCTTGGCATGAGGATTTGAACCCAAATGTCAAGGTGCCTATCGGATACATTGTCTTACTCTTCTACTGAGGTCAAGAACAAAGAGTCAAACAATTCTTTGCATAAGAAAGGGGGAAGAAAATGTAGGGTTAGATAAATTGTCATTTGTTATTACATCACAGGAGTTTACTGATACACCATAGAATACATCTACCAGCACCTGATAGAAACAGGTCCACCTGTGGTGGGCCTATCTGCTTATGATGACAGCAACAAATGCAGTGAAGCCTGAAAACTGGCTATACGAAGTCAGTGGCTCTCTTATGGTGGTGAAGAATGACTAATCACAATGCTAAGCTCAGCTGTACAAGACAGAATACCCACAATGTCAAGCTCAGCTCTATAAGACATGGCAAGGGTAATGTTAGTATTGAAGAAAGAATTCTAAGTGATTAATGGGATGGAAGCTCTACCTCATGGTTTTAAATTAAAATCATAAAATGTACATAAGTTTTCCAACCAATTATGAAATGGGAAACATGAGAAGTGCCAACAATTCAGAACAAAGGACAAAATCAAATAAGCAAGGGAAACTTTATATAGGACAATACCTGGAACTCTTTCTCACAAGTAAAATGTTTGGCCTTTGGCATGATTTCCTTTCAGAAGAAGGAAGGTCAGTTGAACAAGCTTTATTAAGAGAAATACTTAACATGATATGATGTGCACATTGTTAAATCTTCCTAGCTGTAAGGGACTTTTGGGGACCTATTAATAGTAATATACTAATCTTAGTGGCTTTTCATCCTCAACTGTTAGACTGCAAGGTGACAATGTCTTTCTCAGTTAGTTTTGAGAATTGTCAGTAAGTGAATTTGCATCTGAACTTCCAAAGGGTTCATTATGCAGTTCCTGGTGAGTCCCTTTTCTCCTGATTTCTCCTGAATCCACTTCACTTGGTAATTGTCCTCACAAATTGAGGGTGGTCACCAACCACTTTCATTTAGTTGCACAAAGAGGATTATTATCACTTCTCATAATAAAGATGGATTATTCCTCATGGGAAACTTCAAACTTGAAAAAGAATCCTAAATCTAAAGTATTTTCAGATGTTATTGCTGTGATGCCACAAGTGGAAAATGCTTCACATGGCTATATGTGAGGAATTACAGTCAACACACAGGCCAAGAAAAATTGTATAAAATTGTATAAAAATTGTCAGACTATGGTATAAGGTGAACATGTAATGCAATGTAAAGTAATTTAATGCCAGTATCTCCTATGTATGCAAATATTTTATAGTAAAAATGTCCAAAACCTAAAATATGTCTGGTCCCAAGCAGTCTGGATAAAGGATTATCATCTCTCCTTTTAAGCCATCTTCCTGTACCCATAACAGGTAGTCCTCCCTGCTCCTCCCAAGTCAATTGCTTATTCTTTCTTAGTCTCCTTTGCTGGTCTTTATTTTATTTATTTATTTATTTATTTATTTTTTTGCCAGTCCTGGGCCTTGGACTCAGGGCCTGAGCACTGTCCCTGGCTTCTTTTTGCTCAAGGCTAGCACTCTGCCACTTGAGTCACAGCGCCACTTCTGGCCATTTTCTGTATATGTAGTGCTGGGGAATCAAACCCAGGGCTTCAAGTATACGAGGCAAGCGCTCTTGCCACTAGGCCATATCGCCAGCCCCTTTGCTGGTCTTTATTGTTTTGAGCTCCTAGTAGGAGACTCCCATATTGCTTTTGTCCACGGTTGCCATCTGTAGTCACTCCAATTGCTATCTTACAGTAGTCAAATGGCTTCAACATCTGCCAGTTGGATATTTTTCATATTTATATGTTACACTGAGACTATCTTCTGAACATCTTGTTCTACTATTTGGTTAAAATTAATAGATTCCTGAAATTGTAAGTGCTAAAAGTGAACTTCTGATCTCTATACGGATGGTCCCTAATGCCACACAGACACACAGACCCAGACACACCCAGACACACACACACACACACACACACACACACACACACACTGCTACATTCCTGATATTAAACTTCTACTCCCTTTAGCTATCCAGATAAAGAGTCATACTGGACTACACTTTATTATTTCACATTTCACATTCAATCTGATGTGCAAATATTGTGTTTCTCTATCCTTGAAGTATATCTGAAACCCAACTATTCCATGTTAGTCCACTGAAAAATGTGTTCACCATTTTTCTTTCTGGCTTAAGATATTTTTGCAATGGCTTCTTAAATGTGTCCTTACTTCTGCTCACCTACTTCTACTATTCTGTATTTATTCTGTATTTTGAGTTCAGTAGTGATGACCCTTTGACACAGCAGCCAGAACTTAATCATTCTTTTGGTTCAACTCCACCATTAGATTTTCATTTCACTTAGCATCAGTAAAAATGTTCTGTAAAGTCATAAAAACCTAACCTCAACTTCAACTTCTGGTTATCTCCTCATACTATCTCTGTTCCATCTATAATGATTGTGTTATTCTTCTAGAAGGTTCAATACAATGTCTAGGCATCTACATATTTGTTCCTTCTACCTGTACTATTAAGCTCCAGATATTAGTATGGCTTGTTCACACATGCCCTTCTGAATTTTGATTAATATTCAAATCCTGAAATAAAAGAAAATGCCAACCAAGAATACTATATTCAGAAAAGCTATGTTTCAGAAATGAAACATGTATACATATATGTACACACATACACATACACACACACACACACACATACACACCAAGGAAAAAACTGAAGAAATTCACTACAACCAGACTGCCCCAACAGGAAATGATAAAGAGATTCCTACATTAGAAGTGAAGAAATGAATTAGCAGCATAAAAACACCTAAATGTATAAAAGTAAACAGTAAAGCAGACACACAACAAAGAGAGGAGAATTAATACTGAAGTCTGCCAAGCCACAAAGATGAATGAGAGGAAGGAAAGGATGAAGAATATACACACCAGGAAAAAACAATCGAATGACAGAAGTATGGTTAGATTTTTCATTTGAAAGTTAGAAACTGGTTGAATGGATAAAAACAAACAGAACAATCAAAAACTTCTGAGACCCAATGATAAACAAAACTCCATTTGTAAATACATACATAAACTGCAAATTGAGAGATGGGGAAAAATATGCCATGCCAATGAAAGCCAAATGTAAGCAGTAAAAGCTATACTATATCAGATCAAAGAGACTTGAATTAAAAATCTGCCAAAAAACCAAGAAGATAACTGTTTAAGGTAATAAGGGGATTGGGGAATCTATTCAACAAGGGGAAATAGCAATCACAAATATCTGTCTGTCTACCTATGTATCTATATATCTATCTATCCATGTATCTATGTATGTATGTGTGTATGTATGTATATCTGTCTATCTATCTATCTATCTATCTATCTATCTATCTATCTATCTATCTATCTATCTATCACCTCTGTGCCTAATGTCAGAGCCTACTTTTACATACAGCAATTTTGTTCAACATTCACTATCACAGTGAATCACTTCAATCCCAATCTAAATAAAACCCATTTATCTTCCTCTACTGCTCAGTCTTCTCATTTAATTTTTCTTCATGGTTTATGATATATTTTCTGGTTGTTCAAGATAGAAGTTCTATGAAAACGTATTGTGACTCCTTTGTTTACTGTGTGGCTTGTTGTTAGCTTTCTATGAATATTTGCTAAATGAATGAAAGGATTGATATGTCTTAGAATAGGTTTTTGTGTATTTCTGCCTTTGCTCCTTGTCTGTACATTGCAAACTGCCATGTTTGTACCTATGTACCTGTCACATGCAAACAGCCAAGCAGAGCAGTTAGTTTTCTGCTTATGTCCACAGTGAACTGCAGAGATGGTAGCTCTGTTGGATGCTCTATGCCTGAATGGGTTGGCTCATGGAGTCATGTTGGAAAATCCTCAGAGACTTGCTTGTCCATCCTTATCCTGGCTCATCTTGACTTTTCTAAAGGTTTTTTTTTTTCTTTAAGAGTTTAATAAATGGCAGTCACTTATTTTCCTTTCTTTTCAATGGGTTCATCATCAACCTAGAACCAGTCCAGGAAGGTAGAGAACAAATATAGACCTATCTGCTTTTCTATTTGGAGCACATGAGTCCAAAATGCCCTGTAGCCTACCAATAGGAAGAAAATGAAGTTTCCAGGCTTACAGAACCTAAAATACTAATCACCTGGAAACACCAGCATTCCATGGGGTCACAATCTACATCTGGGTTTTGTTGGGTCACTCAGTTACAGCTGGGCCAGCCAGTCAGGATGGGAATGGATGGACTGACAGGGGCTTAGTGAAGTAAGGGTGTATGAGGAATTGGTTTCCACTACTTGTAAGGAAGCAGTGTCCCCACTTACTGCCTTTCCCCTAGGGCACCCTAGTTTATTGGAGAAAAGGAACTCTTAGATATTATTTCCTGTTTCTCTTTGTCCCTTGCTTCTACCATCAGAAGATGGCAGCAGAGATTGCTCTGTGCCTGCAGCTTGCAGTAGATCCTCCATCTGCCCAGCAGGACATGAATGCTCACTGCTGAATGCAGGGCAAAGTCCTTTTGCAAAAACATATTGATTTCATTCAAGGAAGATAAATTTATATATGGCACAACTGTATTCATTAGTTTATTCAGGGCAATATGATCCAGGACTTGTGCAAAAATAAAAACTAAGATTCTCAGTTGCAGGCATCACCCGAAAATGAGATGACTGGAACCCTCACAAGAGAGAGAGAAGTGCTACGGAAGCTGCCAGCTCCCTTCCAAGTCTCCTTGCTCAATCCCAAACCACTGTATATAGCCAGGCCAGGGGTCCTGCTGGGAATTTTTCCATGTGAACTACATTGTCTTCCACACCTCCCCCTGACCTGTAAAGCCTGTGTGGGCTTTGCTTGCATCTCTCAATTCGTTCTGCCTCCTGCAGCCCTGTCTTAGGTCTAGAAGCAAAAGGAACCCATTTTATTTTTGCCAAATTCTAAATAGAAATGGTGCATATGCATATGTGTGTTTGGGGATGTGCTGTGGTGACCTGATTGTTCTTTCTAATTACTAGGAAAAGAGATTCACACTGATTTTATTTATTTACTTATTTTTTTTGGTTGTTTCTCTTTTGTCTTTCAATTCCCATACCTATTGTCCACAAAATATCATCCAGGTGGTGCAAAGCTGTTATGCATAAGTTTGTATAAATCCCACATGATGAGAGAATAGGATATTCAAGTGATTATTTTAAAGTGACATCTGTGCAGCTGCACTAGAATACCTGAGTGAAATTGATTTTAAAGTCAGGAGTTACTACTATATTGCATATCAAGAAGAGGCGTGGTTGTAGGCATCGTTAATTGAGTAGCTTTGTAGTACCTGTGCTTTCCCCAGCTTTCCTTTTTGTCTTTTAGTGAATTTATTACCAGCTTCCACTGGCCAGAACATAACTAGCCATCAACGAGCCACCAGCATACTAGGTCAGTTTTACCTGGGTGAACCAAGAATGATTTTTATTCTGAGGTAAGAATCAGACAGAGTACAATGACTGAGCCTATCTTTCTTTAGCAGGTTACTGAACTTCATTAGGTTTTTTTTTTTTTTAGTAAGAGAAAGACAGTAGCTATTGGATAAAGAACTAGCATTATATGCTAGCACTACTTAAAATGGCAAGGCTATGGTGTAGTTTTACTCAGGAATATCTCTAAAGAAATAAAGTCTCCTGAAGAGCAGGACTTTAGCCATACATCTGACCATTCACTGTGTCTGGAGGTACACATGGACTGTGGTATGTGATTAGTGATACTTGGGTAATGAGTGATTGTTGGCCTAAAGGTCAAGAGTTGGATAAAGGAAGTAGTGCTGTGTCTCAAAGTAGTAGAGTACTAGCCCTGAGCAAAAGAGCCCAGGGACATCCCCTAGGCCCTGAGTTCAAGGCCCATGACCCCCTCCCCCCAAAAAAGAGTTGAGGACAAAAAAGACTGGAATATGGGTGATAAGGGAATCTTGGAGAGAGATACATGGATTCATAGATGGACTGCACAGACTAGGTAGATTGTGAATTTTTCTGCATTTATATGAGTGTTAAACCAGAGAACAACTATTTAAGAGAAAGCATCCAACAAATCAGGTCGCTGCATAGTGTGAGTCTTAGACCTTTCAACAGAAGATGAATCTAGGAGCAAAAAGGGAGGTCTAGCAGTAGCTCTTGCTAGTTTCTTCACTCTCTTCCATCTGGATCCAAGAACAAAGTTTAGCTTCCATTCTGTAACTTGGAACATGACTGCTTCAGAGTTCATATTTTTCTGAGTCCCCTTTCTCCAGAGGTGAAAGAAGAATTCCAGTGAATTAGAAACAACTTGAGACTTCCATTTGGCCTCTTTGAACCTCTTGAGCCTTGAGCCAACATGAAAAGGAAAGAAAGATTTTACTACTCCTACAGTTGCCCAAACTGATCCTGATTGCTGTATGTGATTAGCGTTGCCATTATGTAATGAAGACAAGGGATATGCTGAAAGATTCTTTAAGGCTACATCTTCGTGTACCCATTCCCAGCTTTAAAAGTGAATTGCAGGGGCTAGGGATATAGCCTAGTGGCAAGAGTGCCTGCCTCGGATACACGAGGCCCTAGGTTCGATTCCCCAGCACCACATATACAGAAAAAACGGCCAGAAGCGGCGCTGTGGCTCACGTGGCAGAGTGCTAGCCTTGAGCGGGAAGAAGCCAGGGACAGTGCTCAGGCCCTGAGTCCAAGGCCCAGGACTGGCCAAAAAAAAAAAAAAAAAAAGTGAATTGCAAACTATGGCAACCTAGCATAGGCACTGGTCCTTCAGGATGAAGGGTTGTGTCACATTGTCAGGTAAAGAACCATAACTACCTGGGGTCCTGAGTCAGGACATAGGAACTATGCAAAGGCAGTGGGAGAAATTATTCACAAAACCCAGTAATGGCCATGCAACCAATTACAGAAACACGGATGTGCACATTTTCTTAGTTTCTTGATTCTTGCTTTGTTGTGTTCAAATTTATTAAACAAATCTCTTTTCCTTTTCCAGTTGCCTTTTTATTGAATATAAATAAAGTGTCTTAATTTTAATTAGCCTGTATTCTGGTATTTGAGATAGGAAACATCGAAATGGGATTATGCCTGAACTAGAAAAAGAATAAATTTTATTCAGACTTCTGTAAGTTGACGTAGGGCTGTGTCTCACTTTGAGGGGAAAGCCAGCATGCATCTTCAGTTTTATAGGGAATGGTGGCAAAGCAGAAGCATGCTACAGCTATTGCCTTTATTCAGAAATGAAATATGGGGGAAAGTGTTATGTATGCATGATGAGATAAGCAGTGGGGTGGGTTGTTCTTGGTTATCTGGTGTCAAACTATCACCCCTCCCAATTCTTCTAGTCTATATTCTGTAGTGGAAGAGATAAGCTGGAACTAAATTTCCATTAATTTTTTTGGAATTTTCCAATGAGAAAAATTCATGCAAGCTTTGCTGGTGGACTACAAGGAGAGGCTATTCTGCTTCTGAGGGAGTTGCTGTCCAAGTGAGTGGGAATTCGTAGGAACTTAACAGCAAGCCCTCGAGAACTATTTGTTGACAAAGTAGATCAAAACAGGTAGTGGAAAATTCTAGAAGATGTTGAGCATTCTGGAGGCTTCTTAGTGAGTATTTGAAACCTCAAGTGTTTCAAGCTGCGCTTGCTGGTTTCCAGATCACCTTCCCTCTCTTAGCTTTTCTGTTTGGTAAGCCTCTGATCCACTATGTGACAAATATTTCAATTTTAGAATACAGTTCTAATATTGGATATTTTAAAGGTCATAGAGTTGTAACTGTTGTATCAACTTGGCAACTTGAATTTTATGTTCGTCTAGGTGTATATGCATGCATACACACAAAATAACAGAGATGTCACCATTTTAAATTCTGAAATGAGATGAATCACATAGAGAAGAGGAAAATAATCTCTCTAATTATCTCAGCTATTTTCTGTAACTTCTTAGTTTTAACCATTGTTAATATTTTATAAAGTGTCTGTTTTTTACCCTCCACTATTTTCTGCAGACATAAATGTCTCTGCATTTTCAAAAAAAAAGTGTAATTATAACATCTATATTTTGCTAAGGTCTGATATTTCTGGAAGTGACAATACTTCTGAGGATGTGCTTAAGATGAGATGATTTCATTTTTTCCATTGTTTATTAGCCTTCTTTTATTTAACCATATTTACCATGTGGACATTTAGGTTATCTTTCAGTTTTATTTAGTGAAAATAATATTGTAATGAATGTTCTTTCTTTCCTTTTGTGGTATTGAGGTTTGAACCCTGGGCCTTCAAATTGCCAAGCATGCACTCTAACCATTAAAGCCATGCCCCTAGCCTGCAATGAATACTTTTATATGTAAATATATTCATTCTGTATGAGCATTTAGAAGAAAGATACTTAGAAGTAGACTTATTGGACAAGAGAACTTGTACATATCACATTGTGAATATAAAGATAAACTGTCTGAAGGAAATATTAATGTGATTAGTAAAGATAATTATAATCTTACAAATAAGTCTGAAATTGTACAGTAGTAGGGTTCCTTTCAAAACCAAAGAGGAGGGGGTGGGAATATGGCCTAGTGGTAAAGTGCTCTCCTCATATACATGAAGCCCTGGGTTTGATTCCTCAACACCACACATATAGAAAAAGCTGGAAGTGGTGCTGTAGCTCAAGTGGTAGAGTGCTAGCCTTGAGCAAAAAAAAAAAGAAGCCAGGGACAGTGCTCAGGCCCTAAGTTCAATCCCCAGGACTGGAAAAAAAACCCCAAAGAGGACAATTTTGAATTTGACATCCAATAGCAGATAACCTCTTAACTGTGGGTATATTTGTAAGGAAACTAATTTTGAAGAGGTTACAGTGACAAGAAGTAGTCACATTCCCCTGAAGGTAAAAAGTCCCCAGGGGGAATGATAATGAGCTTTGCCCTGCCTTAAATATACCCACATTTATTTAGTGGTTTCTGCCCAGTGACCACATTCTCCATCATTTTCTAGACTGCATTGTGGACTGTGACTGTATTGCCATAGCTTTGCCTCTAGCTCCTTATTTTCACTCACATTGAACCATTCGTGAGACCTTTACTGCTCAAAGGGCCTTTAGATTTCTCAGTTGGTTAATGGGGAAGTGATCTGAACACTTATGACAGAAACTTATTAGTTACAAGTGGGCAGAGTTCAGTTCAGGTGCTACTGGAAGCCTATCTGAACTTGCCAGATCCTTTGGGGATGGAAAACATGAGCCAAGAATCTCATTAGTAGACTTCATTTTTCTTATTAGGTACTTGAGGGTTCTTAGTGGAATCTGACTAGTGAGCTGACTTTCAAACACTTAAGTTGGGCCAGGGTTTATGTAGATTATCTCAACTGGTCCCCACAGCAACTCAGTAAGATAGCTGACTATGTTCACTTTTTTTGTTATGACTAAGAAATTTTAACAGAGGACACATCATGCATCAACAGAGGACTCAGTGTTAGACCTAGCACCAGAATCTCCCTTCTTCCCTCTGACTCACTGTGCTTCCGGTGCCTTCCTGGAACTCTGGTGTAATCCATGGGACAGAAATGATGAAATATAGGCCCAACAATTATAGTTTACCATTTGTCCTCACCTCCATGGCTAAAGGAGAAGCATTGTTTTCCCTGAACAAATTACTTGAATCTTCAAAACAACCTCTGTGATCAGTTTAGTGCACACCAGAAATTCATGCGCTGATAACTTGCTCATTTAAAGTAGACTTTTTCAAATATAGCACTATTAACTTTTTGGGCTGAATTAATCTTTGTTATGGAGTGGGGGGGGGTCAGCCATTCAGTGCATTGCAACACATTTAATTGTCTTCCTATGTCTCCCTATTAGAAGCTAGTGCCCCTTTCCCCCAATTGTAGCAGACATTGCTTCTGTTTGAGAACCACTGATTACAGGTAGGTCAAGAAATCAGAGAAACAGAAATGAGAGTCCATCCTCGCAGCCTAAGTAAAAGCTACAAGTAAAATCTGCAATGAATTGGCATCAGTTTCTAGTGCATATATTAAACGTATCATGATCAGCATAATATGCAGAAAAGCAGGCTAACATTCACTTGTTAAGCATAAGTAGGAAAGATATCTCTGTAGTTAGTGGAAAAAAATGTAAAGGTGTTAATGTTATGAGGCCTCTGGGTATAAAAAGTTGAAATTAGAATGTTAGCTTTTTCTAAGTCTGCATCACAAATCTCTCAGAGAACTAAACTTAGCTAAATAGTTTAACTTTCTAATTATTGTGCCATTAGAAATACTTTGACAAGTTGGTTGGTACAAATGTGAAGTTACTCATGAGTATGGAATGTGAGCTCCTGGATCAAGGCTGGAAATTTTATACCACTTTAGGCTAGGGAAATATGGCCCGTTGTGATTGGTGGTTTTGACTGAGGTAGCATAGTGGGATTGGAAGAGCACTGGATTGGGAGTCCAGATCTGAATTCTGGATTCTGTCCTTTCTAAGCTGTATGCCCTGGGGGAAGTCACATGAACTAGCCAAGGGCTAGTTATAAACACAAAGCCCAAACCTGACTGTGTCGTCTTCTGCCTCAATGGAAGTAGGTTCTCTTCTTTGTATGAATGACTTCAGTGTCCTTCCTGCCATGGATACCCTTTGCTCTGCTGTTTTTGCCATTCTGTCCTTCTGTCTTCAGTGTGGAAAGGATGCATTATTAATCTCAGGAGGAAGCAGAGACATATATGCATCTATGTAGCCTCACCAATCAATCCAGACCATTCTAGAATCTCTGCAGGAGCTCCAGGCATGAGTAGCAGTGACTGCCCAGTGGCACATGGAAGCTTCTTGAGCAGCAGGCTCTGGTGACACAGCACTACAGTGACTGTGGATAACTGACAAAACATGGTAGGTAGTCATCCCAGGAGAACCAGATCTTTATTTAGGAAAAGATGTTAGTGGGCCTCTCTCAGAGTGTGAGAGTTTCCTATTCAGCAGTAGGAAATAGAAGGAGATGAAACATCAAAACCTTTTAGATCTTAACAGAGGGATGATTTTTTTTTTGAGATTCTGAGTGGGAGCCTCAGTGAAAGAAGTTGGAGGGCATAGAAGAACAAGGGGGAGGATTTGAGAGCAAAAAGTCAAAACGGAGGCTAACCTGGATAATACTCAGCCCTTGACGGAGGCACTGTGTTCCTCAAGAGGGCTGAGGAACTTTTCATTTGTAAGACACAAGCATTTGCTTTCAGTGCTTGTTCTATGGGCTGATACCATTCAAACCTCACAAGTCCGACATGCACAGTTCACATGCCGTTTCCCCATCCCAACCACCAGATAGACATGAAAAAGATTCTGCCCACATCCTAGCCTAACCAACTTTCCCGACCACTCTCTGCTCAAGTCCCAGGCCCTGGGGCGTGTCTTCCATTTCCAAACTCTTTCCTACCTGAAACCTTTCACCCCTCACCTGCACACAGACTTAACCTGAGTGGTTTTTGTTTAAGCTTTACATCTGAATGGAAGAATCAAATCTCAGTGGTGGGGTTGGGAGGTTAGGATCAGAAGGCTCTCTTTAACCACCCACCTTCAGTGAGAGGCCTACTGTTGAGCTCTCGTCTTTTCTTTCTTAGCTCTCACAGCCATTTCCTGATGGATCCTATTCCTCCTTCACATTGTAGTTTGTGGCTGTTTTCTGTCATTTTGTTGTGGACCCCAGGAGGATAGAACCCTTTGTTGTGCTGCCTGGATGTCTGATTTGTGTTTAGTGATAGTCCCTAGACCCTACGTTGAAGATGAACTATACAGGTTAGGAGAAATGGGGTCTGGGAGGGGAAAAAAAAAAAACTAGGAGAAAACAAGGGAAGAGGTGACACTGTTAAAAAACAAATATACTTGACCTTTGTGACTGTAACTCCTCTGTACATTACCTTTACAATTAAGATAAAAAAGAGAGACCTGCAACAACATTTTATGCTCGTGGATTTTGTTGTTAAGCCATCACTGGAAAGATGCTATAGTCTATAAGGAGGTAGATGCGCGCACACACACACACACACACACACACACACACACACACACACACACACACACACACACACACACACACACACACACCGTAGATGAGACATATATCTGATAATTAAAAGTCAGAGTGAACATTTCCAGGCTCCCAGGAAGGTGTTGGACTGAATGCTCCTTGACGGAGAAGTTTGTCATGTGGAACACGTACACAGGGAAGGCCAGAGGCCTGAGAGAACCAGCTGATATCCTGGGACAGAGAGGGACCTGATAAAAGTTTGCATTTGAAAGTGCGGACCTGGCGGGGGGTGGGGGAGGGGGGTCGGCTACATGATTGCCACATCCCTCTAGCCATGTAATTCTTGAGGGCACTTCAACAGTTAAGCACAGATGAGGGAATTTTTTACACATTGAGAGAAGGTAGAAAGGTGATAATTGGTGACCCAAGTCCTCCTTTTTCTCGATTGTGAGAGCTAAGAGCCGCTGGGCAGATGTTGGTCTCTCCAGCTGATCTTTCCCTCCACGGGGTTTTCAATGATGGATAAACTGGCTCCTTTATTTGCCTGGTGCTCAGTGATTCCCTTTGTAAATTAAAAGAAAATTCGATGCATGCTAAATGGTGGGAATGCATTTGTAGCTTAAATATGTGATATTTAACTATGATGAATTACCCAGGCTAACGAAAGGTTGACAAACCTCAGCCGTGCGTCCCACGCTCTGAAATGAAATAGAAATCAATGAAGCAGCTAAATGCCCCCTTAAATGCCAATCCCCTTTTCAGACTAAACTCCTTTCTAATTCTTTCATGGAAATCAATGGAAGGATTCTTCATTACATATTCATTTTCTGAATCCATTTTGCTCATTAGGTTGAAATAAGGGGGTAGGTGAGGGTTTATTAGGGAGTGAGCATATCTGATAAGCATTAAATTACTTCTGATGGCTTTATGTATTTAACAGAGTTAGCAAATTAGCTCAGACTTTGATCTAATGGAGCCGATGTTGATGAGGACTGTGGGTTTAACCCTGCATTAAACAGAACACTGACCTAGGGAGCAAGAGTGAGAACTAACGTGTTATTCTTTACTCCTTTCTCTTGTCCTTGAAAATATTTCTCTTGTTCCTGCTTTCCCTAATAGCCTCTGTGTAGTTGACTCCCCACTAATTGTTTTCCTGCTCTTAGAATTACTCAGTAAAGGCATGAATGGAGGATGTCAATAGATAATCATAATGGAATTTGTATAGCTTATTTACAAACATCCAAAAGGCCACTTCAGGGCAAACTGAGAAGTGAACAAAGGCTCTAGAATGAGGTGGCATTTCATTTGGGCTGGAAGAATGAAGTTAAGGTGGGCCAGGTGAGTAATGAGGATGGCAGCCTGTTCTGTGAACATAGGAGGAAACTTCCCACTTCTGCTTATCTCTGCAGTTTGCCCTATGGTTTCACTAGTTCCTACTATGCAGGTGATGGGATCCTGAGATCTCCTACCTTTAAGCCAACACAAGTCACAAGATAGAAACATGCTGTGATCGTTTTGCTGGCCTCTCCAAACACATATATTGATGGCTTGGTGGCAAAGTTCAACAGTATTGAGGGGTGAAGTTTTGGGGAGGCGACTGATCTAACTCTATCAATGGATCAACCATGGAGGATTCATAGCTTAACAGGCTAGTGGGAGAAGAAGAAACATACAGAATGTGGGCCTTGTTGGGGAAAGTACATCATCCTTGGAGCCATGTCCTCCAAGGTTCTATCTTGTTCCCTGGTCCCTTCCTCATTCTTTCTTTGACTGCTTGGCTGAAATGAAGTGAGCACTGTTGCTCCACTCCATACAACCTGCCATTATGTTCTGCCTCAGCACAGGGCAAGAAAACAATCCACCCACGTAGACTGAAACCCAAGTGAATATTTCTTTCTTTTCCATTGATGGTCTCAGATATTTCTGTCACATCAATGGAAAATGAACTGACACACAGTGTTCTGCCAAGAAACGAACACTAGGAGACTTCCTAACCCAGAGAGTTATTTACAAGGGTGAGGGGACACAGCATTGCTGAGGAACTATCAAGGGATGATTCCTAGCATCTAGCAGTAGCAGGAAACTCTTAACGCCCAGCATCTGAAGGTACAGTCAGAGGAAACAGGATCTAAGGAAAGGACTGCTCACAGACACAGATATCACAAGTGCAGCGATCACAACCTTACCTGGGCCAGAAAGGTGGAGAGAGGGGCAGGGACAAGGGATCTTATTTCCTCTTATTTCCTGCCTCCCATCTCTTTTGTATATCTCACTGGTCAAATTCCAACTAGAAGTCAGCCAGCAAAGGATCATGCGATGCACAGAAGTCAATTCTCCAGCACAGGAAGACAGAACAAAGAATAGATTTCATGGTACAAATGGTGATGAAGGGGAATGAAGACCACCCAACACTCAAAGGATACTTCTACCAAAAGCAAAGGAATCCTCAGCTGCCACCTCTGCCTCACTCATCATTTCCTGGGAGGGTGTTCTCAGTGTGACTTATAAAAGTAAAATACAGTATAAAAAAGCCAGGAGGAAATAGAGATGTATGCAATGATTTGAGGCAGAAATGAGGCTTCTGTGTTCTTAATTGATGTTAGCTTCCAGTAGATAAAATGAGAAAAACTAGGAAGAAAATCATCCTTTCAAAGTTACATAGCTAGGATGGTTGGTTGTCTACTCTATGACTATTCTCCGAACATTCTTAGAATACTACTCAGATTTTAGTTAGTGAGGCATTGGGCCCAGCTATTATCTCCCTTACTTCAAGGGGGACTATAAACTGTTAGGTGGAAGTCATTGTATGGCCATACAATGGGCTGCTTCCAAGAGGGCTATATATAAAGAGACCCACTCAATTAGAAGGGCATTTCTTTTTACTCTCTACTCCTACTATGTTTCTTTCCACCTGAAATACTGGGTGTGTCTACCTTATGTCCATGATGGTGAAAACTGTGGGTTATGGAGCAGACTCTTTTCCCATCAGCCAAGCCCAAATTCTAATGACTACCCATGTTAATATCAGCCAGATACCTCTAATCTCTTGGCAGGACATGAAACTTGACAGCAAAAGTAATGTTTCTTTACCTAATCATCCTTCATACATAGTAGGTACTTGTTTATAGTTTTTCCTTGTTGGCATAGTCTAATAGTAATTCCTTCTGTATCACTCCACTTGGTGATTGATGGGACAAGTGCTATGTTTGAACTAAAAACTGGGACTCTTATGACAGCATGTGCAAAGAGAAAACAGAAACAAACAAAATGGAATACTTGAAATTAGGGCTATGACAGAAACAGAGGTATCTCTAGGCGATTCATAAGCCATATCCCCCATAAAGATCGTGGATTTGTAAAGTCCTAGTGAATCTCTTGTCCAAGGGTTCACAGTCTTCTGGCCTGAAGTCCACCTCCAGACCAATGCTTTTTTTGTGTGTGTGAATAAAATACATTTTAGAATGTGGTGAGGATCAATCATTTTATGGTACTGATGTTTTGGTAGCAGAGCTCAGCAGCTGGTGTTGATCCTGTCTAGAAAAGGTTGCTTACCCTTGCTCCTATCTGACATGGCTGCTTCTTGTGTCTAGGACTTTGTGTTTATTTGAAGTTTAGATATGATGGATATGATTTGATAGCTTAAAAATGGCAGTGTGACTATTAGTAGAATTTTTTCTTTTTACTGCTTAATTCCCTGCCCCCGTCGTCCTTAAGGGGTGTATTGGAGCATTTCAAGTCAATTAGTTACAATGCCAACAGTGTCCTAGGAGTTACTGCAGCTGTAATTGAAAATCATTCATAACTACATTTCAGGGATTTTTGAGAAATGGATTATTTAGATAAGCTTAGGGTATGTAGTTGCCTGGAGGCAATATATTTGAAGGTTGTCATTTTCGACACAGGAACAGTTTTAGGACAGATGTACTTGTAGCACTGAGGGAGGGGAAGCACAGCAGAGTCAGTAGGCATAAAGGATTCTTTGTAGTAAGTAGCACAGAGAGAATCCTAACTACAATGCATCTCTAACTCATTCCACTTTGCAGGACTAGAACCTGACTGAGCTCTGAATTGGGACATGATCCGGATGATACCTTTTGAATGGCAAAGCATTCAAGATCTATTGATTAATTAAAGGTCTCAGGGTTTGTTGAATAGTCCTGTTATCTTGGGCAAGTCACTTAACTTCTCTGTGCTTTGTTCTTCTTGACATTTTCATATAGGAAAAATAACAGTATCTAATAATTATCGGATTATTGGAATGATCAACTGATTTGAAAAGCATAAGTATAGACTCATTACACATGTAGGTATCTACTTATATATTTATAAAAATGTGTATATATAGTGATATGTGTGTGTGTGTGTGTGTGTGTGTGTGTGTGTGTACATACTTGTTGGGGGTTTTTAGCCTCCTGTGCTCTCCTGTCCTGCAGGAGAGACGGGAAAACACACCCCACCCGGACGAGCCAAGAAGAGGAAAAGAGGGCCGACAGACTGCTACCCCAGACCCCCTTCCACGGAGAAAAAACAGACAGTCCGGAAGCCAGTCAATGCTAAGACTCGTTTAATGGCGGAAATGAGCTGTTCTTTTAAAGTGGTAGAGGGCAGCGGAAGGGGAGGGGTAGGACCGCCTCTTAACGATACAAAGCACCTGGGGTGGGAGTGCCCCACACATACTAATACATATACATATACACATATATCTTACTTAGGGTGTATCTTGTCACATTTTAAACATTCTCTGACTATTGGCTGTCATTGTTATTGTTTAAATAAATCTCTTCTTTTTATGTCTTGGGGCCCCTAGTTTCCTTAGTAGCTCATAAAGTCATCCTGCTAACAGGCAATATAAGATTGCCCAAGAAATTTCATTAGACAATGTGGGATATTTTATATTTTATTTATTTCAGTATTAGAAACTCAATCAAGGGTATCCTGCAGAGTAAAATCATATTCTGGGTATCCCTTCCTAATTTAAAAAAAATTATGACTGTGTGTTTATAAAGTTGCGTATATACCTATTCATTAAATGAACCTGCAGTTTCAGTTAACTTGGGGAATAGAATATTGATTTAAACCATACTTTAGGAGGCTTATCTATCACTCTGAACAAATAAAAACTTATATGAGATTGGATTTCATTGCATGAGACAGGAAAAAACATACTCCACTGAAAACAGCTTGTTGTTGTAAGGCCAACTTCTAGAGGTATCTTCAATATATCAGGTTCCCGCTTTCACATTTTAATGACCTCTGCCAACTCTGATAAAGATGCCCTCACTTTTATTGAAGTAGAATTTACCCTGTGCCCCATTTAAAAAAAACACATATGGAGTATACCTTCAGCTTGTCACTATCCCAGCATTGACTTATCCACCTTCCAGATGTGGTAGTGTTGGAGAATCAATATATTTCTAAAATTTTTTTGTCTTTCCTTGGCTGTAGAGCTTGGCTTTTTCTGGCATTCAACTCATTTTTTTTCAGAATAATTATTTATTTACTGTCAAAGTGATGTACAGAGGGGTTACAGTTTCATACGTACGGCAGTGGGGGTACATTTCTTGTTCAACTTGTTACCTCCTCCCTCATTTCCCCCTCCTCCCCTGAAGAAGAAAAAAATTGTAAATGACAAATACTGAAGTCACAGACTCTAATGCTCTGTCTTCTTTTTTTAACTTGGAGTCCTATGGCTAGATAGTTGAGAGAAAAATCCTTCTAAAAATGTTTCTAGCTTTATAATCCAGTGGTCTTCTGAAGATTCCAGATTGCCTTTAGTCTTGGTTTTTATCATTCACTCCTTAATAGCCACAGCCCACAATCTATGCCTGGAAGCAGAAGACACTCATTTTCTAGCATTTTCCAAAACAGGAGGTGACTGCACAGCTTACTTCTGTCTTAACGGGCAGTGAGGAAAAGTGACAGCACTTTCACGTCATACTCCCAAAGAAAGGTTGGGGCCTTCTCTCCTTCTACTAGGTAGAACTCAGCCAACAATGGGCAATGACATTACAATACAGTGTGGAAATAGTTCATCGAGGTCGTGAAGCAACTGGCAGAAAGAGCTTGCATCCTCAATATTTCAGAGCAAACACAACTACCCTAGTCTGTGTAAGCTCAGACTGTCACAGAACGAGAATGAAAACACTGTGTTGGGTCTACAGGTACGTTAGCTCTTTCTAAAGCCATCAAAAATATGTATATATGTGTATAGGTGTGTATGCACACACGTATGCATATGGAATCTAATATTTAATATAGAATCTATAATTTAGATATTGGTGCTACTACAATTAGAATGTAAAATTTCAATGTCTGTACTATTACAATTAAACACCATATAGGACATCCACCAATGCGGGCTAGAAAGTTGGTGCTGACTGCTTTGGCATAGCAAAGCCATTACCAATGGCATCTCAGCAGAGAGCTCAGTCATGAGAGCTTGTGGAATCCAGCTGAACTGAATGGACAAACAGGAAGCTGGTGTGAGTTGGAGGACTTCCTGGTGTTTGAAAAGCCTCCAAAGAGATGAACTCAGACCAACAAGGAAATAACAATAACAAGTGCTGTTATAGCAGCCCTCATTTTCCTTAGGTGCTTCCTTATATGATTCAGCTGGAGAATGGGAGCCACCACAGCTGCAAAATAACACCTCAAGCATCATGTTTCCATCTCAAACTTGTGTTACAGATAGCCACCAGGGAGCACCCATAAAGAAGAGGAAGAGAGTGCTGGAAAAGAAACCGAGGCCAATAAATAGATGAATTTTCATCCACAAAAGAGATCTACGTGAGATGTGGGGGTGTGGTTACTTACCCTTGGCAGTGTTCAGAAGAAAATGCATCTGATTTAGGAGGAAATGGTATATGCAAATAAAATACAACAGCAAACATATGTGATTACACAACTCCTACAGTAACCCCAAACTTTCCTATGTGCAGTCCTGAGAAATAGGCTTGCGAGGCCCTTAGAGAGAAATTCTGTTCAGTATTCATTTCGTCTAAGTGCACAGAGAATAAGAGACAAGACATTTCTCCTAGAAAATCAGGAGGCCATTGACTGAAATTGTTTCACTGACCAGAAGGAGGGGAAAATAATGGTGGAAAAGGACCTGCCATGTTGTACATTCCCATATTCTCTGAATGGGAATTCACATTGCAGTTTGCAGACTCTCCTCTCAATCATGTGCCCATGAAGGCAACGGCTAGTAGGTTTAGATTTTCTGGTTGGATCTGATAAGAAAATGAGGCAATGGCCATAGTCACCGAATCTGAGCTTCCTGTGGAAACTGGGCTTGGTTTCAGGTTGAATCCTTTCAGGATTCATGGAGGGTGCTTCATGCCTGGAAAGAAGAGTATGTACTGGGTAGTAAATAGGAAAGCTAAATCAGAGAATGTAGTTTATTTTGGTACCCTTTTTGTTTCCTTTTAATGATAGAATTCCTATGATTTACCCAAGAGAGTAGCTTCCCTTTTCCTCCCTTCCCTGTGGCCATGTGGATTGCTTGCCTAAGTTCTTCCCAATGGCATTTGAGTGGGGGGATCTCAGTGCTAATTCTATGTGCAACCTTTGAAGTAAATGCTTAAGTGCTTAAACTGACATGCTCTTGCCTTTGACTTCCCCCATCTCCATCCCTGACATCTGGAATATAAACATGATAGAAGGAGCTGGAATCTGTATGTTTAAGGTACCAGAGTACCAGATAAGTAGGTTCCTGACTCTCTGACAGTGGGGAGCACCTATACAGCTCTGGACTGTTCTGTATGGACACTTAAGTGTAAGAAATATAAACCACCCTGTTAGAGTTGCTTTTCCTCTTGGCTTTGTTTTAGTGACTGACATGATCCCCTAACCAGTGCAACAGGACACTATTTCTTCTGGAATGGAGATCTGACTTGCTGACAGCTTCTCCTTCAGATTGGAACTATGGCACATTGATTTTGGGTTCTCAAATTCTTCTCTCTGCCCCTGATTGCTACCCTGTGTGTTGGGAAGCAACCACAACAGTGACTCATCCTTAGCACTGCTGAGGTGACCCGATGTCTGGAGCTGTCATTGCCTGGTCTCACCCAGAAGAGGCAGCTAAGCATTCTGCCTGGGAACAAGCACCGTCTGTTTTCACTGTTGTGGTACCCAGAGCTGGCAGGGCTAAGATGAGCTAATTGAAAAGAGGGTTGTGACCTGGGTCTCCTGACTCAGGAGTCCCTGCAGCTGCCACTGTGTGCTTGCCAGCCGAAGAAGTCTGGCCCTGCTCATATGCTTGGTTTCAGAACCATCTTGTTCCTGGGTTGTCAGCAGTGTGGATACACCAGTCAGCTGTTCTATTGACACTTGGTCCACACACTCTATACCTCCAAAGCAGGGCAATTATATGAAATTCTGCAAATGGATATCCTTGGAGTTTAGAGCATGAACTGTTAGCTGGAAGTTTTGGAAAGAGCATAGTGTTTGGGATACAAAATTTGTATTCTTATCATTACTCTGTCCAGTGCTGGAGTCTAATGATGGAGACTGGGCTCTAGAAATCAATTAGCTTTGAGTGTTAAAAGATTGTCCTCCATTTTACCCCTAGTCAAGCAAAACACCAGATGGCTATTCACTTGCTTGACCACAGGCAGGTCATTCCCACCTAGGCCTGGCTGAAAGTTCCCTCACCCCAAGTGGCGTATTCCATTCTGGGCCTGCCCAAGGGTGCCCATTCTTGGCCCCCAAGAAACCACAGCCTGGTTTTCTTTTTCTTTCTTTTTTTTGTTTCCACATTAAGACCAATACAAGCCTGACCCCAACTCCACCTTCTTGCACAACCTCCACTCCCATGGGAATGTTGCTTGCCCCCTGATGCTATACTTCAATTAACAGTCCTCGCCTATAGAGATAGAGTCCAGCCTGTTCTTTCTCCTCCACGTTTGCAACAGGTGTCACTCCTGGTTCTTCTCTGTGAGGTCTCAGATAAGCTATCGATGCTCTCTAATCCTAACTCTTAATTGTACCATCTGTAATGTTATTTATTTTTTTTTGTACTGAGTTCTTATAGTGAGCTCTAGGCAAATGTTGGATATCATTGGTAGTTTCATTATTATAACTATGCAATTCATCAGATTTGTGTTTAACCAGTCTTGAAAGTCCGCCTGTTACCCAAAATGCTATGAGCCCCAAGATGTATTGATGGAAATAGTGATAATGATGGCAAATGACTGATGGTGGAATGATTGATTTGAAGTAGGACAATAGACAACAGCACCTGAGAGAGAATTACCTTGAGAAAGAAAAGGCAAATAAGAAGTTGACAATCAGACAATGAGTACTTATTAAATATCAACTCCAGGCTAGGCTTTGTTCTGGATGGAGAAAGATAATAAGGCATCTTTAAATAGGGGCTTATATTAGGGTAGAGTGATCAATTCATTGAAGAAGTCAGAGATTAGGTTTGGGTAACCATCACTCATCAGTGTCCCAGATTCCAGATTTTATTTCCAGTAATTTAATACTTAATGCTCTCTCTGACCTTCCACTTCTGTCCCTAGGAAATGTACTCAATTGGACCGATCATAGGAACCATGAGGTTACTGCTCATGAAGGCAACCAACACACATTGAAGACTCTTTTCCATTCTCTTGACAGACATTGTTCCCTACTGTAATTACAGTATAGTTGGAAGACTGTACTATCATAATTGAACCCTAGCCAGCTTCCAGGATTTATGAGATCTCCAATAAGTCATGCATCCTCACAAAGTGCAGTTTTCTAACGAAAACAGAATGTAGGTGATGAAACTGACTTTGAGAGGTGTTGACTGTGTTTATCTGCTAGCTCCACTCAGCTGCTCAGTAAATCGTCCAAATAGAGTGGTTTTTTTTAATTTTCAATTAAAGGGACAGGATTTGATTCTAAGTGGAGACACTTGGCTGGTGGTGAAGTTTGATTTGGAAAGTGTCTCCTGGGCTTGAGGACAGAGGCAGGGCACAAACGACAGCTGCTTTGGAGCAAGTAGCATCTAGGGACAAGGGCTTGAGAGCATTCAGAAGAGAGCAGAACAGCATTCAAATAAAAAGATCCCTCAAATGGCTAGGGATTGAGAAACTATGAAGTGGAAGGAAGGTTAGTGAAAATACTCTCTTGAGATTAAACAGGGTCATTCAGACAGTGAAGGAAATAATTAGAATAGGCTGGAAGGCAGTAGCTGTGGAACTGGGAAAAGCAAAGGAGTAGAAGTCTTGACCGATTCTGTATCTCCATTGGCCCTTTATGTAAGCATGGGCGAACAGAGCTGGGGAAGGGAGGCTCAGAGATCAGAACCAGGGCCTTCCAGATAGGCTGTATGCTCTTATTCTGAGATGCAATTATGTGGTATGGGCCTGCAGCATAATTTCTCTGGGCTCAGTTATAATCATTTAAGTCTACTAGGTAAAGCTTACCTGGATGACTGAAGCTCTTTCTTCATGCAGTAAGTTTATTTTGTTTTGATTTGTGTACCAGCTATTAAAATTGTGCCTTGGTTCCTTAAAATGTCTTGAATAGTTGTTCCCAAAGTGACTGATAGGTAGAATACCGAGAGAGAGAGAGAGAGAGAGAGAGAGAGAGAGAGAGAGAGAGAGAGAGAGAGAGAGAGAGAGAGAGAGAAACCGAGAGAGGGAGATCTGAATTTAGGGTTTGGCTGTATGGCTAAGCCTCAGTGTGACTTTGGGAATGTCATGTGACCCCTCCCCCAGAGTTTCTCTAGTTTATAGATACCATATGACTTACTCTGTATGGATCTGTGAGCAGTGGAGATTATAGATAAATGTCTAGCACAGACCTAGTTTATAATGAAGTAGGGATGCTGGATCTAACTGGTGCCATCTTGGCCACGTGGTGCATGATAGGGAATTGGGTTTAACTGGCACCATCTTGTTTTTGTGGTGGAGGCAGGAAAGGCCCACCTCCCAGGTGATGGGTGTGTCTGGGTTCCTAGAGGCAGGGGTGGGTACTTGGACAATAGGCTACTGGACCTGCCAGTCTTGGGTTGTGAATTCTCAAGCTCCCTGAGACCTTGCCCCCTCACTTGGCCCTACTTAAAAGCCTGGACCAGCTCAGGCTTGGGCATGCTGTGCCTCCTGTCTCCATGTTCATGTTTCCCTGTCTCCTGCCCCACCCCCCCCAGTCACCATGGCATCCTACCTCAGCTCTCCATTGGAGCTGATCTGGTTTGTTGCTGTTCTGCTTTTTTTCCTCCCTGGCTTGCATGGCTCAGTTTTTCTAACAGTGTTAAGTGTATTCGCTGGGCTGCAGATCTTTATGACGGGAGTCTGTCTGCAGACCACAGGCATTCCAATAAAGACTCCAAATTCAACCTCTCAAAATGTGGCTTCTGTTAGCATTCCCCTAGCCTCAGGTCCTCAGCTCCTCCCACTAGACCCCAGACCCACCCATACCTAATGAGTCACTCCTACTCATTACCTAACTACTTCCCCTTTACCCCCAGAGAGAGAAGCTGCCACCTGGATAAGGTGCAGACACCATGTAGCTCCCTCTCCCCTGGGAACTATGGCCCCCACTAATAAACCTCCTTATGAACCTTCTTCTCCTGTCTGTGCTTATCTCCGCATGGTCCTCTGGGATGGCCAATACCTATGCTTTCAGCTTCTCTGTCTCGCTGTACAACAATAATAAGCACTCTACAAATAGCCATTACCGTTCATTTTAATTGATTATAGAGTACTGGGCAAAATGAGTGGCATAATTTCTTGGATGTCTCTACTGTGTTCTTTTTAGCCTTAAATACCTCTCATTTACTACCTTAAAAATAAAATATGTCATTAATCATGCTGTGAGTCTAATTATAGAATTTGTTGTTTCCCACGCTTCTCTTTTTTATTTTTAAGTAAATGTTTTCTTAGAAATCAGTAAGAACCATGGGCATGATAAAGGGTAGAATTAGACTCAAAATTTTTCCAAGCAATTTCAACTAGAGTGATATTTCAAGAACCCAAAATGTGACCATTCAGTTCATGACAGTTTGCCTTGATTTCCTGCTTTGTCCCTTTCCCTCTTAAACAAAGTTATTCTAAATGAAAATTTTAGGTTCAAGCAATTTTCATGTAGTACTCAGAGACAGGCACTGGGTATGCACTAGGCAACAAAAAGCCTGTTTTTTTGTTTTTGTTTTTTTACAAGTGGTGTCTTGGTGGTTGGACACAGGCTTTTTTTTTTTTTTTTTTTTTTTTTGTAAGTACCTCAAAGTATCATCATATGCAAACTCTTTCCTCATCTAGATTCTTCCACAATATTCTTGAAAACAGGGGTCAGTGCTTTCGTGCATACTTATTTCACTTCATCCAAATGATGATGATGAATGACTCCTGAGTCTAAAGAGGCTCTGAGGGGTTTTACTGCCATCCCTGAGCTAGGAAGTGGCACGGGCATGTGTGGCTTTTCAGCAGTTTCGCCTGTAGTCCCTTTGATCATGGCATGGGAGGACACAGCAACATTCAAAATCTTCCTATCTGTGCTGTGGCTAAGAGACATAACACCAGAGTGTGAGAAGACGATTGCCCTCTCCCCAATTCTGAACTGATTTTGAAAATGCCTTTTACAGCCATACTCTTATTCTCTACAAAGCCAAAGGCCACAGGCATTACAATCACAATGAGCCCATATGGAGACTTGGGACTCACACAAGCTCCCATTTCTATTCCAAACTGCAGGAAAGAGGCCGCCCCTTCCTCCCACAGGGCTGATTGCTATGCACCCCATCTCTGCAAGATAATGGATCCATCCCAGCTATCTATTCCAGTGACAGCCAGCCAATCATTTCAGAGGAGTCGCGCCCCAACTGCCTGGCGGTCCACATATCTCCCTCTCCCTTCCCTTCTGCAGTGGGAGAAAGAAAAACCTGGAAGAGAAAGCCTCTGGCCTTGAAGTGTTTGCACAGGATGCCTGAGTGGAGGCAGGCAGGGAGATAAGGGGTATTTTAGGCTATTTCTTCTGCTTGTGTGAATAGCACATGATTGATTTCAGGGAAAGAAATATATTTCCCTGCAGACATATTTTTATCATTTGCTTGAATTCCTCGATGGCTTACTCACCATATGGATGGAAGCTCCAGGTCTTCTTCAGAGGGGGATGGATGGGAAAGTGGCTAACACTTTAAACCTGAAAAAAAAAAAAGACATATAAAAGGTACTGCCAGATAAAATGTTCTGTGACCTATAAGCTTTGGAACGGGTCAGAGGGATTATTCGAAGGCTGACATTTAGAAATGATGAGATCCATTGGCTTGCTGCGTTTGCATGAAGCACTCCAAAATACCTGCCAGAAATCCCCTTGTAGAGCGAGCCTCCACTGAGGTCCCTATTCAATAGCAGGCACTTTAACCCTGGGGGTGACAGCCAGACCTAGGGGGTCACTTTGCTTTGACTTTTACAGGGTGAGATGACTTTATTTAAAGGGACATAATTCAATTTAGTTAGCTCTCCAATGTATGTCATCTTTTAGAGTGAAGGCTTAGGTGAGACTACTACAAATGGCAGTTATTTCAGAGGGTGGAGAGGAGGGAAGGGCACCTCTAGCAGAGAAGGAAGGATGGGTGGAAAAAATGCATTTGAATGTCAGGAGTTTCTTGCACACATTTTGTTGTGGTTGTTGCTTAGAAGTTACCATTCAGAGGGCTATCAACATGCCTGGGTAGGTGGGTTAGATCTAAGATATCTGGCAGTTGGGGCAATTTTGAGGAATGTTTTGTTCCCCTCCTGTAAAGTTAGTGCTTTGGTAATGCATCCATTGGGATGAAAGCAACTTGGGCTACCACTCAGAACAGGGAAAGAAGGCCTTTTCCAGAGAATGGTCATTTCTTGGTGATTTGCAGAGCTGTCATTCTCAGCGCCCCAAATTCACCACTTAGGACTGTTTTGGGAAGGTGGTTTTGCACTTATGCATGAAAATCAGGGAGTCTAACCTTTGGACTTCCGTGGTTGCTTCAGAGAAGCAGGCCTGCCTCTGATGGCTTGGGGAAATCAACCCCAGGGGCAGGCCATTATGTGCCTTTAGTTCTCAGAGAGTTTTTCAGAGAGCAACACGCTGTCGCCAGATGTATGTGCACCCCTGTTGGCCTGTTTGCATCCACTCTGATTACTTGCTCGCAGGTGACCTCAATTTCTAAGAAATGAACCTTTGTGATCACTGCCTATAGTTTTGTTTGATTACTCCAAGCCTGGCACATAGTAGACCGTTAAGTAGAATCTTGCTTCTTGTTTAAGTAAAACTGCTTCATTTTTTTCCAACCTTTCATTCACATTATCTTTCTTTCTTTTTTCCCTCCTCCTCAGGAGAATTTTGCATTTCATTTTCTGACTTCAAGCTTCAAAGCCCTAGACTTTGAAACTCTAGGGAAACAAAAATGTTTGTGTGTCTCTGGGTACATCAGTATCTAGCACACAGGGCAAGGATCCCGGATTGTTGTCAACCACACAAAGCTATTGAAGGAGGGGAGATGCTTTAGAACATCCTACTGCTTGCACATATAACTACCCAAACAGAACAGTGTTTGTGTCCTAAAATATTGCCCCCTTTAAATACTTATAATGAAGAAAACTGTACTGTGATCATTCATTTATTACAAGAGTTAGGATCCAGGGACTGCTGCGATAGGTGAAAATCCACAAATAGCTGCATTATATAGTTGTCTGTCACTATATCACAGTTCACTTATTGCTACTTGGCAGATTTTCACTGTTTATGTTTTAAACCCGTGATACAATGAAGCCACAATAAGTGAACTGCGATACAGCAAGGGCAGAATGTATTTCATTGTCTTCTAATCATATGAAAATAACTCTTGAATTTCTCAATTTCCACCATTATAAAGAATGTCCTTTCTTATTGTCCAGCTTTATTCTGTTCACCATTGCTTCCTAAACTCTCTGTCATTCCCTACTTGGCAATATGAGAAATACTGACATTTAGATACTGCAGTAAGGGGAAACTAGAATCAGATGTAGCAAAAGAATACAAAGGAATTGCTCTTCTCTGAAAACATGTGACAGAAACCAACAACTAATCTACACAAAATAGCTAATAGGAATATTTATTAAAAGAAATCTCATAGACTCACAGGAAGACTATAGACAATTACTGATACCTTTGTTGTGTTAATCCAATCACAAGATACAGAGAAGGCACATTTTGAGAGGTTGAATCAGAAGTCTTTACTAGAAAGCCAGCAATGGACACGTTTCCCTCAAATCTTGCAGCCTGGATAGATGTATTACTGTTAGAAAACTGAGCCATCAGGATAGTAAAGAAAGAGCAGAAAAACAATCTCAACAGGCTGGGGATATGGCCTAGTGGCAAGAGTGCTTGCCTCGTCTACCTGAAGCCCTGTGTTCAATTCCCCAGCACCACATATACAGAAAATGGCCAGAAGTGGCACTGTGGCTCTAGTGGCAGAGTGCTAGCCTTGAGCAAAAGAAATCAACTGTAATAGAGAGTTGAAGAGGGAAGCCATGGTGACTCGAGGAGAGTAAGGAGACACAAGGCATGGTGCAAAATGGTGGCTGAGCTGGTAGAGGCCTAAGTAGGGTCATGATCAGGGGACAGGGTCACAGGGAGCTCACAGGTTCAAAGAGTTCATGATACAGTTCTGGCAGACCCAGTAATCTATTGTCCAAGTCCCTGTCCCTGACTGTAGGAATTCAGGTACATCCATCACCTGGGGATGGGGACTTCACCTTCATCCACCAAGAAGCCAACAGGACTCCAGCTAGATCCATTTCCCTATCACCCCACCATATTGCTAAGATGGCTCCAGTTAGCCCCAGTGACCTTATTTCAGGTGCCAACCCCAAATCTCTTTGTTTTGTAACTCTCAGGAACCTTTTTCTTTAGATTTAATTTAACATGGCTAAAGAACTCTGGATGGCTGAACTTGAACCATGTCCTAAGGATATGGCCCGGGTTTGCAAAACATGGAGTATGTTTTTTAAAAGAAGAGGGAGAGGGGAACGAAGAGAACTAGGTATAACACTTTCGACACAACGGTGGATGCTATAGTCCTAACTGTTTAGAACAAGATAATGGTGGGTATTCTTTATCATCTTGTGTTGCTGACTTAGAGATCTGTGAGACACAATAATTCCTAGTTCCTCTAAAGTTATAAGATAGTTTCACTGGTAATTCAATATGTTATATTGGTCAACGCTTGCTTTGACTCACTATTGAATTACAGCCCATTTTATTCAATGGGTTTCTTTTAGCCCATCAGATAATTTTTTAAAGAACCGAAGAGAAAAAAATAAATCCCCTAAGCTTCTTCCAGGATGAGAATTCAATGGACATTCAACATTCCTAAATCCTGTATTTATGCCACAGCTATTCTTACTCCCTCCCCTTCCTCTCACCTCCCACCCATGCTTTGTGTAAACTGGAGAAACCTGTCTGCCATTTTTCACAAGGACATTTGTGGGCAGAGGACTCAGTTAACACTCTGTTTGCTTATCACACAGCTTGATTTACTGGGGGTAGGGGGAGTGAGGTTGGAGGTTTGACAGGCAGTGATAGCTCAGCCAGGAAGACTCAAATACCACTGCAGGAGGATATAATGGTTAGACAAACAGACCTTCTAAATACCACCAAAAAGCAGGAATAAACCATGCAGACAGAAATAAGGCTCCCATCCAAGCATTACAGAACCTCTGTCACACCTCAGCAAACTCAAAACACACATGCGCACGTGTGTGTATCTCCGTTCCTGTTATTTCTGGTAACCAGAGAACTAACAGTATAAGGTTAGCATCATGCAAACTCAAGTGCAGACAACTTCTTTTTGTAGGGGGCCCCTGAGAAATCTATCCAAAGGAGAGGGGAAAACAGAAACAAGAACCAAAACAAGTGAACACAAAGGGGGCGAGGGCACATACCTTTGTCCTTGATATTAGTACTTCATTAACTTTAGAGTTCAACTTTTTGTTTTAGGATTGGCTATGAGGATGGGAGGTAGGGGTGTGGGGATTGTGCAGAGGATGCTGACACTGATCTCTGTGAGGAGTGGGGAGGCAGTACTTTCTTCAAGGTGACCTCTTTCTGAGCTGGTCACCTTTCTGCTCTGGTCTCCTCTTTCTGATGAGGGAAGCAATCAAACTGTAGTGCGAATGTCCTAAAGCATGGCCCTGCAGGCTTTCTGGCAAGACTGCTTTATGGAGCTGATGTAGGATTCTGTTTGCCTGCTACAAAAATAACAACCCACACTGGGCTCACATGGCAGCCCAGCATTGAGGAAACAACGCTGAACTTGAGCTCACAGGTCTGGATTAAGTCCTTATTCTGTTGTGGTATATATACATATTTTTTGCCTTTTGTGGAAATGCTGAGGTTTGAAGTCAGAGTCTTGCACTTGTTATTCAAGTGCTCTACTACTCAAGTCACTCCTCCAGTCCTTTCTGCTTTAGTTATTTTCAGGTGGGTCTCACAATTTTTACCTGGAATTGGATCATCTTTCTTTCTGTCTGTCTGCCTGTTTATACTATCACTATATCAATACCATTAATTTGAATTGAATCCCTCAAACTCCAGAGAATCCATTCTACTTTTCTTCCTTTTCATCTCTTTATGTCTTTATCTTCAGCATAAATCAGATTCGACTGTTCTCATTCCTTGTCTTCTCAACTGTCTACATCTTTTGAATTTCCAAGCCATACTGGGTACCACCTTAGCAAGCCCCACTATTCCATTGATTGCTTCCTTGGTCACTGGAAAAAGTAAAGAAAGAGCAAGGCCCTGCTTTGAAGGGACACTGTCGATTTTCTTTCATGTCAGAGATGGAAAGACAAGATCATCCAAGAGCACATATGCTGTAGCCACAGCCGGGGTGGAGGTGCCATCATGCCAGTTAGTCATGTGGTCATAAACCCACTTTGAAACACCCTTTTATAAAAGAGACTAAGGGAACGTGAAAACGAAATACGCTATTTAGTCTTACGTTTGATTCCAGATGAAAGTTCTACAAAAGATATCAGTACCATGAAATTTGAATATAAACTACATTTTAGATAATAGGATTGTAAAACAATGGTAAATATCCTTTATTATATGATGGTTATAATGATGTCACTCTTTTTTTTTGGTGGGGGGAACCTACCCTGAGGCATTTGGGTGTTAATGAGAGTGACCCATGCATCTTATCCTTCCAGGATTCAGTGGTGGTGATAGTATCCTCATAATAAACATGTGAGTTTGATTTTTAACTTCCTACACAGGAGCTAGATGAATTTGAAGAAAATTGAATTTTTCTGTTTGTAATTTCCTTCCTTGTGAAATAAAAATGTTAACATATTTCGTACTTCTTATGGTATCATAGTGTTTAACATAAAGAATACTATAAAGTTCCAAGTGCTGAGTTGGTGCACAAACAATATTTGCCCAGCATGTGTCTGTGAGTGTATTTGTATGTAAATATGTGTTATATAGGTATATATTTATACATATATGATGCATATATATACTAATAATGTATATCTGTATTCCATGAGGGATTGTAATAGATATGTCCATTATTTGGAGTACTTGTTAGTTGCACTTGCCTATTTCTATACCATTACCAAGTTTGCCCTCTCATAATGGATTTGTTGAGTCATAGCTGCTCATCCATCTACTAAAGATGAAGGCCAATGAACCTGGCAAAAGACAGAAGAATAGAAACTACTTTGGGTAAATGTTTTAGGAGATTTCATCTACAAAGGAACAATGGAACTCAGCACATGAAACTGTAAGCAGCTGCCATACTTTGCAAAGCAATCCTTAAGGAAGGTTTGGAAGATATAATTATTCTCATTGCATGCAAGCAAAGGACATCTGAAAGGATGCAGGCTTCCCAAGTAACTGAGTCAGGTTCCAATCGCACATTCCTGTGCTGTGGATGGCTGTGCTATTCTGAACTGATTAGCGTTATTTATAGTTGTAGCTTTTATTCCCTTTTATAGTCAGTGGTATTGTGCATTTACTACCTGCTGAGCTGCTCTTTTGTGCATAGCACAGAATCCCTCACTTTAGAGTCCTGTGGCTTCAGCATATTCATTTTTTAACCAGTTCCATACAATTGTATTGATTATTTTCTCTATGCTGAATTAAATATCTCTGAGCATTAAGTAGATGTGAAAAAAGCAGACATTCATTTTTAATGGTACCTGGTAGCTTTATGAAATGGTGTCTGTGCTACAGCCTGCATGGGATTATGCAAGCAAAGGTAAGTATCCATGTTCCCTCATGCCCCTCTTGTAAGCATTATTTTCTTTGCCTATAGACCTCCTTTGGTCCCAGTCACTTCTCTACCCTTAAAATGTATCTCTTGAACAACTTCTTTGATACATCCTTATCAGAATAAGACATTTATCTGCTGCCAGTTGTTAATGAGGTGACAAAGATAAATGCTTTCCAGTGTCTACTTTGATGAGAACATAGTCTAATTAGACTAATTATTTTACCCCTTGTCATCACAGTTAGATTTGACTTTTGGTTGTCCTGGAAATGTCTCTACTTCCCACTGCATTTTAATTCTTTGAGGAGAGGGACAATTTTAGATTTCCTGTCATCTAGCATGGAGCATTAGATGCTGTCCTAACTTCACTTGCAGCAATTGGCTTTCATATAAACGTCTCTGTCTTCCAAATTATTCATCCCCTTAATCATTTATATTTTTTCACAGTTAGCTGCAGTTTATCCATTCTTTATACAGTGTCCTGTGTTACCCTTTGAAAGCTGGGGAAGGAGAGGGTAGCACTTCTTACTCTGCAAGAGTTTAGACTAGTGGTTCTTTACTGGGAACAACGTTTGTGCTCCTCTTTCCCTAGGGGACATCTGGAACTGTCTGGAGACATTTGAATGTAATGACTGAATGGGTACTGCTGTCATCTTGTGGGTAGGGGCCACGGATGCTGCTAAAAACAAACAAACAAACAAACAAAAAACCCTCACAATTCCCAGAATGCCTCTCTTTCCTCATTCTTCCTCCTGAATAATTATTTTGTTTCAACCGTCAGTGGCACTAAGGTTGAGAAGTCGTGATAAGGCTTCTCCTAATTTATAGAACTAGACAGAGTCCCACATATTAATCTCAAGAATCACCCAAATCTCTCAAGAAACAGATAATACAGACTGTGAAATCCTCCCTACCTGGAAAGCTGTGGAACTTAGCCTATTTTAGTTTCTCCAGGCAGCACTTGTGAGAGACAGAAGACATTCCTGTTTTACTGATGAGGCAACCCTGGCTTGAAGAGGTTAAGTAACTGTCAGAAAAAGTGTTCCCTTTTCCTCTTTCATGAAGTATCATGAAGAGGTTATTGAGTTTTTACTGAAAGGCTTACTCTGGGCAGCAGGGTGTCAGCACTAGCATTTTTGGAGGAAAGTCAACTCCTCCCTCTATAGAGCTGTCAAGTCATGCCTCGTCCTTAAAGGTGGGCCAAAAGTTCCCGTATAGTTTTTCAATTATGTGAGAACAACAGCTAAGGAGTTATTGATCTCCCGGGTGCGTGCTGGCACAAGGAAGGAAGCTCTAGCCAAGAAATAAGACAACTGTGGTCATGGGTAATTTTTCCCACTTCTGTGAAGCTTTGGACAAATCTGGCTGCTTTTGAATCTCCTATGCAACTTCGTCTTTATCAATGCCCAGCTTTCCTCCTTTCCTGTTCTTGTGGGTGCTTTAAGTCCCTCGCTTGTCCTTTACAATATACTTTCCTTTCTATACATCTTCGTAAAGGGTTTGCAATTCCATCTGTGCTTAGTGTGTATTTACAAATGGATTGCAAGCTTTGCCAGCTGATGACAAATGCAATCAGCCAGCAGATGGACTCTCACAAAATGGTTCATCCTGTGCTCACTGCATCCATTCATTTGCTATATCTCATCATCATTTAATGACTAATATATACCAGATATTGTGCAGTTGGGATGTACAAATGAAAGGACGGAACACTGGAATGCAAAAGGTATCGGAAGATGGTTGAGGTTACATGAAACAATAGGAAAGCATCATGTGGTACAGTGCTTGCAAGCATGTACTCAGTAAGTATTCAGGAGTACTCGTCTTTCCAACATGTAGGGGAGTTTTCTGAAAGTAGTAGGTATTTGTGCAGGTGTGTTGTATGGTTGAAGGAGAAGGGAGTTTACACTGGGATTGGCCAAATGTTTTTATAGCAAACATTTTTATAGATGCCTCATCTACTACCAGAGATAGTTTGAGGATTATTTGACAGGCAAATACACCTCTCAAGTGCAGCAAATGCCTGGGTCTGCCAGATGAGGAGGAGTCAGATGCAAACCGTCCTTCTCAGCGCTCAGTATAAATGGCATTTGATTTCCTTGGAAATCTGTCATCAGCTGCTCTTTACCAGCCTCAGATTCTATTATAGGATTCCAGAGAGCAAGATGTCTAGTGTACTTGGTGAGGGAAAAGCCCTTGTAATAACAAAAGCTCTGGTTCTATGTGGATGGGGGAGGAGTCAAGGAAGCCCAGGAAATAACTCTGAAACATTAAAACCTATGGCAAAAGCAGGAAATTGTGAAATGAGGAAAGAAAATGGTTTTCTGTGCACCCATTTGTGTTGCATTTATTCTGGCCTTATCAAGACCAGAGGGCTCGAAGGGGGACAAAACATGCAATTTTAGCTCTCTGTGACAGAAGATCCTTGTGGTAGCATCCCTCTGAACAATGTGTGTACAATGTGTGTGTGTGCCTTTGCAAAAAGGATGTTCGAATACTAAAATGGCTCATTCCTGTGAAAGGTTCATTCCTGTGTGTCTTGTATAATGAAGATAACCACTGTATGGCCTCATCCAAATTTGTGAATGGATGTTCAAGGAAAATGATGTATGCTTTGTGGAAATCTCGTGGCTCCTGAATTTCTATTTCTGCACTTGATGTATTTCCTCAGCTTTTAGTCTCGTATTTCCAGCCTCAGTGCAGCCAGACATATCAATTATAACCCTCTTGCCCCCTCCCCAAACAAGGTCTCGCATTCTGTGGTTTTCTTTCTTCAGTGTTTCACCTTCTCTATTAAAGGCTTTGCACAATCTCCCTTGCCAGGGGCCTGGATTCTTTTCTGTATCACCCGACACATTCATGATTGGTTTCTGCACTACTCAGTGGCCAATATATGGTACCTGCCACTTAAAAAGTTCCCATCTATTCTTCAATCAGCAAACAAATGGTTGCACCCAATTCATTACTATTTCCAATTTCATGTCAATATTTGATCTGAATCTGGGCTCTTTTTAATACTTTCCCTGTTCACTGAAGATGTCATTTATACCCAGCCTTGATTATTGTGACAATCTCCAACTGGTACTCTCCCTGTCAGTGTCATCCCACCTCTGCTCATCTTCTCTCTTTTACTAATTACCTACCAAACATGAATTAATGTTCCTTCTCTGTTAAAAGATTCACTGGCCACATGCTCCCTGCAGGACAATGCTATGATTCTCACTGTGCATACACAATCCAGGCTGTCTATGTAAAATAAAACTCACCTGGGCTCAAATCCTTTCTCTCTTCTTCTTCCTTCTCATCTCAGCAGTCTCTCAGGTCTAACTTTGTTAGTCTTCTTGCTCCCCACCTGCAACTCATTTCAGGTTATTTCATAGCTCTCAACTTCTATAAAGACTCCTCACTCTCAATTTTTCTTTTGGTTTATCTCCATTTACTAAACCTCAAGACACAGCTAGAATATTATGTCTATACTCTCCAGCTAGGAGATCAGAAACCTTTTGCTTTATTACAACATTTTGTTAAAACTTCCATGAAAGAACTTCAAAGAATTTTTACAATTATTTGGTAAGTTGTTTTATTTTGGACGACTTCTCTGTGGCCTAATTTCCTTATCTATAAAGTGAAGATAATAATAGTAAACATATCTTAGGGTATTATGAGTGATAGATGTTTATATGACCATGCCTATGAAGAAGTCAGCAAATGTTAGTTGTTTTCTGTTATTTAATCTTCTGACCACTCAATAAGGCAAGTATGATTAACTATTTCTTGCAAGTGCTGAAGTGAGAAAAAAATGAAAGGATATGGCCCAAAATGGACACTGGGTAGAGCCCAGAGTTGAAGCTGAGTGTGAGAGACTGAAAACCTGGGATGCCATCAGCATGCAGTGTTACTGCCGTTGAGTGTTTGAGTGGAAGTAGAGCTACTTATTTGAATATTGGAATGGAAGTGAGGGGCATTTCCTGTGTCACATCAGTATCTACCACACCATCTAGTGTTGCTAACCACAGCCTGAGGCAGCACCACTGGACACTAGGCTGAAACAAATTAAATAAGGCACAGATAGAGAAATAAAAGGTGAGAATCAGCGGGGACCAAGGGTCCCATGGCTCTCTAGCACTTGGACTCTGAGTCCACACAAACAAGCATATTTATTTCAGTTCACACAGGGAAGGTTACCATGGATACATGCAAAATATAAAGCATTAATGTTACAATCAGAGCTAAAAGAGTTTGTGAAAGACACTGGTTCCCTTATTCTTTTGAGACAGGAGACAGCAGCCTAGGGAAAGTTCAGACAAGATGTCCACTTATCTGGCCCAAGGTTAAGCTGTGAAGGTCCTTCATCCAGCCTGGAAAGGGGTGGGAGTGGGGGGTGACAACCTAGTCTCAACCCTCTCCAGAGCTGTTTGTTTTAACCCTTCCGTGGCCGGCTCTCAGTGTTCCCAGTGTTGTCAAAGCGGCATTCCAATCACTCAAACCTTTTCCAGGTTTCACAGCCCAGCATCAGTGTTCCCTACAATCTAGCATACAGAAAATACATGAGTAAGTGTGTGAATAAAAAGGATCCACATGTAATTTGGCTTTGGTATTGGCCATCAAAAGTTGATCTTAAAACCACATCCTCCAGACAACTACAGTCCAGACTGATTATTTATTATCTCTCCCATGGACATTTTTATTAGTCATGATGGAATATTTTGTAATGTAGGGGTTTGGGTTTTTTTTTTTCTTTACAATTTTATTATGGCTCCTTTATTTTTAAACACTTTTTAATTTTTGTAAATTATCAATTATCTTTAGTTGTACAAATCAGTTATTCAACACAGCAGGTTATGAATACAATATCTCTTGATTAATGTCATCCCTTTCAAACTTCTCACTCATTCCTCCATTACCCATCCCTTCCCTTACTTTTTTTTTTTGGTCAGTTGTGGGCCTTGAACTTGGGGCCTGGCACTGTCCCTGAGCTCATTTTGTTCAAGCTACAGCTCCACTTTTGGTTTTTGAATGGATAATTGGAGATAAGAGTCTCGTGGGGATTTTTCTGTCTGGGCTAGCTTTGAACTGTGATCCTCAGATCTCAGCCTCTTGTGTAGCTAGAATTATAGGTGTGAGCCACTGGCATCTGGCAGAAACACTGGTATCTCCTTGACCTCCCCTGACCCCTTTCAGTTCCCTCTTCCTAGTGTTTTGTTTTGTTGAACTCTACCTTTGCCTTTCTAAGTAATTACACTGTTTGAATTCTCCCTTTCCATTTCCATGAATACTTTTGTATATACTTGCATGCCACCCAACTTATTTACTTATAAATTTGTAAGCTGACTCTAGCTTCCAGACATAAAGGAAAACATGAATCCTTTGTTTGTCTAGGCCTGACTTACTTCACTTAACATAATTTTTTCCAGGTGTTTCCATTTCTTTACAAATAGAACTATATCATTCTTTCTAATAGATGAGTAAAATTCCATTGTGTATATATATATATACCAAATTTTCTTGACCAATTGGTCCATTTATGGACAAATTCCATATCATTCCATTTATGGTGATTCCAAGCCTTCACTATGACAAATAATAAACACGGTTGTGTGGATGGCTTTACTCTATCCTGGTTTATAATCTTTTGGGTAAATGCCCAGGAATTAAGTTGTCAGATCAAAGGGAAATTCTATGTTTAATTTTTTTTTTCTGCTTTCTAGGGAGGCTGAACAAGTTTGCATTCCTCCTAGCAATGTATTAGGGTTCCCTTTTGGTTGCATTCTTGCCACTGTCTATTATCATTTATTTTCTTGCTAATGGGTATTTTAACTGGGATGTGGAAGACTCTCAATATTGTTTTGCTTTGCATTTTCTTTATGGCTGGAATTATTGAACATTTCTTCAGATGTCTATTGACTATTCTTATTTCTTCTTCTGAGAAGACTGTCTTTAGCTCACTAGTCCACTTGTTAACTGAGTTGTTGGGTTTTTGGCAATTTAATTTTTTAAGTTCTTTGTATATTCTGGATATTAGGCCATTGTCTGATGTGTAGCTGGCAAAAATCTTCTCCCATTCTGAATGTAGTCTTTTTTTAGATTCGTAATCTTTTTATATTGTTTGCTATATTCTTCGTTATGCACAACCTTTTTGGATTGATGCAACCCTTTTTTTGCTGTGTTTCTGGATCTTTACTCAGAAAGTTTCTACCTGTACCCAGGAGCCCTAATGTTTCCTCTACTCCTTCCTGCAATAGTTTTATGTTTTCTGGTCTTACATTGAGGTCTTTGATCCATTTTGAATGAATGTTGGTGCAAGATGATATGTAAGGATTTACTTTCAGTTTTCTGAATGAGGATATCCAGTTTTGCCAGCATCATTTGTTGAAGAGGTATCTTCTTCCAGACTGTTTTTGGCTGCATTAGTACATATCAAATGGCTAAGAGACTGTGGGTTTATTTCTGGATCTTCTATTCTGTTCCATTGGCTTTTGGGCCTTTTTTTGTGCCAGTACCAAGCTGTTTTTATCACTATTGATCTGTAATAGAGTTTGAAGCTTGTTATTGTTATTTCTCCGATACTACTCTTCCTGCTAAGGATTGCATTTGCTATTTGGGGTCTTTTGTTGTTCCATATGAACTTTTGGATTGGTTTCTCTATTTCACTGACGAATAATGTTGGGATTTTGATGATTATTGCATGGAATTTGTAGATTTTGGGCGGGGGGAATAGTGCCATTTTCATGATGCTACTTCTTCCAATTCAGAAGCATTCAGAAGATCTTTCCATTTCCTTAAGTCTTCTTCAATTTCCTACTTTAAATATTCGAAGTTTTCTCTATAGAGGTTCTTCACACCTTTGTAGGGTTTTGAGGTTATTGTAGTTCTTTTGAGGTTATTGCTTTTCTGAATTGAGTATCAATCTTCTCATTGTTTGTGTACAGAAAAACTACAGATGTTTTTGTGGGTTGTTTTTATATCCTACTACTTCGCCAAATTTTTAAATCAGCTCTAGTACCTTAGGGAAGTAGTCTTCAGGGTCCTTTAAGTGTAGGATCGTGTAATCTTCTTGTGGTTCAAGAACTATATGCTCGCTTTTGATCAGCTCTGGTGAAAGCTCAGGAGGAATGTCACAATGGTGGCAGTGCATCCAAGAAGGGGAAGAGATTATATAGCAAGACAGAAAGCCAGGGCATGACTGGGGTCTCCTGACAGGTAAGTTAGTCTCTTCTTGAGGCATGCCTCTAATGATCTAATAATTTTCCAGTAGACTTTATTTCTTAAAAGTCTCATCATCAATTAACATCACAATGCTGAATACCAAGCTTTTAACACACAAAATCCAGGGAGACACATTTAAACAACATCCAAATTATAGCAATATCTTAAGAAATTTTTGGACCACAGAAAAGCTATTCAGGAAGGTAGAGATGTGATGGAACCTGAGGTCCCTTTCTTTCCCTTCCTTTCTTCCTAAGGGAAGGAAAGCAACAAATACTCCATTTGTATATTTTTAGTGCATAACGCCAGAGAATAAGAAATGCTACATTATTTTGTTTCTCTGTGTCAATTTTACTTTGCTCTTGGCCTCTATCACCTGGCTGGAAATAAATTCAATCCAAGGCCTTTGTTGAGATTCCTTTTTCTTTTCTGTGAGATTTAAAGTAATTTAGAGTTATCAGATGTCAAGAGCTGAAGGAAGCCTGGATCCTTTGTCTAGCTTGTTATTCTTCTTTGCTATTGTGCCATACATTTCTGACTACTGGTGTAGAGTAAGATCTAGCTAGATCCCTTGCTTTAGGAAAAAATATGTTTGCCTCACACTTTCATTAGGAGATGATTATGTTCCCTATTCTAGGCCAGTCTTTGTAAGGATTCCAGTGTGGCTAAGGTGAAGTCATGGGAATCCTTTTTTTCACCTCTACTGTCAGATGCTCTGACTTTCCAACAGATCTCTGAAAGCTTTCCCAACACCACCTCTATCTATTCCCTCCTAGCTGATCCATAATCACTCAGCACAATGGGTTTTAGAAACATACCATTGAGGGGCTGGGGATATAGCCTAGTGGCAAGAGTGCCTGCCTCGGATACACGAGGCCCTAGGTTCGATTCCCCAGCACCACATATACAGAAAAAACGGCCAGAAGCGGCGCTGTGGCTCAAGTGGCAGAGTGCTAGCCTTGAGCGGGAAGAAGCCAGGGACGGTGCTGGGGCCCTGAGTCCAAGGCCCAGGACTGGCAAAAAAAAAAAAAAAAAAAAAAAAAAAAAGAAACATACCATTGAACTCTTTTTAAAAAAAATCTGATATGTGGTATCAGAAAAATTTGCCAATACTGGTCAGTCTTTTACTTTATAACAAGTCTGTTTATTTGTATGAGGACTTCTGCTTCTATGGGTGATCACAGATAGTAGCTAGTTAATATCAATGGCAAGGTGGAAAATTGGGGAATAATTTGATCCTAAGGGGTCTCCTTGTGTGATTTTGTCTCTTTTAGTCTGTACTGCTTCTTAGTTTCTCATTCTCACAGGATTCCCATCCTCATTTTGCAGACCTAAGTATAAGTTTTCTTAGACTCTTGTGATAAAGCAGGCTTGAATTCCATTTCCTCTTCTCCATAGGGCTTATTGAAAAGAATAAATCTTTTTTTGTTGTTTGTATGTTACCTTTGAGTTTTTTTGCTTTGAAATCCCACGTGTAATTTTGCAGACTTCACCTGAGCAGAGGAAGCCTCTGGCATTTCTTATTTGGCAGTTACTTCTGTATTGGGATACAGCAAATAATTTAATTTTATCTCTTTCTGTACATTGCTTTTAAGTTTACTGCCAAAGGCGCATGTTGCTTTAGGTGAATTTTGTAGGGCTTAGCAGATCTGTTCATTTTTCTTTTTATTGACCTCAGACACTAGGTGGTATAAACACACTTGTTAATACTCAGTTCTTAAATAATGAGGCTATGGCTGTATCTATTAGTCCCAGCTCTTCTCATTTTATCCCTTATAAAGATGATGGATGGTATTAATGAGGGGTTTTGCTCTAAATCAGTGGAAATGCCTTTGCTGTTGAACAAAATTTTCATGTTGGGAGGAAGGTTTGTTTTTATTTTTGTATTTCTACCTTTTAAGCTTCTAATATAAAAATTATTTTATGAAAAAGACTCAAAATAATTTTAGCAATAAAAAATATCTTGGAGAAGGATGAAGGAGCCACCTGACTTAGTGTAAACCTATTCTGTAGCCTACCTACTTCTATTTCCAAATGCCTGTCAGCTCCCAGGCTGTGCTTGTATTCAAACATAAAATCCTTATTAAGGACCAAGGCTTCAAGGTTGTTAAGGTTAGTTGCTTTGGTGCTTGGAGGATGCTGACTACACCAATAATGACATCTCACCTAATGAAACTATCAATGAGAGGCCAGAACCTCTGAGTACAGGCTGAATAATCAGAAAGAATGTGAGGCATGGGATCCTCTTTCTGTGTCATTTACAGTCTCATTTCTGATATGAGCCACAAGTGAGTGTCTTTGTCCTAGGTCAGAAATTAACTACTTAGAATTCTGGGCCATCTTTGAAGGGAAATCACATTTTTTTGAGCATAATGAAGTGCTTCACACTTTGAGAAACAGTTAACGACATTAGTAATTTTAAATGGGTGAATACTGTTTAAGTGCTTAGAATAGGGCTTGACACAAAAGTAATTAGAGAATAGACTTATTCTCATTACTGTTTTGGGCATTTTTTAACGACTGTATTGAAAGGTCAAGGAGGATAGGGGAGGGTGAGAAGGGGTGAATACTGAAGAAATACATGATGGTAAATACTGATGAGCTCTCCTGGAGGTTTCCTATATTTGCTCTGGCCCCTGTTTGTGTGGAAATGATCTTTCTCAACTCTCCTGACATTGAAGCCTCTCAGCAGGTTCTGAGCCAGTTTTCACTGAAGAACTGTTAGGCATCAGCTTGACAAGTAACTTCTTTTCTTATTTCCTTAATAAGGACTGGTTTGACCCAATATAGAGTATCATTCTCAAATATTTTGCTCTAGAGAGATAAAACCTGATATAGAATCTGTTTATCACCTTATACCCTGGGATTCAGGAGGATTGGTGCATACTGAACTCACTCAAAAACTTTCGTTTTTGCCATGGATAGCTGAAAAACTTAATTCAAGTTTTGGGTTCTGAGTTTGAGGAGCCAGTAAGAACCAGCTACCATTTTAAACATTGTATTTTAGTTAGCAAAAGTAGTATCTGTTAAATTGGAGCTCAGAAAAGTTTGGACAAAAAAGAGAAAGGGCTTCCATGTCTATCCATGGAGATCAGATCAAGTCTGACCACTGTTTCTAGGGTTACTCTTTTCATTTGTGTTTTCTAAAAGCCTTTTGGTATTAAGTGGTAACTTCCTACCTCTCAGCTACCACTCACAAGATGGTACCTGTGACTGTGTGCTGGAGCAGCTTATGCTAGTCAGAGTGAAAAAGTTTCACAGAAGAAATTGGTCTCCAAGGAGAGAGATGGGAGGGATGAGTGAGGAGAGGAAAGAGATGGGAGAAAAAGAGACATAGAGCATCTCAAAACCCTAGTAAGTACATTGTAGGACAGAGGACATGCAGCATTTCCTGGTTGGTGATGGATAAATAGACAATATAACATGTTAGGTTTCTTTAACATTTTCATGTTGCACAGAAGTACTTATGCAAAGTGAACTCCAGAAAAATCCCTTCACTTCCCACCCAGCTAATGCAGTGACAGAGTCAGACCCTTATAATTTTGAGGCCTGCCAATATATGTGGTTGTTGGAGATCATAATTGGGCTCTTATATTTACCTGCATTTAAAGCATTTCTCCTTCCCCCAGAATGTACAGAAAAGCGAGGATGCTGGATGGGAGGCCACATACTGGAAAAAAGAGCTGTGTAGCTCAGAAAGCAGTTGTTACCACCTGCTGTGACAACTACCTAGCAACAAAACGGCATAAAAATAATGTTTCTAATCACACAGAACATGGACAGAGGCAGGTGATTCTTCGCTAAATAGAAGAAAGACATTTGTAACCATTCAACTTACTGCACTTACATTGGATTTCCAGGAATCCAAACTCATGCCAGATTTATTCCCTAAGTCATTTTGTGACTCACTTAACTCTAAAACACATTTGAGTATTATCTACATTTAATTGTACAGGTGAAAGAAAGAAATAAGGACATATTAATGGAAAAATCAATCGAACAGTGGGGTTTATTAAAGTGAAGGACAATATTGAACCCTTTTGGCAGATTGGGGCCAACCTAACAATACATCTATAGTGGGCATTCTGTAAACAGTAAGCCTGCAAATGCAGAATAACACTCAAATGAAGTATGTTCATGGTCATTTTTTTTCCCAAATGCCATTTTTTTCCCTGTTGATTTATCTACATTTATCTATACTTATTATATGGGAATTAGCTCAACATTCTTTGTAACACTGGCTGCTTTTTCAGTATTCATTGAAATATAGGGCTGCCATTCATTTTTTATAGAATTGGTATTCAGTTTGGGGTTTCATTTATTAATTCATTTGCTTCTTTGGGGGCCTGATCCATATCTATGCTCCCAACTGCGAGCATATTTCTTTTGAGCTATATGATTTTATAACCTGTATTTTAAGGTTAGTATGAAATCCTACTGGATTCTAATACACAGGATTGTGGTATTAATAATGGTCTTATGGTTTTATGATTTTAAATAAACAAAACTCTATTTGCTCCTAGAAAACTCCATTATCATCATATTCAATACAACCACAATGAAAAGTATAGTGCTTCTATTTTATCTACTTCCAAATTTCCCTGTAAAATTGGAATAAATCTTACACATCTGTGTACTCATACCATGTTGATCTATAAAACAGTTGAAGATTGAATTTACTCTTAGTTTCCTGTTCACTTCATTTCCATTGAGTTTCCAGGAATCAATTTGCTGCTACCAAAGCAAACCCAGTAACCCCTAAAGCCCTGTCTTTTCTGGGGTGTGTTTGGCTTGGTGAATAACAAGAACAGCCTTCTCTGAAAAATAATCTACTCCTGGTGAAAAGATGTCTTCACCCTAAGAAAGAACCATACAATTAGATTCCCTTGGGAAATCTCTCTGCACGTGATTTTCCTACGTCTCAGAAGGACAGATGATAAACCTTCTACTCTACTGCCAAGCCAGGGAGGGCATTCAATCTCTGTTGGTTCCACTCTAATTAAATGTGGATTTTATGTAAACCACAACCCAGACTTTTTATGAATTCAGAATATTCTGGCTTCATTATTCTTGTCAGGCGACAAAACTAGACCATGACAGATGAGTTTCTGAGCATTTGCTGATCACTCATCTACAAAACATAATAGTTTGATTCTTGCACTTAGGGCTATTTACAGAAACAGAAGTTGATTAATTGAAGCACCAGGACTTGGTAAATTCTCATTCTCTCTCTCTTGAACCCACACTTAATGTATCTCAAAGAAATCATCATTAATAATACATTATTTAAGGAAGAACACTGTGACTCATTCCCTCTGGAGATTATATGATTTCATTAGTCAAAAACGAGTGTACAAGGATTTCTATAATCCTATCTTTATTAAATATTAAAAAATTAGATTACATAGTATTAGAGATAATACAGGGTTCCAAATATATGGATGTACTCATTTTTTAAAGTTTTGCAAAACATGTTGGCAATAATAATCAAAATCACAATAATTGTAATAATAACAAACATCCAGCAATTAGTGCTGAGAATAGATAGGTACTCATATTTGTTATTTCAAACCCTAAGCCACAACTTTGTTATGAAAGCCATTGCATACTCATTTTACAGCAGAGGAAATGGAGACACAGAGAGATTAAATGATTCATTCATGGTCAGATCACTAGTAAGGATCATTCAGGGTTTAAGACTGAGCATAATTCATTCTGGAGTTATGCTCATAATGTCTGTGCTCAATTATACTGTGGGTAAATCAGATTAGACCATGAATAGATGGTAAATGAATTGATGGTGAATAGACCTATGGTATTTTGCTTAGATTCCTTACTATTTTCAAAGATACCTTCTGAATTGACACCAGGGAGCTAAAAAAATGTGTTGATTCTTGATCCACTTCTGTATCACCTCAAGGAGCTCCAGGTTCCAGAATAGGAAAGTACCACGTGGGAAGTCAGTGTTGAGCATTAGCCACAGTACCAGATGCTTGCTTTGCAAAATAGGAGAGGGGATTTTTTTCCCTTTTCCTTCTTAATCTATCTATAATCATTAGTTCTTAACAGAAACAAAGGTTGTTTGGCAGTGACTACCAGAGTCCTCTTTTGGCTTACAAAGATCCAGGATTTCAGTAATATCCTCTGGTTTCACCTGTGGCATGTCCAGGATCCAGGAATCTCAAAGGATGACTGTTGACTCTCCTTTTCTTTCTTGATCCATTAATACCAGGGTTAGTAGTCCCCATAGAGCAAGAGAGGAAACAAAGAAAACTGAGAGAGAACCCTGTAGAGGGGCTGGGAATATGGCCTCGTGGTAGTGAGAGAGTGCTTGCCTTGCATACCTGAAGCCCTGGGTTTGACTCCTCAGCATCACATATATAGAAACAAGTCAGAAGTGGCACTGTGGCTCAAGTGGTAGAGTGCTAGAAGGGGACAGTGCTCAGGCCCTGAGTTCAAGCCCTAGGACTGGCAAACAATAAAAATAGTCCTGTAGAAATGTATTGCTCCAGGTTCAAGGTGTTTTGCTCTGGGGAAGTGAGGTGTATGTTCGAATCTTATCCTGGCATCACTTCCAGGGAGATGACATCATAGGGAAGATAACACACTGGCATCCAGTGCTTACCAGCATTGTGACCTTGAGTTCAGTGCTTTACTATATGAGCTTCAGTTTTCTCATCTGCCCTATCATGCCCTCCTTGAGGCTGGCAGAAGCTTGCTGGTATCATGTCAAACACATGTCCTGCTGTGTGCTGATGATGGTCTTTTCTGAAGGCTTGACTGTGGAGCAAGAGGCGTTTTACATGGAAAACTTTTGGGCTACATGGCAGACTTTTTGACATTTCAGACTGAACTTTCTTATATTTATGCATAATTGCTATAAAATCCACATCCGACTAACAGCTGTCTATCTTCTGGTTAAGAGACTGTGCCACATTTTTATACTCTGTAGTTCACTGGTATATTTAGCAATGGAATAAGTGTAGCTTTATCAAGCTTTCAGGAGCAAAGCAATGTTATTGTTTAATTTAGCATATCTTGCTTCACTGACAGGTTGTTGGGCTCTGGCTAAAGAGAATGAGTAGAAAATGCCTTGAGTTTCAAACTTGCATTCTTCTGAGTTGTTCCATTTTACTTCAATTTTATCACCTACATGGAGTTGTGGTAGAACAGAAGAAAGCTCAGGGTGATGTGAATACACAGGCTGTTAACACCCACTGAAGGCAATGCCTGGGCCTTCTGCTTCTGTGGCTTAAATTTATGCGCTGCTGAGCAAAGCCCTGGGATCCCAGGGTATATGTCTTTCCCATCGCTGTTGCAACAACCTACCAGGACCACAAGTGTGTTTCTCCTTCTAGAGGGTAGAAATCTGAAGTGAGTCTTAGGAGGCTAACATCAAGGTGGTGGTTGAACTCCATTCCTGGAGACTTCAATGGGCAGAACCCAATTATTTTGCCTTTTCCAGAGTCTGGAGGCCACCACTACTACATCATCCACAGAGCTGTCTCCACCTTGAGAGAGGGTCTTGTCTGCTTTTGCCTCCTTCATCATAGCTGCTCGTACTCAGGGCCTCCCATCTGCCTTACAAAGACTCCTGCAGGTAGATGGCGCCCTTCCCAAATAATCCATGAAAATGTCTCCATGTCAAGATTCCTTTTTCTTCTGTTATTTGTGGTGCTTGAACTCCAGGTCTGGGCACTATCCCTGAGATCTTTTTTTGCTCAAGGATAGCACTCTATCACTTTGAGCCACGGTGACACTTACAGTTTTCTGGTGGTTAATTGGAGATAAAAGTGTTGTAGACTTTCTTGCCCTGGCTGGCTTTGAACCACAATCCTCAGTTCTCAGCATCCTGAGTAGTTAGGATTATAGATGTGATCCACCAGTGCCCAGCTTTGTCAAGATTCTCAGTCCCATTGACAAAGTGTCTTTTGCTATTAAGGGAACATATTTATAGTTTTATGGATTAGGACTCAGACATATTGTAGGGGCAGGGTAGGTATTATTCAGTCTACTACACTGCCTTTTTGGAAGAATGGGATTCCTTAAAACACTTCTGTGTCTCTCTAATTCTTAAATCTTATTTGGGGTAGCCTGACCTCTACCCTTTCTAAGACCCTCTTATCTCTTATCAATCTTGACAATCCAGCTGTTTTCCTTCATTTTCCTCCTTTTCCTATCCTCCTTCTCCTCTTCCTGCTCCTGCTCCTCTTCTCCTTCCTCTTCCTCCTCATCTTCTTTCTTCTTCTTCTTGTATTAGGAATTGAACTCAGGGACTCACCTTGCTCGGCCAGTCAATGCTCTACTACTTGAGCTATGCCTCTAGTTTTGCTTGTTAATTAACTTTGTCCTGATTAGCCTTGAACTGAGATCCTCTCATTTCTGCCTTCTAAGTAAGTGGGATTATGGGCATGTGCCACTATGCTTGACCCTATTTTTTCCTCCCATTTACTAGTTTATTTTGGAAATCTGGTCCATCTTGCAGAGGGAAGAGTACTTGTTCCATCAGTTGTCAGGACAACCCAATCAAGTAGGGACTATATGAATTCACATTTTACACATCATGAAGTTATCCCTAGAGAGACATTCTCTCAGATTCTTACAGCAGAAATAGAATTTAAAGTTGAATTCTTTAACTGATAGACCTACTGTCCTTCCACAACTCAAGACTTCCCTCTGTTACTACTATTTTTAAAATAATAATGATAATAAGAATCTTTTCCTACCGATTAGTCAGTTTCTCAGTTGGTATCTGTTAAGGTTTAATGTTTCCTCCAAAACTCATGCTGAATTTAATTACCATTTAGTAGTGTTCAGTGTTAGGAGATGTCAAATAAGGATTGAGGCCATTATTGAGGAAGTGGGTTAGTTATCTCCAAAGTGAGTTAGTCATAAAAGGGAGACCTATGAGCTCTCTTTTGCTCTCACTGTGTCATGTGCTCACTTTCCCCTTCTGTCTTCTGCCAGGGGATGATGTAGCTTGATGGCATTTTCTAGATGAGCACCATGTTTCCGATTTCTCAGTGTCCAGAATCATGAGCCAAATACACCTCCATGCTTTGTCAAGTACCTGGTCTTGTAGTATTGCGTCACTGTAGCATAATAGGAACTACAAGAACTTCCTCTTGCCTTTGGATCCTTTCTTTGTCTCCTGCTAATTGTTCCACACTCCATGAACTCAGACATTAGCTCAATACTGATGATTTCCCATGCTGGTTTTCCAGCCTTGAACTTGGGTTCTGAATACCACTGCTGGTTGCACATTTTTTTTTTCAGCTGAAGTCCTGCCAATCTTTCAAGTACAATATGTGCAGATGGGACTCATTCATTCAGGAGGATTGTGTGAATCTTTACTGCATGCCAAGTGCTTTGCTGAAGGGTGTACAGACTTCAGGAAGTCTATGGGACAGAGAGGTAACCACATCATGGTATTACATTTGGGTAGGATTGCTAGTAGAGATGTCCTAGGAGAATAAAGGAGAGGTTTTACTCAGCCTGAGCAGAGTGTAGGTCAGAGGTACCCAGCTGAGTTCCGTAAGGGTCTAGTCTCTATTCTGAGGTGAGGTCTCCCTCAGTTGCACTGTGTCGTGGGACTTCCCATTTCTTCTAATAGTAGTTTGATTAATACAAAGACATGAAGAACATGGCTTACTGTAATAATCCTGAGAATATTTGTTGAAGAGTAAGAAGGGGAGAGTTCAGAAGTCATGGTTTCATAATGGATCAAGGTAGCTTCCCAGGTCATAGATTGAGGGTCCTTTGTCTGGTTTACAAGAGGTCTCTGGGAGGTTCTTTAATAGGAGGAGCATTTCCTCATCTCTTTACTTACCTGGCCTCAGGGACTTAAGGCCCCATTTACCCATCAATAGGGCATATATATAAATATATGTATATATATACATATATATATATATATATATGTTGCTTCTTAGACATTGAACTACTTCAGGCTAAGATAGCCTTCTTTGTCTGGCTCCACACAGCACTGTAGACATAATAAATGCTCAGTAAGTATCTCTAGAACAAATGAATGAATAATAAAGTGAAAATTGTAGCTACTTTATTTATTGCCAGGGCACTGGGAGATATTGCTAGTTAATGTATGCAGAATACTACCTGAGCCTTCAACACTAATATTATCTTGTGCACTAACCTTCTATGTTTTTGGAATATGGTATGACAGTTAGGCAAAATTCCTTGCTGTCTACTGCAGGCACTCCCAGATGGGACAGTTCGGTGCTGAGGAAAAGCTTGATACTTCCATAGAGTACTTGTGGAAAAGTGTTCCATGGACAAAGAAGTAAGTGTTAGAAGTTAGAGTGAGTTAGGAGGAGGCAGAGTGATGGCTCTTATGGTTTGATTTGTCATTTTCCCTATTGGCACAAGAATTAACTTCTCTCTCTCTCTCTCTCTCTCTCTCTCTCTCTGTTCTTCAGGGATTTATGATTAGGGAAGTAACTGAGGCCTCAGGTGACGTTTTCCTCTGCTTTCCAAATTTGTTCAGCTTTGTTTCTTTTCTAGTTCCTTAACCACTCAAATCAACCTAGGTTATCACAAGGCAGTTGAGAAAATTCCAGAACACATTTATGAAAACTGGGGATTTTCCTGCCATTGATAAAGAAACGTTTCCCCAGTATTCATTATGGAATTTCTCCCTACAATGCAGAATTAAATTTGTTCTCTGAATTTCCTGATGGTGAAGTGATCTTGAAAAGAAGTGTGTGGTACCATGGGACTATGTTAAGCAAGATACCCAGAAGCCATTGTTTCCAACGATTGAGTTATTGGATCACATGACCATGTGCAGTCCCCTCTCTCAGAGAATATAAAATCCATGGAAAAGCTGGTCCTTTGTTTTGCTTGTCTCTCACACTTGCCTTTTTAAGCAAGAGATGCTTTTCTCTCTCTCCATGTTTCCTATTTCTCCCTACATTATCTTACTATATCAAAACAAATCCTCAGTGAAGCTTCTACTTTGTGAGACTCTACTTTTTGTTAAGTCTCTATGAAATGTTTTTCATCGAGGATCCCAAGACACTGTGATTTTTTTCAGGGTACTTGTGAAATGGAGGGACATCCCTTCATGTATACCCTCTTCTAGTAATAGCAGACTGCCTATGGACTCCCTGTGGGTGCCCTTGTGTTAGGACAGTGTGTGTTGCATATGTCTGCAGTACTCCATTGTATGTGCTGCCACCAGGCCCTACAAACTCAGATGCTCACTGGGGATCAGCAGCTGGCATCACTGATAGAGTCTCCTAGATTACCAGACAGAGAAAGGATATGTTTGCTAAATCAGAGTATCCATGTTCTGTCTCAAGTGGAAAGTTGCTTCTAGACTGTGGCTAATGGAAAGATATGAGGCTGCAAGCCAAACATTGTAAAGTCCTCAAGCCATTCCAGAAATGATGGTATCTATGAGCAATCTTCCCAATGAGGAAATGTTGGAATCTGTTATGCTCTTAGAAAAATGTTGTGGAAACCCATAGTTTCTTTTGTTGATGATCCTCTTGTATCCCCTTCCTGTGGTTGTACCTGCTCTATCACTGTATCTCATCTGAGTACCCTGGACACTGTATATATTGGTTTTAGAACTAGGGAAGTGAAAGGGAATATCAAAATTGAGAGACAACAGATAAAAAGAAAAACCACTCCAAAAGCAATACTTACAAAACCATTTGGTGTAAACCAACTGAACAACTCATGGGGGGAGAGGGGAGCAAGGTGGGAGGAGGGGGGAATGAGGAAGGAGGTAACAAATAGTACAAGAAATGTACCCATGGCCTTACATATGAAACTGTAACCCCTCTGTACATCGCTTTGACAATAAATAAGTAATTATTTTTAAAAAAGAAAAATGTCATGGAGAATAGCACCTGTGTAGACCACTTCCTACCTTCTGGCCTCCTGCTTACAACTTCTGACACTTGGCAGAAGAGACTGCAAATTCAAGTAGTCTACATAGAAGAAAAATTTATTCCTAATCTGACATATTCAAAGCACCAAGAAGTGACTCAGAGGAACAACAGCCAAGCATCCCTGGAAGTCTGGATAACAGGGGTCTGGATAACACACCTGTGCGTGCATGAGGAGACCAGACCCTCCTTTGTGGCTGGAGTCTCTGTTCACACAACCTGATGCCCAGCATCCAATTGTGAAACAGGGAAAACATACCATAATAAGACCCCTTACTGCCTGAATGCAATCCTGTGGCATTCTTAGGGAATGTGGACAATGCCCTCCCTCCCCAAATGAGGGATGGATTACAGGTGAGCCTCTAATAAGATAAAGCATGGCTGACACTCTCCTGGGTTGCTGGTGTGACATAGTGGCTGGGTTTCATCTCTTGAATCTGAAAAAAAAATCTATTTTTAAACCAGCACTCTTTTATTTTTCATGTTAACATCACCATTTGGGGTGGGGAGGGGACTTTTAACTATAATACCAAACAGTTTGGAATAAAGAATGTGTTTTGAAGGTGATATGCTCGGATTCTTGTACTGCTTCACCGGGTAGAAGGCCATTCCTCCTGGGGACACGGAAGGTTAGCTAGCCTGGGTACCAGAAGACCTGGACTTTACCTCTGCTAGAGTTTGCACAAGTCCTTGCAGCTGATTTCCCCCAAGTGGCTTTGATAGTTCTAAATACTCAGCTTATGGGTGAACAATTGTGACTCATAGTTATGGACCTTGCTGATAGAGAGAATGTCATGAAGTATAAATTATGCAAAGCTTTGATTTCAGTGAAATGATTTGTCATCCAGATACTCTTACTTTTGCTTGTCAAAACAAACTTATATTTTTCAGCACAATCAATACAAGGAACTTGCTTAGTGAGATGTTTCAGTGATTCAGCTAGTTGTCTTACTGCAAGGTAAAGGATAGTATATGATGCATAGTTTTTTTTTCCTCAAATTTTTATTATTAAACTGATGTACAGAGAGGTTACAGTTTCATATGTTAGGCATTGGATACATTTCTTGTACTGTTTGTTACCTCCTCCCTCATACCCCACTCCCTCCTCCCACTTTCCTTTCCCCCCATGAGGTTCGGTTCACTTACTCCAAACAGTATTGCAAGTATTGCTTTTGTAGTTGTTTTGACTTTTTTTACCCTGTGTCTCTTGATTTTGGTATTCCCTTTCAATTTCCTAGTCCTAATACCAGTATAGATGGTTTCCAATATACTCAGATAAGATTACAGAGATAGTGTAGATACAACCACAGGAAGGTGATACAAGAACATCATCAATAGTAGAAGTTACAGATACACATGGGACGTTGAAAGTAGTTACAGCTGTGATATAACAATCGTTTCCATAACATGGAGTTCATTTCACTTAGCATCATCTTATGTGATCATAAGGGTATAGCTATTGGGCTCTTGTGATCCTCTGCTGTGGCTTGCCTAAACCTGTGCTAATTATTCCCAATAAGGGAGACCATAGAGTCCATGTTTCTTTGGGTCTGGCTCACTTCACTTAGTATAATTTTTTTCCAAGTTCTTCCATTTCCTTACAAATGGGGCAATGTCATTCTTTCTGATAGAGGCATAAAATTCCATTGTGTATATGTACCACATTTTCCTGATCCATTCGTCTACTGAGGGGCATCTGGGTTGGTTCCAGATTCTAGCTATGACAAATTGCGCTGCGATGAACATTGTTGTGCTGGTGGCTTTACTGTGATTTTGTTTGTGGTTTTTTTGGATAGATACCCAAAAGTGGGGTTGCTGGGTCATAGGGGAGTTCTATATTTAGCCTTCTGAGGAATCTCCATACTGCTTGCCAGAGTGGCTGAATCAATTTACATTCCCACAAACAATGAAGTAGGGTTCCCTTTTGGCCACATCCCCTCCAACAATTGTTATTGTTAGTTTTCTTGATATATGACATTCTTACTGGGGTGAGATGGAATCTCAATGTTGTTTTGATTTGCATTTCTTTTATGGCCAGTGATGTACAGCACTTTATCATATGTCTCTTGGCCATTCTCATTTCCTTATCAGAGAAGTCTCTTTGTAAATCTTTAGCCCACTTGATGAGGGGGCTATTGGTTCTTTGCGGTTTTGTTTTGGAGGAAGGTAATTTTTTTAGTTCTGCATATATTTTAGATATGAAGCCTTTGTCCATTGAATGGCTAGTAAAGATCTTCTCCTAGTCTGTGGGCTTTCTGTTTATCTTGAGAGCTATGTCCTTTGCTGTGTAGAAGCTCTGCAGTTTGATGCAGTCCCATTTGTCCAACCTTTCTTTGATTTGTAGCCTTTCTGGGTCTTTGTTAAGGAAGTTCCATCCTGCGCCAAGGAGCCCAAGTGTTTCTCCTACACCTTCCTTTAGTGTTTTCAGGGTGTCTGTTTTGATTTCTAGGTTTTTAATCCATTTGGAATTGATTTTGGTGCAGGGTGATATATAAGGATCTAGTTTTAGTTTGTTGCATGTGTTGAACTAGTTTTGCCAGCACCATTTGTTAAAGAGGCTATCTTTCTTCCAAACTATTGTTTTAGCTCCTTTATCAAAGATTAAGTAGGCGTAGTTCTGTGGGTTCATTTCTGGGTCTTCAATTCTGTTCCACTGGTCTTCAGGCCTGTTCCAGTGCCAATACCAAGCTGTTTTTATTACTATAGCTTTATAATACAGCTTGAAGTTGGGTATTGTAATTCCTCCAGCACTGTTCTTCCTGCTTAGGATTGTTTTTGCTATTCTAGGTCTTTCATTGTTCCATATGAATTTCTGGATTGTTTCCTCTATTTCATTAAAAAATGGTGTTGGGATATTAATGGGTATTGCATTGAATTTGTAGATAGCCTTTGGCAATATTGCCATTTTGATTATATTAATCCTCCCAATCCAGGATCATGGGAGGTTTTTCCATTTCCGTAGTTCTGACTTAATTTCGTTTTTCAAGCTTTTAAAGTTCTCATCAAAGAGGTCTTTCTCTTCTTTGGTTAAGGTTATTCCTAGGTATTTTATGTTTTGGGGGCTATTGCAAAAGCAGTTGCTTTCCTGACTTCAGCCTCGGTCTTCAGGTGGTTAGCATAGGGAAAGGCAGTTGATTTTTGCGGGTTTATTTTATATCCTTCAACTTTGCCAAAGTTTTGGATCAGCTCTAGTAGCTTGGGGGTAGAGTCTATGGGGTTCTATAGGTATAGGATCATGTCATCTGCGAAGAGAGAAAGTTTAACTTCATCTTTTTCTATTTGGATCCCCTTTATATTCTCTTCTTGCCTAATGGCTCTGGCTAGGAATTCTAGTACTATGTTGAAGAGCAGGGAAGAGAATGGACATCCCTGCCTTGTTCCTGCTTTGAAAGGGAATGGCTTTAGTTTTTCACCATTTAGAGTTATGCATGCTTGCTGTTGGTTTGTTAAAAACTGCTTTGATTATATTCAGGAATGTTCCCTGGAATCCCAGTTTTTCCAGGGCTTTTTAGCATAAATGGGTGCTGGATTTTATCGAATGCTTTTTCTGCGTCCAGAGATAAAACCATGTGGTTCTTTACCTTGCTCCGGTTGATGTGGTGGATTACATTAATTGACTTGCGTATGTTAAACCAACTTTGCATTCTTAGGAAGAATCCAGTTTGATCGTGGTGTATGGTTTTTTTGATGACCTGTTAAAGTCGATTGGCCAGAATTTTATTGAGAATTTTTGCGTCTATGTTCATCAGGGAAATCGGTCTATAGTCCTCTTTCCGTGATGAGTCCCTGCTTGGTTTTGGGATGAGGGTTATACTGGCTTCATAAAATGTGTCTGGTAGTGAACGTTCTCTTTCAATGTCATTGAAGAGTTTGAGAAATATTGGAGTGAGTTCTGTTTTGAAGGCCTTGTAGAATTCTGCAGTGAATCTGTCTGGACCTGGGCTTTACTTGGATGGGAGATCATTTATTGCCATTTCTATTTCAATACTGGATATGGGTCTGCTTAGAAGGTTTAAATCTTCATGGTTGAGTTTGGGGATATGAATTTTTTCTAGGAAATCATCCATTTCTTCCAAGTTCTCGAATTTGTTGCCATAAAAGTTTGCGAAATAATCCCTTATTACTTTCTGAATTTCAGTTATTTCTGTGGTGATGTTACCTGTTTCATCTTTTATCTTGTTTATTTGAGTGTGCTGCCATCGTTCTTTTGGTCAGGTTTACCAGGGGTCTGTCTGTCTTGTTGATTATTTCAAAGAACCAACTCTTTGTTTTGTTGATTCTTTTGACGGTTTTTCGTCTCTAATTGATTTAATTCTGATTTGATTTTAATTATTTGCTTCCGTCTATTGACTCGGGGTTTGGCTTGTTGTTCTCTTTCAAGGAAATTAAGGTGCCTCCTTAAATTATTGAGTTGCTGTTTCTCCAGTTTGTTGGTCGGTTTTGGATTCTAAATGCTTCTTGTATCTGTATAGGCCTATCCTTCTGGATATTTGGGAAGTTCTCAGCTAATATTCTGTTAAATAGGTTGCCTATCCCATTAACTTCTTTCTCCAAGTTTTCCTCAATACCTATTATCCTTAAATTGGGCTTTCTGATCGTGTCTTGAACCTCCTGTAGCGATCTGTTTTGTTGATTGGACTGGATTTGTATTGATTTGTGATCTTTTTCCATAGATTCTAGGGAGTCTTCAGCTCCTGAGATTCGATCCTCTGCTTCAGTTAGTCAGGATTGTAGGCTAGCTACTTGATTTTGAATCTCTTTTCCTTCTAACTGGTCTTTCCTGATGATTTCCATGTCCTCTCTTAGGTCTTGCATGGACTTATTTACTTCATTAATTTGGTTTTGAGTACTGTCTCTCAAATCTTTTAGCTGGGTAGCTATCTTTTCACTTGACTCTTGAATTTCATTTATCTTTCTATTTGTTGAGGCCATGAAATCATCTATTACTTTATGGAAGGATTGCTGTATTGATTCAAACTTTTCATTTAACATGTTTATCAGTAGACATTGTAGAGCATTTTGAGGGTTCTCTTCTATGTCTTTGATTGACTGCTCTGTTTCCTGCTTGTTTTGAGTGGGAGAAAAGACTCCATTCTTGCCATCTTTCTTGTGTTTCTTCTACCCATTTGGATTGGGAATGCCAATCTACAAGCACCTGTGAGCACCGTTTAAGACCCAAAGCAGTCCTTACCAAGCATTCTTGTGTAAATCTTATAAGTTCACAATTATATATAGATACCTTGTAAACCTTTCTATAAAATTAGATTTGGTGTTCCTAAAGAATACAATTTCAATATAACAACCGATCCTGGGCTCTGTATTCAGTAGTTACTTATTTACTGTTACAACCCTATGAGCAATTCTTGTTCTTATATTAAGTTCTTTTAGGACTGGCTTTCTCTATGAACCCCTTTGATTCACTTGGATTAAGCAGGGATACCCCCTATCCAATAACCAGGAGTCAGTGGAACCTGGAGGTCCTGGCAGTAAGTCAGGAGGGAAAGTTAGAGGTAGTTAAGAGAATAGAGTAAAATGTATTGGGGTGGGGGTGATGAGTTGGTTTGGTTTCAGTGACGTGGAAATGTGGAGAAGAGTAGAATCAGTAGAAACAACAAGGTTAAAATGATAGACAATGGAGAGTTAGCAGAAAAGAGTAGAGGTGTTATTCATAGGAAAGTAATTTTTAAAGAAAGAGAAAGCAAAGAGAGAAATAAAAAATACTGGAAGACAGATGCACAAAACAGAGAAAAATTATTTAAAAAAAATAAAATAAAAAATAAAAAGGAAAAAACCCAGAAAAATGAATAACCAAAAAAAACAAAAACATGGTAAAACAAACAGGTAAAAATGGAAAACAAGAAAACCAACGACATTTCAGAAGTGGAAAAATTAAAAAAATTTTTTAAAAAAAGTTTTAAAAATGTTTGAAAAGAAAAAAAAATGGAGTCCTCCATGTTTGGGTGGTCTTTCCCCAGTCTCTGGTTTCCTTGCGATGGTCTGCAGTCTATTTTCCGTTCGCAGGGGGTGGATCTGTTCTGACCCTTCCCCCCTGTTGGTACAATCCTGGGTCTCTGTGGTTCGCATAGCTTCCAGGTAGGCCTTGGGTGTCCTCTGTAGATGGGGACGTGAGCAGTCTTAGGAACCGTGGCTCCTCTGTCTGCTGTGGGGCCGTGGCCTTTAACGCCTGGCTTTGAATAGGCTGTGGGCTCAGCAGGGCGGGGCGCCTCTGGCCTGTTTTACCCGGCTGAGAGTTGCTTGCCTAGGGGAGGTTCCTCCCTCCTGGGTGGGGCGGCTGCCTGCCGGAGCTGGCTATGGAATTCAGCTCCATTTTGGGCTGGGAATTGGGCTTCCTCTGTGACGGGACCATTTATCTGTCTTAGGAACTGTTTGTTCCCCTGTCTGGTGTTTCTGTGTCACCGGTAGCTGCTCACTGCTTTTGCTTTAAATTTAGAAATTCCGGCGGGCAGAGCGGGGCACCTCTAGCTGAGCCGAGGCCCAGGATGAGCCTCCCGCCTGGGCAGGGGGCGTTCTCCTGGGAGGAGCTGGCACTCACTGGTCGGTCCCTCTTGCCCTTTTCAAAGATGGCTCTTTTGTCCTTGCTTTCCCCAGGCCCGCTTTAGTTCCAGTCTGGTCTGGGCCCATGCCAGTGTCAAAGCTGGCGCTTTGCTCTGGCGGTGGGTGAAGAGCTACCTTCCAGAAGCTGCCTTGTGGGCACAAGTGAGAATATCTTTCGTGGGGTACTCACGCTTTCTCTGCAATTTCAGGTCGTCCGTGCTCAGCCGCCGTCTTGAGGATTTCTCCCTGGTCTACGCTGTGTGCTCTAGCTGCATGGAGTGTGGGTCGCTGTGCTGGCACCAGCACTGGCGTGGTGGCGGGACGCTGCCCGGAACTCAAATTGTGTTTTCAGACAAGCAAAGTTGATTTTTCCTTCCTGGCCAGAATCCCTGTACTCACTCTGGCTGTCTTTCTAGGAGTAAAAGTTTCTATGGGGTGAGAAAACCGCGATGTCGGAGAGAGCTCAGCTAGGGCTCTGCTGCTCCTCTGCCGTCTTCCCGGAAGTCCAACACATAGTTTTTACTTTGTTTAAATGTCAGTCTTGAATCTAAGTGAATGATTCATAATGTAGTTGCTTAAAGGACTTTCCTAGCCAGAAGTCCTTCTCTCTACCTTCCCTTCCTCCCTCCCTCTCCTCTGCTTCCCTCTGCCTATCTCTTCCCCATCTACAGGGAGGAGACCAAGAGAGATCAAGACAGGATCAAGGCTGACTCAAAGGCTTTGTGCAGAGAAATACCAGCAAGACCACTCAAAGCGACACTGTGACAGTGTCCTTGCTGAGGAGAAGGCAGAAAACTCTCCCCTCCTGGTCATTCTAGCATTGATGGCTCAACAGGAGCTAGAAGTGAATGCAGCAGTGGGTGTAGGATGCAGGCCTTTTCCAGACTATTTTCATCTTGCCACCAGACCTTCTCTACTGTTGTTTTCTAGGCTCGCTTTTTAGTTAGGGTCAAGTGTATGACTGAGGTCTAGTCAATGCATGGGCTCAATTATTAATATAAAATCCTCTCATGGGGCAACTTAACATATATTTTAAATTTAATCTCCAAGGAAAGTGATGAGTACATTAAGCAGAGCTTCTGCAAAAAAAATAAATAAATAAACAAAAAAACCCCACAACAAAAACAAAACAAAAAACAAAACCCCCAAAGCCATCAACATATTATTGATCTGTACTTTCTTAAAATTTCAATCCACCCTGGAGCCAGATAGATTTGACTACACCTTTGTACTTGTTGAATGAGAAAAGTCTACTTAGTAAGGACTAGGATATCACAACAATGTCAATTTCCTTGACTGAGGGCATGCTCCACTTACCTTAATGCCAAGCTTTCTTCACGGCAGACCACTAAGAAACAGCTCCTGGACTGGAATGTGCTCATCCGCGCCTTCAGATGAAACTTAGCACAGCACTAATCTAGAGAAGTTGGGTGTGTCAGTGGAGTCAGCCTGGATCCCTGAACTACTGCCTGGAGTGGAGCTGTACAGGGAAACCACCCAGCCAGGAACACCTGGGCTGTCCTTGCATAGACAACAATGAACCTTTATTTTCTTTAGCTTCTGAAATGCTTGGGTCACTTCACAGATTCTAACTCTCTAAGTGGATTAATCAGCACTAAACACAACAGGAATCAAGTTTCATGCCAGAAGAAAGAAAAGCTTGAATATAGAAGTTAAATAACACCACTTTCCATAGCACATTTCCCTTAATTGTGACCATGAGTATGTAACCACCCCTACTTTTTGACATGATTCTACAATGTATTATTAAAGATGCAAAAACAGCCATTTACTGGGGTTGTGTCAAAACCATATGCCATTTAATGTAGATGTATCAAGAAGATATGCTTTGTATGGTATAACATCTGCGTATCTCATCTATCATGTATCTATCTATCTATCTATCATCTACCTACCTATCTGCCTATTATCTACCAACCTATCAACTACCATTTAGTCATCTATCTGTCTGTCTATCTATCTATCTGTCTGCCTCTCTGTCTATCATTTAGCAATCATATATTACCTTTTATCTATCCTACTACCTACCTACCTACCTACCTACTTGTTTACTCCTGTGAGGTAGTAAAATAATAGGTAAGAACAACAGATTCAGCTTTAGTCAATCTCAATACTGTGAATAGCACAGGCCTATGGTCATAGCTACATACAGATTTACTGAACTACAGAATGGATATAAAGTGAATGTCAGCATCTTGGCATCTTTGAAGCTACATAATCTCAATTTTGCCAGTCCATTACCCATCCCCCCCCCCGCTGCAGTACCCCAGAGGCTCTTCCTTAGCTCCTTCCTCATGTACGTTTCCAAAAATAATAGTTTATTTTTAAAATAAATCTACCCACATAGCCTTGGACCAATCCAGTCTCCCCTCTTTCCTCTTTGTCATTCTCAAGAATGTGCTAGAACACAACATCCTAAAGTAGGCAGAGACTGGCTGGAATGGCATAAGCTCTACTCTAGGCCTTGCTAGGGAAACACTACCATGCATTACTTTAGACCAGGGACCTAAAGCCAGGGTGGTCCACTTCCTGGAATCCTCAGCTGTAGTGTGAGTGGGGTCCATGCAGACAAGATTTCCTCATTCCGGACTGCATTCCCGAGCCTTGATGCACCAGCTTGTGGTGATTCCTGGGCCCCCGTTTTTCATTGCTGTCAGTTTATAACAACCCCCCCATCTTATGTGCTTAATATTTGTGTGTGTTCTTTTTCACTGGTCCCTAGTAAGCTGATTTCCAATGCACAGTGAACCTGTGACACACTCATAGCCCCAACTCAGGATTCTTATACCTGTCCTCTTCAGCTCTGATCTGCCCACAGCGTTTTGAGACAGTTAGGTCCTTCAGAATCCTGTACCCTGGAATGCCAGCATCCCTCCCTGTCCAGCAGGTATGTTGCTCACCCTCTTGTGATCAGCACGAGCTTAAGCATCGCACAAGGGTCTGTCGTCCATCGTGAAGGACTTGCCTTCTCTGTACTGCTCAGTGGAAAAAAGCCATAGCTCTGGATTCAGAGGCTATTGGCCCCCCAAATACTAATCTGATTCTTAGTGATCTGGGACAAGTTACTGTATCTGTCTAAGCTTTAATTTAGCCCAGGACCATTGGGAGACCTGAGGCAGTAAGGACACGAGACGTAAATGAGAAAACATCTATAAAATACCTGGTAGAATGACTTAGCCTATGCAGTAGACATTCAACAAAGACTAGTCACCAGCATCATGATTACCAGAGTCATTGCAATTTATTATGGGGGCAATAAAAAAATAACTACTTCCTCTTCTACCTTACACTGTTGATTCTCAATCCGAGACCAATATTCCTTTTAGGCCTATGATAGCAATTTTCTTTGGAGCACCTCAGTCTTTTTTGGGTAATAGTCACTAATGACTGGTAGTGACATATGCCCCACTAGCATGTGGGGATCTGTGTTTAATGGAGATGGTGCGGGCATGCATCATACTTATCAGTTCTGTGTGCATATGTGTGTGTGTGTAGACTACTATACAAATGTATTTTAAAAAAATCTGAAGGCAAGATGTACACTCTTACTGTTACTCAGTAGACATAGAGGTAAAGAATATTTTTTTCTGAATGTCTAGGGTAGGCAAATCCACTTTTTGCTGATAAATTCGGTCCCTGATAAAAAAAACCCTCATGGCTTCCAGTGAAAGACCACAGTAGCTTGTGTTACGACGCTAGTGTGCAAATGTTCATGTTTGTCATGGATGTGTATAATTAATCATTCAACATTCTGCCATCCAAGTAGGATCTTGAACAGGATTGTCTTGAAGAATATGATCGCATCTTATAGTAACATGGCATGCTAATGTAACTAGACAGTTGAATGAGCGTTTTCATTATGAACAGGCATAATAATTCCCTTAAATGCTATCAGAAGACACTTTCTTTGATGTGGTCAAAGCCAGGCGATTTACTGTCACATGTGGACAACCTTAGCTAATCCCCCCACTAATATTTATATTTATATATTTGGGATTTAGGTATTCTATTTACTCAGACATCTAGATCAATCTGTGTATTTTGGATTCAGTGAATGGAATTGAGTTGTTAGGAAGTGCTCACTTGTGGCTTGCCATCAAATTGAGCAGGTGTCATGACAGCCTGCACAATGCCCGAGGAGTCCCCTCAGCGAGGTCCCTGAAATGATCATGAAGGAAAGGTTTTCCTCATTCAATGTTGTATCTTCAGTGCTGGGAACTGGCTAGCTAATACCCCATGGAAAGGATTCACAGCTCGGTTAACATTGTGATGTGGGGCCTTTTTTTTTTTTTTTCTCTAGCAACCTTCTTTCCCTCTTATTCTCACCAACCTGAACATCTTTGCCAGGCAGGAGAGTGTCTTTCCCCCCCAGCAATCAGCTCTGAGCTCAGCTTCTCCCATCTACAGGAGCACATGTGCGCATGGCAGTCTCTGTACCTAGGATTTTACAACTTCCGAGGGGCAGAAACGTCAGAATGACAGGTTACTAACCGACTGGTGAGCTCTCAGGCATCAGCTATTCTGTGAGGTATATGCAGGCAAATGGCTTGATATCACAAAATAGCAGATTTAAATTGTCCAAATGCATTACTCTTATGAGATAATCACTTTCCATTGTAGGTCAAATTGGTTGTTTTTATATCATAAAGGCTCAGATCAATTTGTACATTTTCATGAATAGTCTCTTTCACATATCTGGCTTTTGTTTGTTTCTTAATGAAATGTGTTATTTCTGCTAGAGCTATTAGTTGATGTCAAACTTTTGAGCCAGCGTTGCCTTTCCTGGTTTTGTTGTATGAGATGTTTCTGGATTTGGGCCAAACTATAGAAGCTCTATGAAAGCACTTGTGATGCTGACTTTGGTTCACTTAGTAGGAAGCCTCGTCACTCATGGTTCAAAATAGATGCTGAGTAGCCAGCCATCGCAATATCAGTTTATGTAGCAGAAGAAAAGACTAAAGAAGGGTCCATCTTCTTAATAAGAAATCATAGAAAGTTCCAGCATCATTTACACTTCAGTATCACTGGCCCAGGTCTCAGTCAAACGACTCCACTTCACTTTAGATACATTTGGGAAAACTAATAATGCAATAAATAGTCTCTGCTATTTTGAAGTTAGAAACTTAGAGGAAAGTCTGGACTATCACCTAATTAGATCAGGCCCACCTAGAATAATCTTCCTTTTCATTAACTCAAAGTCAGGGACTATAGGCCTAACAACTGAAAAGTACCTCCACTCTTTCCAAAGTGTATTGATTAAGAAAAAATGTCACATATCCCAGTCACACTCAAGGGAGGGGAATAATATAGGAGTGATTTCCTTCCTTCCTTCCTTCCTTCCTTCCTTCCTTCCTTCCTTCCTTCCTTCCTTCCTTCTTTCCTTTCTTTCTTTCTTTCTTTCTTTCTTTCTTTCTTTCTTTCTTTCTTTCTTTCTTTCTTTCTTTCTTTCTTCTTCCTTCCTTCCTTCCTTCCTTCCTTCCTTCCTTTCTTTCTTTCTTCTTTCTTTCTTTCTTTCTTTCTTTCTTTCTTTCTTTCTTTCTTTCTTTCTTTCTTTCTTTCCTTCTTTCTTTGATATTACTCTAAAGTATGTTTACTACAAGCAAACAACTAACCATCTTTACCCTACACAGTATGGGTTTGACCTTTTTATGTCACACTCTTCCATTAAGCAATAATGTATCAGACCCACAAAGGAGTTGTCTGAGAATTTTTACCTGAAGGATTTACACAAGATGTACTCATTATCTACTCATTACTACATAAGCAAAATTAAGTGACTATCAGTTTAGTTGATGGATATCATCTATTCAAATTAGTAGCTTGTCTTACAATTTTAAAAGGTACTTGTAATAGTTCATAGAACAATTTATTTACCTTTTTCTAATTTCCCCCACATTTTATTAGCATCAATTAGTTGTATAACGGGGTTTTATTTTGACATACAATTCATACATACAGTATACCTGGATCAGACACAGTGGTTCACGTCTATAATCCCACCTTGTCATGAGGTGGAAATGGGGATGACCATGATTGACTCACTAGGTAAAGGTTAATGAGGCCTGATCTTAACAAATAAAGCAGGCATGGGAATGTACATCTGTAATTCCAGTTCTGCAAAAGGCACACACAGGGGAATCATAATCATTCAGTCTTTGGAAAGAATACCAGACCTTATCCTGATAAATAATTAGAGTAGAAAGGGTGGGGGTGAGGAATAGCTCAAGTGGTAGATTGCTTGCTTAAGAAGCCCGAAGTCCTGGGTTCAAATCCCAGTCCTGAAAAAAAAAAGACAGAAATGAATAAGCCAGTCCCATAAAGACAAGTATTGCATAGTTTTCTCTTATATGTAAAATTCAGGGAGGGAAAACCCCAACCTAAACACCAAGTCATAAAAGCACAAGAGCATTTCTACAGAGGGCGGAGAGGATGAGAAAAAGGGAAAGAGAGGTAAGAAAGAGTAAGAGAGGGTGAATGCAACCAGTTCACAAGATATGCATGTATGGAAGTGTCATAATGAAGCCCTTTGTACAACTAATATGGCTTAACAAAAACAAACAAAAAACCCTCAGTGTTCAAGCTCAGATGGATTCTTTAAATAGAGGTGAGAATGTTTTCGGGCCCAATTCTTTCTGCCAAAGGCAGTCTCTGCAGAGCACTTCCTGTTAGAGATAGCTACTTAGTTAAGGTTGCCCAATGTACAGATAAAGGATTATCATCCACAATAAGCAGTAATGCCTTGGAGACCAGAGTGTATTTGTGTATCCATAGGTGTTACCAGTGTCCTCCCCTCCACCCTATAGGAATGTGAAATTTAAAAAAAAAATGAAAGCACCCAGTTGCTGTTTCAAGGTTAATGTCTGAGTATGAATGCTTAGGCATTTACTGGTGGGAGGGGCTTTCCAATTTTCTTTGTATGTCTATTAGTCTTGGTTCATTGGCTTCCTCCTTAGGAAGGAAGTAATAGGAGAAAGAGGCCTGGCCCCTGAGTGTTCAATGGTGACCACTGTGAGGAATACAAAAACAAAAGCAAAAGTCAGAACTAATTCAATGAATATTCAGGGAATTAGGAGATCACAAAGTCCAGGGGCAGATGACACCACACACCACTATATCCATTCCTGCAAACTCATGCTTCTTAAACTCAATGGTAATCATAACTCCTACACAGGAGAGGAAACATACAGACCTATTTGAGACTAACTTATTTGATTTTTTTCCAGGTCCATCATATATCTATATCTACATCTATCTATCTTTCTATTTATGTATATCACATTTTCTAAATTCATTTGTCCATTGAAGAGCATCTTGTCTGTTTCCATAATGTGGCTACAGTGAGTAGTATAGCAAGGAACATAGGCATACAAATGTTATTGTATTCTGACTGGTACTCTTGAGAATAAATGCCCAAGAGTGGTATTACCGGATCATGGCTTAGCATTTTCTTTTGTTTTTTCTTAAAATGTTTATTCTTTTGTTGTTATTATAAAGGTGATATACACAGGGGTTACAGTTATATAAGTCAGGTACTGAGTACATTTCTTTTGGGACAATGTCACCTCCTGCCCTCTCTGGGAGTGGCATTCTTGACCTCTTCCATTCTGTATCAGCCCATCCTGATTCCTTTCCTAAGGCACAATGAAGTTTGACAGCAACTTTGACTCCATATTTTCCCTGTAAGATTCTCATCCTTTTCTTTCTTTTCTTTTTTTTAAGTAAGGGTCTTCCAGGAAAAGAGTATAGAGGTTCTTCAAAAACTTTAAGTAAGAGCTGTCATTTGATCCAGAAATCTCAGTTCTGAATATATTCCCATAAGAAATGAAGTCAGAGATATCTGACACTTCATGTTCATCAGATGCATGTAGCATTGTGTTTTACCATTTGAATATATACAGTTTTTATTTTTCAATTGCATGTTTTTTTTTAAATAAAGAAACATTAAAACAAGTCTTGGGAGTGGAGTTTACCCTCAGCACAGGAACAAGCTACTTCTTTTCCCAGATCTTCATGAGAAGCTCTTTTCTTCAGAACTGCTTGGTAAGGGAACACTTATTTTTCTAGCTATGGCACAATTCTATACTCAGACATACAATTCAACAAATAAGTATACAAGGACAAGAGGTTGCTATGGCAGCTGGTATTACAATGCCCTGAGTTGAGTCATCTTGTTCTTTGACATTGATGCATTAATTAGATGTTTCAGCACTTAACATGCCCTGGGAATGTGTGTGCATTCAAGGCAAGGAATGTTCTCTTCTTAAAAATACTTAATAGGAGAATTTTGTTTCTTAGCTACTTAGTTTCCTTGTGCATCTGCATGTGAGATAAGATGAGGATGGATTCTTGCATTGTGCATCTCTTTGTTTGAAAAAGCAGATACTGCAAATGCATCATTTCCTTGTTCTTGTTATTTTACCCTATGGTTATAAGAATAATGGTTCCATTAGAGTTTTATGTATCTTCTGAATCAGGGAACGGTCAATTATTGGCAACAATCAAATTCCCCACACCTCACCTCACTAATGGCTGGTGGCCCATACTGTAAATTAAGTAGGAGACAGAGAGCAAGCATAAAATGTGGGCCCCTGCTTTGGCTAATTTAAAAGGTGTTTCATAACATTAACCCTGTATGGAGAACTCCTGCCAATTGTCATGATACCCTAGGAATTGGTAGAATTTGGATTTCAGTTTGGGGTGCTACATTTTAAGACTGTCATTAAATGTCTGGATGGGTGATCAGAGTAATGAAGGGCGTGGGAACCACATTCAATGATTGAATGAATGACTGAAGGAAAAAAATTAAAGAAAATTTAGTGGTAGTCTTTAAATGTTTGAAAGCCTATGGAAGAGAGTTGGCATACTCTGTTTTAAGACAGCAATAATCCAAATTATGGTTAGAAATAATTTGTGTCCAGGCTCACTAGGAGAAAGAGCTATAAAATAATTAGAGCTCTCTAACAAAGCTATGGTCTACTCTTTAAAGTGTTCTTTGAAAATATTCTAATCAACCTTAATGAAAGTGGTCGTAATTGGATTGATTGTGTAGAAAGCTGGACAAGATGATATGTTGGGTTCTTGCCATCTCAGGATTTGCCTAGTGTATGCCAAGTCTCTGTTGCCTCACTTTCGCTACATATCCTGTAATAAAGGGACTTTGAAGCTAGGAAATGAGGAGAGAATAATACTGCATTATTTCATGCATGCATCATCTCCCCATTATCTCATGGGGATCATGGTTGCTTGTTTTACTGGGTTCTACAGAAGGATGCTGGAGCATTATTGTTGTAAGCATTGTGTGATGGAAGAGCCGCTAATAAGAGAATGAATGAAGATGAGACCAATATGGTGTTTTCACCCTACCCTCCATCCTACCTTTTTAACTGCTAGCTATAGTCTGATCTTCTACTCCATTTTGAGACCTTGCACTTAGCTTCACTTCAGTGCACCTGTTGTTAATGTGCTGTATACAGTCTTAAGAAACTGCAGCTTCAAAGCATTTCCAATGCATCCTTTTAGTTCTGAAGCCTCATTTCAAACTTTTCAGGGCTTTATGGTAAGCTTTGTCTTCACTGAGAAAGCTGATTGTAGCATGTTGGTGCGTTCCCATAATTCAAAGTGTCAGGGGTCACGTGAGAGAGCAGGTGGCACCGCCACTGTGATGACTACATTGATTTGCTGTTTAGTAACTCCATCTTTACATTTGGTGAAATCACCCTCCCTGGCCTCAGGCCAAGTGTGCTGTGAATACTCACTGAACGTGCGTTGGCAGCAGTGATTTGTTCAGATGCTATTTCTATGTAGTGAGTGAGATTGGCTCACACATAATTAGCTTAGCAATTTCTCTATTTAGGCTTGATAGAGGCTCTCTCTAAGATGGTGCATAGATTAAGAAACAAGACTGTAACATGTCTAACCATGTGATCCAGTCTCCATGTCTTGGCTAAGTCTCAGAAACTGCAAGTATCCAACAATTTCCAACAAGTTTTTTTTTTTTTCTCTATAAAAATTCTCTTAAGTTCACTTCTCTTCCAAGACAAAGGGAGTTACAATTTTTTTTTCCAGGAGTTTAAGGAGCAACCGAATATTATTAAAACTTTGACAATCTCTGGTCAGAAGGAATAGGTCCTAATTGGAGAGAAATGAGGAGAAAATGTATTGGAAAGAACAAAGAGTGCAGCGATGGTGACAGCACATTGTCACTAGTCTTGAACTGAGAAGAAAAGAAACAAGAGCAATAGGTTGCCACCTACCCTGTGTGGGATTTTTGGCAGTATATAGAGTGAGAAAGAAGACTGGTTTTGCTTCATCAAACCTTCTTTCTCAAACCAACTTCACACCCTGGAAAGCCACAGATCCAGTGTAGGGAAAGTGTCCTTGGTTCCTGTCCAGAAGAGGGAATCATGAAGCTGATACTCTCCAGCCCTGGGCTATTGGAGCATAGACTCCATCTCTGACCCCAGTGGGGTGTTCACTTCCCCTCAAGAGCCAGATTCTGGCTTTGTGGGTGTCTGTAGGCAGCTTACAGCACTTATTCTCCAAACCAATGTCAGTTTCTGTCAGTGCCATTTCATTTTCAGCTTTGTGGGAAGCCATTCCCTTCATTATTTTTGACACACATTTTTAGATTGGATCCATATGTTTATTAATTCCAAGAGAAATCCAGTAGAAATCAGATCAGGGCAATTTATGACTCCTCAAACCCTAGAAAGATTATGGAAATCTTGTAATAATAAAATACAATATGAAGTTATTCTAAAAATTTTTGCTCACTTGTCTTCATCTTCATAAATTATTTTATACCTAATTACAAACAGGCCGACTGAATAATTGTTGTCATTGAAGGATGTTTGACACTGGGAAAATATAGCCTTATTTTATAAACCTTTTAATGTTCAGACTATAAATATGTCACAGCTCAGGAGTACTGCATCTTTAAGTGTATTAAAGTCACTCTTGTGTAACCAAACATAATGGGATTTTTAAATGAATTATAACCAAAGTACTTAGCAAACAACTTTTTAAACTTTCAACATGTGTAAAGCTATTTGAAACTGTGCATTTCATATTAAATGCCCCAAATATATTTCATTCTTAGTCATTTGGCAAAAAAAAATATCGGTGGAAGCTTTTTCAAGATATAGATTTAATAGAAAGAAAAAGATTCAACAGGAAATTTAATACCTGTCTACCTACGTATGTGCAAGGACTCATACCAATGAGGTGTCAGGTCTCTGTTTATGTTTGGGAGAGTTTTAGAAGGAGATCAGTGCATATGCATTCAATTTAGCAAGAAGATTGTCCATCTGTATTCTGGTGCCTGGGAATGAAGTAATAAAGTTGTAAAAACACAAACTCTTTCCTTCTGTGTGAGATTTTAATTCGTACCACAGACTGGCTGGCTGGCCTTTCGAAAGTAAGAGTTTGCATCGTGAGCCACTGATTCAATAATTCATTGCCCCATGTGTCTTATTTCATAATTCGAATGGCAGATTGTAATGATGGATTTATGCAAATCTTTCGTTGGTGTCAAGACTGGTCCTCACATTCTAAGAGAAGAAGAAATTTATCATCTCTAAAACCACCATATCCTAGGAGATACTAGGAGTTACAGCCAGTGCTTTTTAAATGAATGGAGGAATGAATAAGCAGTTACTGAATAAGCAGTTACTGAATTGTTGCGTGCTAGAATTTGGAATGCAAGGACCAGCAAAGGGCTTCTGCTCCCAAGGAGCTGGTTCTTTGAGACCGAGATTGATCCCATCCATTTGTGAATCTGGAGTCCTTAAGAGAAAAGTGCAGCCAATCAATGCCTCATTTGCTCTACTGCTTTGGTGTTCTCATGGAAATCACAAAAGTGCAGGATGGATTGCCAGAGCATCTGGAGATAGCATTCTAAGACTGGCTGAGCTCTAGGGATGTGTTGACCTGTCTTGTTTCCTAATTTAAGTACAGAGGAATCTACAATCCTACATTTACAGGAAACAATGTGCTATAAAGTTCTTCTGGTAGCAGAGAGACAGGTACCGCCTCTGTCTACAAGAGTGATAATATGTTACTGTTCTTCCTGAAAACATGTCCAGGTGGCAGATAATTTGTGGAGTCATAAAGGACAGGGGGCATGACCCTGCAAGAGAATCAGTTTGTAGTATGTGAAGCCTGGCTTCAGATTAGAAAGGTTTTTTTTTATTATTAAATTCATTATAACACAGGTAATAAATACTCTTGGCATGTCTATTCCAAGGCCAGATGAGAGTCTCGGTTATAATCTCCATGGATTCTGAGTCAGAAATGAACAAATATATTGAGCTTAGACAGTCTGAAGAAATCAGTTTCTGTGAGCTAATAGGAACTCAGGACTAAAATAAGTTAAACTCTGTGTTCTTAAACACCATTTTGTCCCAATAATTGGAAGTGATCTACAACATAAAGCATAACTTTGTCTTTCCAAGACATTTTTATAATACCTTGAGAAGGTCAAGAGAATATTTCCCTCCCTTTTCTTTGCATCTTCTCTGATGATACATTCTACATTCACAGTATAAATATAGGAACTAAATAGATATCCAAAGGGTGATTCATCGCTAAGAGAAATCTCAGCTGAAGCAAGACAGAAGGATTTATGGCATCCTGGTAGTTAAATAAAAGCAGGTATTTTACAATTGTCCATTGGTAATTTCTTCTCAACAGGCGAATCAGGACGTATAAAACTGTGGTGAAGTGGGCCTTGTCCTTTTCGCTTCATCTTTCTGCAACTGCTTCTGGGAATATGGTTATTCTATAAATAAAATTCATCATTTGTTCAGATGGTGGTGACAGTGAGGCTATTTGAGATACTAGGTTCTTACCATGGCTTAAAGAAAGCCTGCAAACAGAATAGAGTGAAATAAGCAGGGCAGGAGGTAGCAGAGGGGATGGTTGTCTGCTAGTTTATTTCAAAGAAGGGCTCCATGGGACATTTCTTCATACAGAAGAGTTTTGCTTGAATGTACACATTCTTCTCTTTTTTCTCTACAATGTTTCCTACTTATCTAATGTACTCACATCTAATTAAGATGACTGCTGCTGGTTGGTTACAGAAAAGGGACTGCTCTAGACTTCTCTTCTCTTGACTTAGTTTTGATGACAAGAGACGGAAACCTACAGACCCTGTCAGTGTACCAGTGAGAAATCAAGAGGAGTCTATTTCATGCCAGGAAAATTGTAAAAGTATTTTTTGCCAGTCCTGGGGCTTGAACTCAGGGCCTGAGCACTATCCCTGGCTTCGTTTTTGCTCAAGGCCAGCATTCTACCTCTTGATCCACAGCACCACTTCTGGCTTTTTCTGTTTATGTGGTTCTGAGGGCTTTGTGCAAGCCCTCTAGAGGCAAGCACTCTACTGCTAAACCACATTCCCAGTCCCTAAAAGTAGTTTTTATTTGAGAACAAAGTGACAGGAATAGAATCTAGTGGGTCAGAGGAGGCATACACACTTGAAGAGTACCTTCTATCAGCTTTTATTTTCATGTGTATATATACATACTCATTGAGAAAAGCATGCAAGTTATGACATCCAGTGTTCCTAGATCACACACACACACACACACACACACACACACACACACACACACACACACGGGAAAGGGGTGAGGAGGGAGAGAGAAAAAAGAGAGAGAGAAAAGATTATAATTGTGGGATTGATTATGGCAATGCAGGGGAAAGAGAATGAAGGAAAGTGAATAATGTAAAAATGCACCACGTCTATGTAAGAATATGGCATCAAGAAAGCCAGTAGAGCTGTTAAATAGTAAATGAATGGACAAAAGGAATGGGGGAAGGCAGCATGAGAAGGGTCAATCTGATTAAAGTATAATCTATGTATATGTGACAGACTGTGGTAAAATACTGTTGTACAATAAATGCGCAGAATAAAAATGAAATGTATGACAGGAATGTAAAACTGGTATTGGGTACCAGTGAGGGGGGAGGATGAGCAGAAAGGGTTAAAGAGGATAAATGTGGTCAAAATACTTTAAATACATGTATGGAAAAGGAATAGTGAAACCTTTTAAGAAGGAGGGGTGGGAGGGGTAGAGGAATGAGGAAGAGTTAGATCAGGGCATGTTGTAAGTGTATATGGGAATTTCACAATGAAACCCTTCAACCCAGCTAATGTTTCTAATAAAAATGTAAAAATTAAAAGAGGGGGTTCCCGTGATAGTTCTGACCCTTACAGGGGTTACAGAAAGTCCCTTGGAGCTTGCTAATTTGCTGTAAAGTTAATTATTGGTATTTTTCCTTAATTTACCAGGTATTGAAAGCCTGGCCAGGAAGTGGAGTTGATCTCCTACAACTGAGTCCCTCAAATGGCTCTGTAACTGCCAGAACTCTGGGACCAAAGTTTTGGATTCTTCTGTCTTCTCTGGGCTGCATGGTGTAAGGAGCAAGTTTATTTCATTTTCTCTGACAAATCCTTATCCCTGTGAAAATGGAACCTCTCGCTTGCGCTGTCTGGGGATTAATGATGAACCCTGAGTCAGGTGACTTCAGGTAGCGTAGCATCTGGTGCAGAGTATGGGTTCCAGTCCAGAGTACAGGCTCCAAATCCAGGCTTTACCTTTCACCAGCAGGCAGCCCAGGGCAAATTTTATTACCCTTGGTCCAGTTTTTACACCTCTAAGATGTGGGATATTAATAGGGTATACCTGGAAACAAAGTAAGCACTACAGGACTCATAGTGATTGGTATTTTCCATATTATTCTCATTCATTCATTAATTCATTCATCTATTTATGAATTCAGTATTCATTAAATGCCAACAAGTTACAATGCCAGGAGCTTGTCTTTACTGGTAAAAATTCAATAAGCTTTTATTTCCTTACCCATTATAAGATAATATATAAAATCTGAATGTATTTTAGATTTAATAAATCGTCATGGGAAACAGTAAGTATGATAAGAATGCAAGAAAGCAGGGTGACCTTGGTTGTGATGAGAGATTTGGATCAGGTTACTCAGAAGGCATGCTTTGAGGATGAGAGACAACTTCACCAGTAGGAATAGAAAGCATGGGATTTGGGGTCCTTGTGCTGGTTCCCGATTTGAGACCTGCTCCCATGTGCTTGTATACATCTTTTCTTGGTTGCCCAAACTGAGATAGGCTTCAGGCTCCATCAGACCTGCATGGGCTGCTGCCGAAGAGGTAAGAGCAGAGTACAACCTGATGATAAGAGTCACAGTCATGTGCAGACTCAAGGAAATGCCTTCCAGACACAGGCAGCCATGAATGCAAAGGTGCCAGAAAGCCCAACAAGTTTATGAGATGTCAAAAGAGGCCAGTGTAAGCCGGGCTCTGGTGGCTCACACTTATACTCCTAGTTACTCAAGAAGCAGATATGAGAATCGTGGTTCAAAGCCAGCCCAGGCAAGGAAGTCCCTGCAACTTTTTACCTCCAATGAATCTCCAGAAAACCAGAAGTGGCTCAAAGTGGTAGAGTGCTAGCCTTGAGCAAAGGATCTCAGGGACAGCGCCCAGCCCCTGAGTTCAAGCCCATAACCGAAAAACAAACAAACAAATAAGGCCATTGTGGAAAGGGCTGAGCATGGTGTATCTGAGAAGCACCCAGAAAGAATGTGCCATGCCCTATTCCAATATGATTTGTGTTGTTTTAAACAGGATGAGATTTGGGTGAAAAGTCAGCCAACCAGAGACCACCAGAGATGCCTGGATGAATGGATTTACAGGAGAGCATCACCTGAGGCTGGAGAATTAGAAAGATGCATCTACAAGGTAAGGAGCACAGCAAACCACCAGCCAACCATCAGAAACTTGAAGAGGTGAGGGAGGGTTCTCCATAGGGTTCAGACAGACAGACAGCAGCCACGAGTTCAACTTTCTTCCTTCAAGAACTGCTAGGCGATACATCTCTATTATATAAAGCTATGAAGGTTGTTGTATTTTGTGATAGTAACTCCAGAACACAAATAGAAATGGGAAGCCACTTGAGGACGTGAAGCCTGTGGATAGGGAGGTTTACTCTGCTGTGTGGGGATTGTTGGGTATAGCGAGACGGGACTGAAGAAATTTAAGCTGGGCCTCAGAGGGATCCAGAGGCTGTAGGCAGGGACTGTGGTGGAGATGGAGGGTAGACTGATCCTGGATGGATTTTGGTAATGATCCAGATTTGGAGAATAGGGAAAGCAAGGGCTTAGTGGTGACTCAGTCTTTGGATTTTTCTATCTATCTTACCTGCAAGGGAGCCTGCCTTCTACCTGAGAAACATCTTGCGGAGCTGCAGAAATCCTTGCTCACCAATTTCAGGGCTCCATTCCACTTAATAATCTCTCTTGTTTATTAACTTTAATAGTGTTGCATGTAGCATTTAGTTCCCATGCCACAAAGGGATGCTATTATGCCAGATGCTTCTACAAATAATTATCTTCATACTTACATGACTGCTCTATTTATTTTTTTGCCGATTACTGGTGTATTTTTGAGCCCATTAAAACCCTAACGCTCTACCAATAGGCACCTAAATAAGGCTCTATAATCTTCCAGAAGAATTTAGTATGTGGTTTTTGAGCTACTAAACTCTCCCCAGCTGCACTACTGTTTCAGTCATTGAGAGTTTAACGGAGGAGAAAATCAGAATGTATTGATTTCTTCTTGTGCCCCTTGGAAAAGGCATTTCAAGTTGCTTTTATAATGTTTGGAAGAGCATACGTGAAAGTGCTTTTGAAAGTCTTAGAGAAAAAAATTCTCAACCTTCTAGGTGAGCGTACAGCTGTCTTTCATGGGAGGGAAGGGGGTGTGGATTTGGCTCTGGATTACGGTAAAGCTACATGTTACAAACAGATGGAGATAGAGACTGGTTTTCTGACCTCAGGAATGTGTGTGTCTGTGTGTGTATTCATATGCACCTGCCTAGACCACAGGTCTGATTTAAGCTCTGAGTTCTCTGCAGATTTCAAGGACTATTCCCCAGATATAAATTAACAATAGGTAGAAAGTCGTTACAATCTTCATTTATGTACCCAGAGCTCCTTTTAATTGCTAGGCCCCTATGCTTATGATTATGATTTCGATTATGTTTAATTGTTATGTCCCTATGATTCCACTAAATTTCTCTCCTCTTTTTCTCACTATTATAGATCAGAAGGTTATACATTTTGGAGGTCATGTGTAGTAAAGATTACCTTGGCTTGCTTAACCATTAATGTGTCAGTGATGGGGGCAATTGGGTTTTATTTCTGCTTTTGGCAAACCTTCTGACCTTTGTATGTCATTTATTTATTGGAAATTAGGATAATAATCCTAGTAGTGAAGGTCAAACAAAGCAGTATATATGAAAGGACTTTACTTTTTTTTTTTTTTCCAGTCTTGGGGCTTGAACCTAGGGCCTGAGCACTGTCCCTGGCTTCCTTTTGCTCAAGGCTAGCACTTTACCACTTGACCCTCAGAGCCACTTCTGGCCTTTTCTATGTATATGGTGCTGAGGAATCAAACCCAGGGCTTCATCTGTGTGAGGCAAACACTCTACCACTAGGCCATATTCCCAGCCCAGGACTTTACTTTTATGTGCAGTGTTTGTACTAGGTATGTCTAAAACAAAACAAATAAGATCATTCTGTACCAACTTTAAAAAAGTACAGGATTTCTTGCTATGTAGAATGAAACAAAACCAAAAGCAATATGTAAGGTGTGATTTACATTGATGTGAATATTTATTCAGTAAGAAGTAAACCCATCAGAAACGGTGACTGTGTCCAGTGTGTGGAGAAAAACATTGGAAGGTTGTGCATAGAACTGTGGCTACTCCCTAGATTGCATATGCCAGTTTTCTTTGGGGAAGCAAAGTCTGGGGCAAAGGCAAAGTGACACTTTTACATATTCTTCTCTCACAGTATACAATGGAAATGTTTGATGTGCTGCAGTGTTATCAAATAAAACCGTTGTAATTTAAAATATGTAATGGCTAAGGGTCTATCATCAATAATTGAGGCCAAGAGAATAAACCTCCACTTTGCATTTACCTAGATCACAGATTTACCTAAGTTAGAGTTTTTGCATGGGTTCTGTGAGTCATCCAGAACCGAATACTCCTTCAGTGTGTCATGTGAGATGCCAGGGGCATCGAGATCCTCTCTTTGTAACAACCAACCTTTGCAATGTTTAAGGTCTCATGATGTCCTCAGTTGTAAGGGAGAACAAAGATAATAAGATGAAAAGAAAATTATATTTAAAGATAAATGATTGCAATTGGTTCTCTCAAATACCTACTCAGTATTTTATTTTTTTTTTGGGGGGGGGGCAGTCCTGGGGCTTGGACTCTGGGCCTGAGCACTGTCCCTGGCTTCTTTTTGCTCAAGGCTAGCACTCTACCACTTGAGCCACAGCGCCGCTTCTGGCCGTTTTCTATACACGTGGTGCTGGGGAATTGAACCCAGGGCCTCATGTATATGAGACAAACACTCTTGCAACCAGGCCATATCCCCAGCCCTCAGTATTTATTTTTAACTTCTTTCTTATTAAGAGGAGTTTGACTATGGTCAGACACTAGCCCAGCCTCAGGGGGCAGATCATGCTGACAAAACCCTCTAATCTTCTTTCTTATTTACCTTATATGACAGAGTGCGTACATGACCTGGGCTGTCCAGGTGGTTCCTTGAGAAGGTTTTGCTTTCCCAACCAGAGGACAAATACAGCTGCCATCACTCCTTCCTCTTTCTTCTTCCTGGAATGTAAATATGAAGTTTGGGGCGGCTCCAGTTATTGATTCTATAAAGGAAAGGTGGAAAGAATACCAAGGGAGTAGACCTTAAGCTACCCTGCATCTCTTAGGTTCTTGTCATGTGAGAATTTAAACCACTACTTGTTTAAGTTGAGTTGTTAGTTTCAGCTTTGTGCTTTCCTAGTCGACCCAGAAAGGCATGAAAATATCCATCTATGCACTTTAGTGTTACAGATTTAAAACATGCTATATATTTAAACCCAGTTTTACATCTGCAATCCTCAAAAAACTCTGGCAAATTTTGTGTAGAATACTGATAGGAAATCTATTTTTAGAGAATACGCCTGATGGGAAGCCGAGAAACAGAAAGACATAGTGCTAGAGACCTAGACAGGGTGCTGGATTCACTCGGTTATGAAGATGAGGACAAGGCTGTGTTTGGAGGCATGGAGAAGAACTAGTTTTGTAAACAGGAACACAGGACCATCTAAGGTGGCTGTGCTTAAGTACTTTGCCAACTATTCCTCATTTCCCATTTTTTTCCATATAGGTTTGTCAGATGTAAAACACAAAAGTATGGGATGTCCAGTTTAATTTCAATTTTAGATCTAGAAAAAATTAAATTTAAATATAGACATGTCCCATGTGATACTTGATAATACCTATTATTATATAATCTATCTGATTACATAATCAGTTCTTCATGAATTGATCTTTTCCTAAACTTCTGCTCTCACAAGAGGTTTTGTCAGCCTTTGCCCTGGACTGGAAGAGCTGAGATTGTTTCGGTTGCCCTTCTCTTATCTAATGGTGAGAATTTAGACATTATTCTACTTTTGCCATTTTATATTTCTTCAATTTAATACAGGCTAATTTATGGTATATTTCATTGGTCCCTCAAGTTGGATGTCTTTATGATTGCTAATCCCCAAGTTCTGAGTGGGTCAGGAAAAAAGTAGGTAAAATAATTTAAAGGACTCTCTATGTTAGATTCAAAGGAAAATATTAGGAAATGTCTTCTGAGAGGTAGTTAATAAATGTATAGGTTCTGAAAGGGTTCTAGAAAGAGCAGGGCATAGATAGGGCAAACACACATATGATAAAGGTCAAATTAAGTGTGCAAGGAAGCTCAAAAGAGGACCTTGGTTCTCCAAGCTGGCCAGCACTGATTGATTCATTTTCTGGGAAGGATTTGTCCCCTGCTCTCACTGAGTTTGTTGTTCTGTCTTCTCGTTGCTTATGTTGTTCTCTCTATATGAGACGGTAGACTTACTTAGAGCCAGTGAAGGCTCTCTGGTGTGTTTTGTTTGATCTTTTCTGTAAACTTGGTTTGGGGGCTCAGTGCACCCAAAGGTTTCCATACGAGGGGCAGGCAGAGGTGGGGCTAGTTACTTCCAATATGGCCCCAGGCAGGTGTCACGGCTTTACCTCAGGGCCCAGGGAGCCCTTCCACACGCACTCTGCCACGGTGGTTGTCAGAGAAGCCACCAACTGGCACTTTCTCTAGGCAGTTTGATTCCCCAGACCCTCTGTGGTATATCTCTGCTTAAATTAGAAGAGATTTTTCAGTTTCAGATTTCTGCCAGGCTTTTCATGAATCCTCGAGACACCGGCAGAATCTGTCTTGCTTTCTCCTTTTCTTTGCCAGCAAAATGACACTTAACGAAGAAGGTACCTTCGAACACGCTGGTACATTCCTGACAAACTTTCATAAATATGCCCAGCTGTTTCCCCTAGCCTAGCTCTGTGGAGCCTGCAAATCACTGATTAATTTGCACACAGCTGCTACAGATTCATGGGAGACAAGCTCCTGAGAAACATTCAGTGTTTGCTGGTATTAAGCCTCTAATTTCCTTAAGTGAAAAGTTTCTAAAGCTGTTCAAATTGTCTGAGAAAGCTGCAAAGGAAAGGCTCCGGGGCTTTTACCCTGCTTGCCTAACAGACACACTGTCATGCTCAGAATTCCACTTAACCATTGTGTGTCTGTGTTGCTCTGTAGTCTAGCAGCCCTCCATGCCTCTGTTTAGCATTTTCTAGACAAGTGTTTCGAATCCCCATGTTGGGGAAGGCACAAAAAGGACATGGTTCATTGTCAGGGATGGGACCTTGAGTTTTAAAGTCCAACAGACCTGGTCAGAAACCCTGATTCCCTTATGACCTTAGTCCTGTGCACTGTACTTATCTGTGATAAGTGAGTCGACATTCAAACACCTTTGGGAGTCTTTAACTAGATAATATATTCAACAGGAGAGATTGGATCTGTTTTCTTACTTTTTTCCTCACTCACTGCCTAGGGGAAATTTTGGGTCTCTTAGTCTGCTTTGAGGCATTGGAAAGCAATTTGGAAAGGTCTCTAAGAAGACCATCTGGTTCTATTTTGAGAAGGGCAGAGATCCACCCTTGGAAAGAAAATCCTAACTGCAGAGAGATGAGAGAAAAGGTGAGGGGGAGAAAATGCAAGAGGAGGTGACACTGTTCTTATGTAACTGCAACCCTTCTGTACATCATCTTTACAACAAAAAAATGTCTGTTGTTTAATTTACCAGGGCACCATAAGGAAACAGAGTCCCTAACCTGCAGAAATAAAAACCCCTGCATGCTCAAAGAGGTAAAAAAGCGAAACCTATGTTTTATAAACAGTATAAATGTTTTATAACCTATGTTTTATAAACAGGGGAGGAGACTAGATCTTCAGTGGCCTCCAGAGCTCATGGGCTGAAGGTTTTGCTGCCAGCTTATTGGCCCTCCGCAGAGGGGGTGGAACCTTTTAAAGTTGAGGCTTGATAGGAGGAAGCTAGGTTATAGGGGACACGCCCTTTAAGGGCATATTGAAATCCTAAGTTGTACTCTTTCTTTGTTTCTTATTTTCATAAGGTGAGCAGCTTCCTCTCACACAGGCTTCCTGCTGTGATGTTGTTCATTATTAGAGGCCCAAAGCAATGAGGCCTGAAACCCCTGAAGCAGCCCAAATGAGTATTTTTCTCTTTATAAATTGATCCTGTCAGGTTCTTTATCACAGTAACAGGAAGTTGACCGACACAAAGAATATGTTCATGAAAACAAGTAGGTCACTTGGCAACCATTTGCTTGTTGTATGCATTTTTAAGAAATGAGCTCAGAGATCTTCAGAAAATGGAAAGGTTCAAGGGGGAGATCACTGGCTGATGAATATTAGTCTTCCCAATTTCATGGTGGTAAACTGAGACTCACAAATAGGATTCTACTGAACAATAACCGAAATGGTGCTGGTTTAGTCCTGGGAGGAAGCTGGCTTTGAAAATATCACATAAAACTTATAAGATCTTTTCATGAAGGAATGTCTGGCAAAGAAAGAACTTGCTTTACAGATGGATTTTTTTCCATGGTTTCTTTAAAGCCAGCCAGTACATTTGAATTCAGATTTTGAGATATTTGGTTTACCCACAAGCTTTCAAGAACTCTTCAATTATGCACACGCACACACACACACACACACACACACACACACACACACACACACACACACACAGGCTCAGTCAGGCCAGTTTAGTTCCAAATTGAATTAGAAGTGACCAAAATGTCTACAAAAGAGCTATTTCTTCAGATCAGCTTATATTTGACTTCATTTCCTTAAAAAATGGAAAAAAAAAAGTCGCCTGTATTTTAACTTCATGTGACTTTCCAACATATTCTTAGGTGTGATTTGGCTTTATCGCCTATTTTCTTATCTGCCTAAGAAGATGCAGTTGTTCAAAACCAATTTACTTGGCTAATTCTTTCCTCTGTCATCTTTATAATTATTTCTGATAGGCCTTGGCCAAACAATTCATTCTTCATCAAGGGGTTTCATCTGAGCTGAAAGTTTGTGTCCACAAAGTCAGTTGTCATGGCAACACTTGGGCTTTTACCAGCTCCATATTATGACTTTGCTGAAGGAAAAAGTAAAGAAAAATGAGTGGGAGATGGACAAGAATATGTGGCCATTTTCACATATCTGTTCTTAGATAATTTATCACTCCTATAGTCTTGCCTGGCTCTGTTTTGAAAGATATGAAATTCTAGCGTCCTGATCATCTTACGCACATTTATAATTTAATATTCATTCAGAAAACATGAGGTATATTCTAGAGGAAGTGAAGTAATGGATTCTTGGTACATGGGTTTCGTAGACATGTATTAAGAACCTACCTTGCCTGGCCAGGCTTCAGGGTCTGAATCAGTGCATATGTCAGATAATTTCAAGCCTCTCATGGAGCCTACATCCTAGTGGCAGAGCCAGTGAATGCATAGATAAATTGGCATCAGATGAATACATGTGGCAAGAGGCAGGATAGTGTCGCCCTGGTGGAGGCTTGATGAGTTGGCATTGGGGCTGATGCCTGAGTGATGAAGAGAGGGCATGTGGGCGGTGGGGAAAGGCTTTCCAGGCAGAGGGAGTATGACGTACTAAAGAACAGAGGCATAGAATTGCTTACAACTTTTTAAAGTACTAGACTTTGAACTCAGAGTCTTATGCTTGCTAGGCAGGTGCTCATCCACATGAGCCACACTTCCAGCCCTTAAAAGAAACATTTTAGTTATTTTTCAGATAGGGTATTGTACCCAAGGGTTGCACTGGCCCATGATCTCCCTACCGCCTTTATGAATACATAATTATGACACCTGCCTTGTTTGTGGAGATGGGGTGTCACTAACTTTATTCTTGGGGAGATCCTAAAGTTCAATATTCTTGAGTTCTCCTTCCTGAATAGTTAGGATTACAGGTATGAGCCACGATGACTAGCTGTGGCCCATTTATTATTATTAATATTATTATTATTATTTTTTTTTTTTGGTGCCCCAATACTTGAACTCTGCCTCTTGTGCTCTCACTTGGAGTTTTTGCTCAATCACTGGAGCCACACCTCCACTTCTGTCTTTTTTTTTAATCTCTTTTGTTTTTATTTCTGTCTTTTATTTACTTTTCTTTTTCTTGTTTTTTTTTTCCTGATCTCTGCTCCTAAGTAGCTAGAATTATAGGCTTGAGCCATCAGAGCGTGGTCCCTTAATGTTCATAAAGACAAAAAATGGCCAGTTAGTTGGGCAGATGATGCAAGGAAATGAAGAGAAAAAGATGAGTTCAGAGGCAGGCAGGAGTACAATAATGGGTGCTGATTATAGGAGCCAACTTCAAAGGTGTGTAAGTGTCCTAAAACCTAGAAATCAGGAGGGCCCTGTGTTTGTTCTAATATTTAGCCATAGCAGTCTCTAAGTTCTCAATAATTTTTGTCCTTGAGAACTATTGTTTTGAAAGCAAAGTCTGGTGGGACTATGTATGTATGTATGTATGTATGTATGTATGTGGTCTGGGGAGCTTTGCCAATGTGTCTGCCTGCTGTTCAATCCACTCCAGTTGCATATCATGTTCTCTTTTATTATTATATATATTTATTTATTTATTTTAACTTTTTTCTTTACTGTCAAAGTGTAGTACAGAGGGGTTACAGATTCATATGTCAGGCAGTGAGTACATTTCATATTCAACTTGTTACCTCCTCCCTCATTATCCCCTCTCCTCTCCTCCCCCTTCCCCTCTCCCCCCAAGAGTTGGTTGCAGTTGGTTTACACCAAATGGTTTTGTAAGTATTGCTTTTGGAATGGTTTGTCTTTTTATCCTTTGTCTCTCGATTTTGATATTCCCTTTCCCTTCCCTAGTTCTAATACCCGTATAAACAGTATCCAGGGTACTCAGATCTTTACCAGCCATACAAAGGACAAAGGCCTTATATCTAAAATATACACAGAACTCAAAAAGTTAAATTCCTCCAAAACAAATAATCAAAGAACCAACAGCCCCCTCAACAAATGGGCTAAAGACCTAAAAAGAGGCTTCTCTGAAGAGGAAACGAGAATGGCACATGAAAAAGTGCTCTACATCACTGGCCATAAAAGAAATGCAAATCAAAATAGCATTGAGATTCCACCTTACCCCAGTAAGAATGTCCAGTACCAGGATATATAATAATAACAAATGCTGGAGGGCATGTGGCCAAAAGGGAACCCTACTACATTGTTGGTGGGAATGAAAACTTGTTCAACCCCTCTGGAAAGCAATGTGGAGGTTCCTCAGAAGGTTAAAACATAGGGCTCCCCTATGATCCAGCAGCTCCACTTTTGGGGATCTATCCAAAAGACTACAAGCAAGACCACACTAAGGCCACCAGCACAACTATGTTGATCACAGCACAACTTGTCATTGCTAAAACATGGAACCAACCCAGATGCCCCGTAGACAAGTGGATCAGGAAAATGTGGTACATACACACAATGGAATTCTATGCCTCTATCAGAAAGAACAACACTGCCCCATTCGTAAGGAAATGGAAGGACTTGGAAAAAATCATACTAAGTGAAGTGACCCAGACCAAAAGAAACATAAACCCTGTGGTGTCCCTCATAGGGAATAGCTAGTACATGATTAGGCTAGTCATAATAGAAGATCAAAATACCCCAATAACTACACCCATATGATCACAGAAGATGATGCCAAGTGAAATGAACTCCATGTTTCAGAAACAAGAGTTATACCACTGTTGTAATTATTTTCAACATGGTATGTGAAACCATACCTTTTGTTTTTTTTTTCTTGTTTGTTTGTTTTGCATATCATGTTCTTGATGCTGCATGGAAATGGGCTTTTCATGGACTCATGGTACATGGAGTTCAAAAGGACTCACAGAATGCACAAGTTAATTGTGCCACATCAAACACTGCATACATGGAGGTGTTGATTTCCCAGAGTGGTCTTGTACTTGGTTTGAAATAGAACTTTGAATTCAGAATAGTGACATTGATAGTCTAGGAAACACTAGCAAGTGAAGAACTGTATCATATCCTTTCCTGTCCATGCATATCTCCCTACAATAGCCATGTAGGATGAAAATGAGGACAAAGTAGAAAAGGAAGGTTTAACTTAGAATTCCTTTTCTATTTGGCCTTTTTTTATTGATAAACAAGTCAATATCAGAGAGTATTTTATTGAGGAATCATGGGAAAATAGTTTGTGCAGGTATTCTGCTCAGATGAATATATACATGTGCAAACTTCCAAATGCAGATTTGATAATTTCTGTGGTTTCACATGCCAATTAAAGGTGCTTATCATTGCATTTAAAACTAGCCTTACACAGTATTAACACAAGGATTTCACCTTAGAAAAGTAACTGGTAAAGTTCTTGGCAATAATTAGCACTTTAAAATTTCTTTTACTGTGAACAACCTTAAGTAGCATCCTAGATCAAGAAACAGATTTCAGAAGAAAGGAAAGGCTTCTATTTTAGTGTATTTGCAAGCATTCATTTCTTCTTGCTTTTATGAATGAAGAACCCTAGAATGCAATTTTTCAATGGGTTCTGCAAATATTGTTGTCCCTTCTGTGGTAGCACATGTCACACAACGGCAGATTATATTTGACAAAGATCTTGAAGGAAATTACCCTAAGTCTCAGTTTTTTAGTTCTCAAATTCAGATAAGGGTGTTTAATAAGCAAAAATAAAATTCAGTTTGATGAGCAAAAACAAAGATAAGGGTCTTTGTTGTACCAAAGACTATTTTCCAAGACCATTGCACCTCCTTTTCTAGTAGAAACTTTTCTTTTCAGCAGGTAGTCAATAAAGGTTAAATTTTGTATTATAAATGTGAAAAACTTGGGGTTCTGCTATGGACATGACTTACCATAGAATTGTAGAGAAAGATTAGACAATTAGACAATTTTACATCTCTCAAGAGGTACTTTTGTGGGCTGGGGATATGGTCTATTGGCAAGAATGCTTGCCTCCTATACATGAAGCCCTGGGTTCAATTCCCCAGCACCACATACACAGAAAACGACCAGAGTGCTAGCCTTGAGCAAAAAGGAAGCCAGAGACAGTGCTCAGGCTCTGAGTCCAAGCCCCAGGACTGCCCCCCTCCCCCCAAAAAGAGGTACTTTTGCTTTAAAGAGAATTGAGCAAGTGTGTATGGAAATACATATATAATGATTAGTTCTAGGTATCAACTTTCCTCAACTATAGTATGTCCAGATAGCTGATGAAGCAGTATTTCTGGGTAAGTCTGGGAGTATGCCTCCTGAAGAGATCAGCCTTTGAATCTATAGATTGACCCCCCCCACCCCCTGATCACCAATGTGTGCTCCCTGTGTAGTGGAGATGTCAGACACGTGCCATCCTACTCCCAGTTCTTGAGCTGTGGCTTCCATCTTCTCCTAGCCTTGGATATCAGAGCCTCTGGTTAGCAGGCGTCAAGACCCATACTAGTTTCCTCCTTACTCCCTTTCCTCACTGGAAGGACTTTGAACTAAGTAAGAATAACTTACACCCCTGGCCTTCTTGGTTCTCTACCTTACAGATGGTGCGTCACAGGACTGCTCAGCCTCCATTATCATGTGACATGATCGCCTCTACCTCATTGACTCCAAGTCTCTGGAGAATATGGGCTCCATATCTCTGGATGGTCTCATACCCAATCCTATAGTACCTTCTTTTCAGAAAAGCATTGGATAACATACAAAACATCCCATGTTGTTTTATGGAAAATGAGGAAAAAATAGGCTAGACAATGACTCTGATAGATGTATGTTATTTCAGTAACTACACATGGAGTGGGATTAATGGATTTTGGTCACTTGGAGAATAGTTCCAGAGAAACAAGAGATCTCTGTGGTTGGATTTGTCCTATTTAAGATTACATTTCAGTGGCTTCATTGAAAAAAAATATTAGGCATAATTACTGAATAATAAGTGAGTCCAAAATGCTAGAAGGAAAATCTAACAGGAGGGGGATGAATAATTCAAATTATTTTGATGCACTGGAATCATGAGGAAGTTCTTGCAGGAAGAAATTTTGTATATTTACAAGTCAGTTACAAGAGTAAGACACCGGGCAGAATATCTTAGGAGTCTCATCATTTCCCTTGGCCGTGAGTCATTTGTGATGTTTTGTTTAATGGCTGCTAAATGTTAGTTACCAAGCTGGTGGTTATCAGGATTATGCAAGTGTTAGAGTTGAGACCTAAGTGATGCATCTGACATTTATAACACAGCCTCGCCATGTGAAGTGTCTACAGAAAGGGCAAGAAATGCTGCTTGTCCAAGGGTGAACTTTTCTCATGAAGGATGTTGCTTGAGTCAAGAAATCACATTTCAAGGCTAGTGTCATGACTCAGGGGCAAACGTGCTAGTGAAGCAAGAGCAAGGCTCTGAACTCACGCCCTAGTACTGAGAAAGAAAAATCAGTTTTATACGTCATCCTGGAGAATATGGAATTTAGTTCTATGAAATTATGTTTTGTTCTAGAAACAGTATGGTGATAGGCCTTCAAGGTGACAAGAATAACAAAAAGACATAAACGCACAGGTGAGGGAAGGATAGAATATAGTTGAAAGTTTCCCATTGATATTACAATTGTAATTGATGAAGCTTATCAAAACCCAATTAAAAATTATACTAAATTAGTTAATTTCTGTATTTAGTCCAGGGAAAGCAGCAGAGAAATGCCCAATTGCCACTTTAAAATATTTAACCAACTTTTATGCAGTAACTAAAATTGGGCTCTTTGTTGAGTTTTATTTATAATTTGGACAAATGAATGGGCCTTACAGAGAGATGGATTTGGGCTCAATGTGCTGAAGATCTTTCTATTAAAAGCTTATCTTCCCACCATTTTAATTGTCAAATTTGGGGGAACAAATGATCTTTTTTTTTCAGGCATGAAAACCAAATTAAAGTTAACCCACCCACCTTTTATACTTCTTTCCTAAGATTCTATAATGCTATCAAAAGCATTTTAATTTGGGCCTCACTGGGCCATTTCTCTGTGAAGAAAGTTAAGTCAGACTTAAGATACTCATTTGCTTTCATCAACCTCAACGGTGTACAGGACCCATGAAAAACATTAAACAGAAAATGTTATCCTACAGACATTCAATCCGTTCAATTTTTAAGTGAGGACTTTTAGAACTAAATGGTATAAAATCGTGGAATGGACTAATGTAAAGATGTAGCTTAAATAATTTTTTTTTAAAATTAAAAGCAGTAGGTGCTTAACTTTACTGATGACTTGGAGGAAGGATTTGGGTAATCTACCACAAAGCTAAAACAAAGGTGTGTTTTAAGTGACCCGCCATGTTTTGTGTACCCTGAGTGCATGCAGAAAGGTCAGGAGTTGTGACCATGGCTCTGAAGACATTGTCCCCCTGGCTCTGAGTGTTTGGCACATCTCCCTCACCCCTACCCTGCTCCTTCCTCCTCTCCTCCTTCCCTTCCTCTTCCCTCCCCCTTTCATCCCTCCCCCTTATCTGAGAGGCTCCTTACATATACATCTCCATGTTGGACACTGCAGAACTCTGATTTCAAATCCTGGCCTTGGTTCGTTGGACAAAGGGCGAGTTCTCTGGAGTCAGTTATGAGAATTGTGCACACAAGTGGGCCTTCCATGAAGACATATATCTGGGAGGCCCCCAACATATTAGTTCTTGATTGCATGTATGAACACGAAACAATCCAAGGAATCAGGTGACTGAAGGCGATAGAAGAAGTGAATGACCAACACACAACCAAAGAGTAGCCAAGACCCAGAAGCAACCAAGTGACAGGTAGGATGGTGTGGAGAGATGGAGATCAGAGATGGAACCATCAGAGGGAAGTGGGGGCAGCAGAGGCAGAAAGAGACTATGAGCAGGCCAGACCCATAGGGCTGGAGCTTCTGGATGCTAAAATAATGGATGTCAGGAAGAAAAGACAACCTACCTATCAAGAGTGCAATTAAGTATCAAGCTCTGTGGGAAATACTGGAACAGCTTGTGGGAAAGCAGGAAAAGGGATGATTGCAGAGAACTTGGCAGGGAGGGAAGGCTTCCTGGTGCGGTTAAGGTGAAGGCATACAATTTGGATAGAAAATCAGTATTTCTAAGAACTTGTACCTTAGAAAAATGAATGTATAGCTGCCATGTGAGAGGACAAAAGAAAAGAGGAAGCATCATTTTCCAGTATACACTGCTTGCTTTAATTGTGTCAAAATGGCTTTTGAGCGGCACCTTCAAACCACACACGTTCTCCTCATGGAGAAGCTTAAGACAGTTGAGGTCAAACCCTTCATTCCTCAAGGTCTTTGCCAGGGTTTCAGCTTCGGAATTCACACTACTGTGATGGAGGGAAAGGCTTGTTCTCATGGTTTAAGACCTTCTGCCAACAGAAGGGTAAATTGTGAGCATGATTTGGGGACTCTGGACAGCTGACCGCTGGAGCAGGGTGGAGGCTTTCTAATCGTTCTCTATAAATAATCAAACTTCCTTCAGCTCGCAACGATTTTCTGTCTCTCTTGGCAAAGCCTACACGTGCCCTAAGAAGCAAGTCATCCTGGCTCCTTCTACAGGACCCCGGATGGAAGATGAAGTGGGGTTAGTCATTGGCATGGGTGGGTGAAGGGAGCACGCGTTGCTCCCTCTTACCTCCCCCTCCTCCCCGCCCCCATGAGCTTTACATAACTTGATTCCTAAGCTTTACGTTAGTAATTAATTCACTGCAGTTCTGTGGGTGACCTCTTCAGAACTCTGCTCCTCTGAGCTCCTCCAGGAAGTGCCTGATTCTGGCTCATAGGTAAGGCTAAAACTGCGTGCTTTTCTGAATAGAAAAATGTATTCCACAGTCTAAATGATGGGGAGAAACCTCAGCAAATGCGTGAGGCGCAAATCAGGGTCTGGTCTATTAAAATCTGATTAACTGGCTCACAAATTTCTCATTGTCACACAACACACAAAAGTGCCAGGGTTGCCTGCTTGTTGGTTATTCATACATGGAGAGAAGCTTCTTGGCACAGATGGTAAATACAATTTGTGTCAGCCAATCAGATGGTGGGTTGTGGATGGAGTGAAGAGCATGGTAGAATTCGGGAGGTGGGGGGATGTAAAGATGGGGGTGGGAAATGAAGGCTGAGTTATGGTTCTTGAAGGAGACTTGTACAAATTAGCTAGAAAGCCAGGTGCTGGTGGCACATACCTATAATCTTAGCTACTCAGGAAGATGAGATCTGAGGATTGCAGATGGAAGCCAGCCTAGCCAGGAAAGTCCATGAGACTCTTATCTCCAATTAATCACAGAAAAAGCTGGGAGTGGTGCTATGGCTTATGTGTAGAGCACTAGTCTTGAGCAAAAGGAGCTCAGGGACCACATTCAGGCCCAGAGTTCAAGCCCCAGGACTGCCCCCCCCCCATAAAAAAGGCAACTAGAAAGATAAAATAAATAAAAAAAAACAAAGCCAGGTGCTTGTTGTTCATGCTTCTCAGAAGGCTGAGATCTGAATATCATGGTTTGAAGCCAGCCCAGGCAGGAAAGTCTTTGGGACTACAATCTCCTATTAACCAGCAAAAAGCTGAAGTGGAGCTGTGGTTCAAATGGCAGAGTGCTAATGCCCAGGCTCTGAGTTCAATCCCCAGTATATTCTCTCTCTCTCTCTCTTTTACACACACACGCACACACACAGAAAACAAATCTGCACAAACATACTGATAGTACCATTTGCTTCCAGAGCAGATGACAAGTGCTCTAACCCAAGATCGATTAAACTGTGTGAGTTGTAACCACTTGGCTGCATGCATAGGATATCGGCTTCATGCCTTGTGACTACAGCCCAATCTTTAGCATTGTCTGTTGTTGCAATGAATCTTCTAGAACAGTTAGATTGAAGCCAACATCATGGGGGAATCTGCGGCTTCTGGCTAAAGTCGCTCCGAGCTCCAGCACATTAAGTCCAGGAAAGAATGATGGTCAAGGAGTGGCCACGAATGATGATAAAGAGGCTTTCTATAATTACAGAGAACAAATTCTTCAAAAACTTCCTTTTCTGGAGCGTTCCATCACTGAGCTTTCCCTGAGGTTTGTTGATAGGTCATTGAGTCCAGCAAGGCCACAGAATGGCAATAAGGAATATAAGATTTACCTGGCTCTGCTTTGTCTTCTGCAGCAAGAGGTAGGGTATTCAGATGACTGGAAAGCACCATGGGTGCTCCTGCACCGGCTCAGCTTCCCCCTTTAGGAGAGGACCTTTGTTCCCTCTGCCACTGAGCCTCCTGACAGTTCACGTGTACTTCCCTGTCAGAGTATTGGTGCCATTTCCCACGCGGGGCTTGCATCTAGTGAAGACGTTGCATTTCTGAAATGCGACATTACAAAATATCCTTCTATCTGCCCAGATAATGAGGGAGGACTAGTCTTGGAGAACGAGGAGTCCTGGATATTGATGAGGACTTGTTTATTGATTTGTGAATTCATATATAATTTCAATATTTAAACAAATTTTAATACTTACATAATTGTTAAATATTCACATCATCTTTTACATTTATGTCATTTAAAATGCACCATTTAAGGATATTTAAATTGTTTTTAGTATTTATATCATTTAAAATATATCATTTTTATAGCTATATCATTTTAATGTTTATGAAATTTTAATTTTTATGTCCTTTTAATATTTATTTCTTTAACATCTTTGTATCAGTTAAAATCTTTATGCCATCTTTAATATTTGTATCAAATTTTATATCTATATCATTTAAGAACAGCATGACTTATTTATTATAGGATCAACGCTTTTCTTTCCATCAAGTTCTTTAATTTCATTTGAATTTTCACATGCTGTAAAAGGAGGACTTAACACATGTTTAGCACAGTGGGCCAGGAGTTAGAATAGGCTCAGCCACATTCTCGTAGACTCACAGGAATCAGTATGCAGCACAAAGATGTATTTTGTTAAGACCTGAGAATGTGCTAGAATGATTAAAATCATACCTGTCACCTACATGTCAGGTTTCCTGGATGGGCATGTCTGTCTGGTTACTGACATTTGTGTCATGTTATCAAAACAATTGATTTCTTGTTTCCCAACGGGCACTGTCTATGCTGAGCAAGAGAAGCTCTGATCAGATCCAAGCCTCTCATTCCTGCCCTGAACATCTGAGGACGCCCCCACCCCAGTTCCATATTCTGTATTCATCTCCCCCCTTAATAGAAAAGCGAGGCAACCACAACTTCTTCATTTTCACTGAAACAACATCATTCTTTCCAGGGAGTCACTGAAAAGAAAACATGAACCAAGTGTCCCAGCCTGGTGGTGGTGCTGCGTTCTGCTAACCCCAGTACTTGCAGGGGGGAGGGTGTGGAGACAGGAGGAATGTGAATTTGAGGCAGCTTGAGATATATAATGACCTTGTTTTCCATCGAAGCAAAACAAAACCAACTCAAACAAAAAACAAATTCATTCAAACTGAGATATTGGTAAAGCACATGGGAAGCTAGTGTTTTAGAGGAAAATGAAAACAGGTACAAAGAATTGTGTGTGTGTGTGTGTGTGTGTGTGTGTGTGAATAGAGAGCTTTACTAAGCTTACAGTGAATATTTAAAGGGCCTCATGAAAGCTGAAATGTATTTATTTAATGATTGTTACAGTGGATTAATATTTACCAGGGAGTCTCTTACTTATGAGATGTAAAACCCCTCAAACATCCAGGGACAAGAAGTAAATTATAGAGGACACATGTTTTTAAAAAATCATGTTTTGTATCTTTGGCTAGGGTTGAACATCATTCATCTTTTCCAGTACCTATCCGTCACTGTAATGAAACCTCTTTGTCAGTTTTCATAGGCCAGCCACTATGCCATTCTCCCTAGTTCCTTTCATTTCCTTTGGGGTCTAGGAACTTTCTGGAAATTTTGGAAGTGATACAAGACTAGCCTTGTTATCCACCACTACAGGGTTCTTTTGTGTTTGAATCAAAACCGGGAGATTGTGTAGTACCTTAGCTATATAGTCCAATATCTTTATTGAAAAAGTGATGTAAGGAATAACAGGTGTGCAGATCAGCATGTGAATGGGTGCAGAGAGACAGGAAGGGAAGAGTTAGGAAGTGGGAACAGAAGATGGTAAGGCAGGAAGTATGTGTTCAGCCAGCAGAATATGTCACACCAAGTCAAATGGATGCAGAATGGGCAAAGTCAGCTTCCCCCAAATAACCCTCAAAGTCTAGTAGTGACTAGGGAGGTAGAAGAAAGTCTCTTGCCCCTTATTGTGGTATGTGCATGTTTAAATTATAGCTATAGTCCATCCATCCAGCTGCCCGGTGAGCAGACACTGGGGCTGTTCTCCATTCCGGGAAGACAGTGTACCAAATGGCCACCAGGGGGCAGAAGAGAGCTAAGAACAGATAGCATCTCCTTAGGCATGGGCTTCCTTAACCCAGGTTACTTCCTTCTCTCACTGCAACACCTGAAGAAAGATGGACTCTTCATAATCCAGAGACTTTTAGCTGCAAAGCCTCCCTGAGAATCTGAGTTCACCAGTCAATGGGGGACAGCAATAAAGTCCAGAACGTACAGGGCTGTTGTGAGCACTCAGCACAGACACATCAGCAGTCAATTGATAAGCAGTGCTGTTGTGAAATAGTAATTATTCTACGTGACTATGTCTTTTCAAGATAGCTTGAGGTTAGGATTTCTTTAGATGATCTATTCCAAGACCAATTCCATAACTGATTATAGTAATGTTACCTTTCGTGCTCAAGTCCATTCACAATCGGCTTCCCAACAGTGCTCCAGCTTTAGGAAATGACTTTCAGTATGCTTTATGCATAAAGATACCTGACTAAAGAGGTGAGAGAGAGAGAGAGAAAGAGAGAAAGCTGGTTAGGAATAGCAGAATTAGAAAATATTGATTCACTAGCTTCAAGCCTAGTGCTCACGTTGAAGGGGTGACTGTATATGAGTTACAAGTTTTAGGGTCTTGCTGTTCCCAAAATGCTGGTCCTTAAGAAAGTCCCTGTGGTTGCACTGGAGCTAAATTCCGACTTGGCCCTGTGTAGTGTGTTCCCGCCCCTGCTCTGGGTTTAGAATTTGTGCTGGGTGCTGAGGGTGATTCCGTAGTATGGAGAAAGTAGTTTCCAATACTAACATCACCACAGCTTCAACAGTGAGTTCTAGCCTCATGCAAGAAGCTTTCCTAGACTTGCTGATTCCTGGGGGTGTGTGTTTGTGGGGGGGGGGGTCCTGCAAAGAGCGGTAGCCCCAACATGTAGCTCACACGTGTCTTTCACATAATGAGTCATAGGGTTCAGAGGGTTCAGGTCTGAGTCCGGAGCTAGCCCCATCATTCTTTTGTTCACACTCTGGGGAACATCATAAATATCACCACTGATTGGCTTTCTACTACCTGTTTTCTTCCTTTCTGGGTAACGATGCATGCAACTTGGCTTAATGGACAAAGTTTCTCACTAATCTCCACAATAGACAAATGCACAGAAACGATCTACAGAGGCAGTGTGATGTGGGAGGACTACGCGGGGTTTTGGTTGAAGTAAGCTAAATGTAACTCAATGGTGGTGAGCTGTGGCAGAGAAAAGAAATAATGCAGTCTGAGATGACAGAGGCAGGGCTGGGCAAAGGGGGAGAGTCAGACCCTCAATAGCTTTAGAGACCCCAGTTTCTTTGAAAATAGATGCAAGCTATGAAACTCTTCTCAGAAAATGCCACATTCCTGTGAGTATTCAAATAAACTCCAAGTAAATGTTCCCACTGCACTCTGTATTGTTGATAATGGATTTCATACACCGTGTCTCCTATGACCTGACCAACTAAGTCATTTGTCTGTTTGTAGCCTGTATGGGAACAGGCAGGTGAGAGGATTCACGTAGCGTAGGTGACTGCTCATTTAGGGACTCTTGCTTACGATCATTTTGCAGATCAGGAAGAACTGATTTGGCAGACTGCTAACTGTTAAGACTTTTGTTCATAAGATACTGTATAATACACTCTAGGTATATTTAATAAGATACCCTGAATATCATCTCAAATCAGTTGATAGAGAAATCCACTGCATCCTTTTGCATGGTTGTGTAATACTCCATTACACGAGAGTACTCTTATTTCTTCAAACTTTCTCTCATGCAAGCCTATGCAGGATGCTTCCAATACTTTGCAAGTTAGAAATAAAGTCAAAATGAACCATCTGCTAGAAGTCTGTTCTTTTGTTGGTGGTGGCCTAATTTCATAGAAGTAGAAGGCCCGAGTCAAACATAAATCCTCTATAGGTTTGATGTACAATACCAACGGTGATTAGGAGGTTTTGCTTGTCTGTGTTCTCACCTGCAATGTATGAGCACACTGAAATCCCACCACTTCCTGAGTTCTCATGTATTTGGCGTATTGTCATCTAATAGGTCAAAATGATACCTCAGTGTTTCGTATAATTTACATTCCTCTGTCAGTGGATTTTTACTTTCTTGTTTGTTTTAATGTCCATTGAAAAGCATTTCTGTGAATTTTATCTCCCTCCCCACCTTATCTATTGAGATTTTGTTCCTTTGGTTTGTAATTTATTCACTTTAAGTTCCTTACTCTACATATAACTTCTCCTAATGCAGTCCAAGCTATCTTGGAATTCAGGCCCTCCTGCCTTCGCCTCTGAAGTGCTGGGATTACAGGCATGAGCCATCAGGCCTGGCTTCTTTGTCTTTTAATTTTTAAGAATTTCTTTTCAACATAGACCTACGTGCTCTTTGCCTGTGATGTCTTGTGCAACCATTTCAGAAGTCAGCTGTCCTTTGAGTGTTTTTTTCTTTATGCAAAAAAGTTTAAATGTTCTGTAATCACACCTACTAATCTCATTGATTTTAGACATTAAATTGTAGTTAGAAAGACTTTTCTTTTTTTTTAAAATAAACTTATTTTATTGTAAAGGTGATATACAAAGGGGTTATAGTTACATAAGTCAGGTAAGGAGTACATTTATTTTTAGAGTTACACCTCCCTCATTTTCTCCTGCTGTCCTCCTCCCCATTGATTCTCCTCCCCACCCCCAAGTTGTAAAGTTCATTTCCAACGTAGTGTCTAGTGACTATTGCTGTTGTATTCCTTCACCTTTTCTCCCACTGTTTCTGTTTCTGTAGTTCCCCTTCCCTTCCCCAAATCAGAAAAACTTACATACAAGACAAAGGGCACGGGAATCAGAAACAGAGACCTGTGGGAATGAACCAGAAGAGAAAAAAAATGAAAGACAAAAGAAATAACTGTAAACAGTACACTGCAAAAACAACAACAACAAAAAACAAAAAACACAAAATAATCACAGAACAAAACCCTCTGGTTTCCATATCATGGAGATCATTTTGATTAGCATCATTTTATATAGTCAAATGTGCATAGCTATTGGGCTACTGTGAACCTGTACTAGGACTATTGTAGCCATATACTAGTTAGAACAAATGAGGAAATTCATGGAGCCTGTGTTTCTTTGGGTCTGGCTTAATTCACTGACTATGATTTTTTTCCGTCTTTTCTACGTTGATACACAAAAGAGAATTTACTTATATTTCTCTAAGATTTTTATAGCTGCCTCTTCCACTTCCTCCTTCCTTCGTCCTTTACCTCTTCCTTTCTGTTTAGTTTCCTGAACCATTTGGACTTTATTCTTGCAAATGGTGTAAAATTTATGTTACCTTATTTTCTAAGTCACAGGTACATTTATCTTAAAGGTGCTATCATTCCCAGTGATACACAATGTCACCATTTTATAGCAGATTTTCACTGGTGTTTGGTTGATTTCTAGGCCTTGAGTTTTGTTTCGCTGGCCTATTTGTGTATTCTTGTATCCAATGCTACCCTGTCTTAATTATAGACTTTGTGTAGGATGCCTTACTGCATGGTAGGCTGAATCCTGCTTCCTTTCCTGTTCAGCTGACAAAAGCCTGAACTTTTAAAATTCCCTCTTTTGCCCTTGGAAAGTTATAATTTTCTTGGTCTCAGTATAATACTCTGTATACTGAACTCAGTTTCCTCTGGTGGAATTAAAATAACATCTCTTGTCAATTTTGAATTTACTTGCATATATTATAAGTTTCCCCTCCCTCAGTTGAAAGAAAACAAACCCAAGATAAATTAAGCTGAAAAGCTTATGGAACACAACATAACACAAGAGCAATTGCAGAAGCTAGTTCTCGCTCTCTTTTTTTTATATACCAGATGGTTAGATTGTGTTATCTTACATTTATTTCTCTCTTGACAAAGTTACATATTTAAATCCTAATGTCCTTATTTAGGCTTAAAACATTGGTTGAAGGAAATCCAGGGCTACTGCAGTGCATGCATTTACTTCCTGGATGACTAAATTTGTTTCACACCTAACCTGGTTACAGTTTTCAGTCACATTTTTCCTTCTAGGAATGTGGAGTTCATCACTAAAACCTCGCTCTTCTTGTGATTGATTTAAATGTTTAGCTAAAATGCTTATGTTATATCTGTCAGGTTTGGGAATTATTGGTGACATGCCCAGAAGACAAGGGAGATGGGAGGCCATTTCCCACCATTCACAGAAAACCTGCTCTCCTCTATGCTTTCGTATTTTTATTGGTACACTTGAGAGTTTTTCATCATAGTTCATTATAATTAAAATATAAATACTGATAATGAAGTGTAGTTAAATGATCATATGACAATAAATTCTATCATAAAACAAAGTGATAAAATAAATTAGAAGGCAAAATGAAAATAATTTTTTATTCAAGAATTAACACTTATAGTCCACTTAATCATAGTCAAAATAGCGCTCTAGCTGAATTTTTTAAATCAAAATTGTCCAGCTGCTTCTCATTCTTTTCATGAAGAATTTTCTCACTTGTGATTTATTTTGATTTTTATCTTAGCAGGGTTTTGTCTTGATGACATTTCTAAGAAGGATTTGTACAACTTGCACTTCCTAAATCGCCACAAATCAAGAATTTCTGTTGTTGTAAGGAATAAAGTGTAGGTGGGAAAAATTCGTGGAATATATATTCCTTATGTATTTTGGTAAATTCTTTTTTTCTTTTTTTTTGGCCAGTCCTGGGCCTTGGACTCAGGGCCTGACCACTGTCCCTGGCCTCTTCTTGCTCAAGGCTAGCACTCTGCCACCTGAGCCACAGCGCCCCTTCTGGCCGTTTTCCATATATGTGGTGCTGGGGAATCAACCGAGAGCTTCATGTGTAGGAGGCAAGCACTCTTGCCACTAGGCCATATCCCCAGCCCTCCTTATGTATTTTGGAATGTATAGAATGGTGACATTGTTTCTGTCATCATCATTTGATTCAAGGAATATTAGATTGTTTTTGCCTATCTTTATCTGTTTCAAGGAATGTGAAGCTACTTTTGAAATCCCTTAACTCATTCAAGAATGAAGGCGCTCTCGGTGTCTAGCTGGGTTGAGCAGAGGGTGAGGCAGCATTCCTATGGCATTTCACTTCAGAAACTCTCTTCTTCCATTGGTGCTGCTGTCACAGAATATCTGGTTCAGGTTGATTTGTAAATAGCAGACCTTAATTTCTCACATCTCTGGATGCTGGAGATGGAGTATCAAAATCAGGTGCTAGCTGCTCTCCTTGTCTGGCGAGAGCTGTTTCCCATGCCACCTACCATATTGCTGCATGCCCTGGGTGCGTGGGTGGCGAGCAGGGGAGAGACTGCCAGACCCTCTGTGCAAGAAGATAGGAGGACAGGGACGTTCAAAGCTGCCTGACCCTAATTTCAACAAGCCTGAGAAGAAGGAGTCTTCACGGAAGCTGTCTTCAGTCAGTAGCTCAGGATCTTCTCACTCTGGACTTGACATGTGGAGGGGATACATTCAAACAAAGCAGGGATATTATCTCGCTCTGTCTTTCTATCTTTGTCTCTGTCTGTCTCTTAATACATATGTAATATATATGTCATATATATTACATGTAATGTAATATCTTACTGTATATTACATATTTTAATGTATTATATATTATATGAAAGGTATATATAATGCATATGTATTATATATAAATTACATATATATATAATTTTTCCTTTTGTATTGGTCCCAGAGCTTGAACTCAGGGCGTAAGCACTGTCCCTGAGCTTTTGTGTTCAAGGCTGGTGCTCTCCCACTTGAGCCAGAGCCCCACTTTTAACTTTAAATTTTTTGAGGGGTGGTTAATTGGTGTTAAGGGTCTCACAGATTTTGCTGCCTAAGCTGACCTGGGGAACTACAATCTTCAGATCTCAGCCTCCTAAGTAGCTAGGATTACAGGCCTGAGCAACGGGCTCCCAGGCTTCCTTACGCCCTTAGGTATGGTGTGTGCATTAGCCAATGTTCTATCAGGCAGGGCCGACTATGTCTGCTGCTGTGACATCTTCCTTGGACCATCTTCTGAGTGCTCGGAATCCTCCGATTTGTGTTTATCATGGACACTGTGTTTTTATAGAGCCAGCACTGCAGGGCCCATTCAGGTTTTCAGAGCTGCGATTCTGTTTAATTCCATCTCCCTTTCTACTGAAAACGATCTTGTTATTTTTTCCTAGCTGAATTACAGGGTATTTGTTACTTTAATTTCTTTGAGAATATGAAGCATTGCTTTCAAAGCATTTTTCCTTCCCTGGGGGTAATTCTTCTCATGATTGCCTCCTTTGCTGTCATTTACAGTCTCATTTCCTTTCTTTATGGTTGTCCTTGCATGCTATTTTTTTCATAGATCTCCTCTTCTCCACATAAAACTTTTTATTTATTATGAGTGTTGACAGTTTTAGCCAAGTCTTCTCTTTTATTCCCCCTACCTCCCCTCCCCAAACTGCACAAAGATTTGTCTTGGTTGCTTCTTTGTTTTCATGGGCAGAGTTCAAATGTTTTCTTTAGGAATAAGCAGGGAGGCTGGGAAACCACATTTGGGATGTTTCTTTCCCTGCTGTTCTGCTATTTGACTAGAAAACACCTGGCTGTAGAGAGGGGCTAAAGGTGACCGGAAAACCTTCTCATCTATTTCTAACCCTTTGCTGTTAAATTAACCATAGTTTAGTTTTTTCATCTTTTTGGAGAAAAAAAATATCAACTTGCATGATCTATATTTCTGGGGCTTGTATCTGCCTCTTTATTATTCTCTCCATTTCATTTGTTTTTACAGTGTGTATACAAGGAGAGATTGGAGAGAGCCATAGAGAGACAGAAAGACGGGAGAAAGAACGAGATGGAAAAGGAAGAAAGAGACAGAAAGAGAGAAAGAAGAAGAGGAAGAGGAGGCTGATAGGGTTAGAGAGAGATCTCAGTTTCTAGAGACTTCAAAATAAATGGGCCAGCCATGAGCTAAAGCCTCAGAAACATGAGCCAAAATAAATAGGCCTTTCTACTTCCAAGTTGATTTTCCCAGGCATTTTGTCATAGGGCTAGAACACTGATACATAGCCATGCTAGTATATAGTGTCAGAAATAGCTGGGGATATGGCCTAGTGGCAAGAGAGCTCGCCTCGTATACATGAGGCCCTGGGTTCAATTCCCCAGCATCACATATACAGAAAACGGCCAGAAGTGGTGCTGTGGCTCAAGTGGCAGAGTGCTAGCCTTGAGCAAAAGGAAGCCAGGGACAGTGCTCAGGCCCTGAGTCCAAGGCCCAGGACTGGCCAAAAAAAAAAAAAAAAAAGAAATAGCAATGCTGTGCAGAATCCTGACTTTACCACATTGTGTAGGTATTTATTCTACCATCTCAATAATCTTCATGAAATTGTCGCCATACATGTCCCATTTTAATGGTAAATGGAGATCCCAGTGCCGGAGACCCTATCTGACTGGAAGGCTAGGCCTGGCAGCCCCCATGTGCCCTTGAGATAAAACCCTCCAAGTCAGTCAGTTGATGTCAGGAGGTTCTTTCTGATTGGTTGAATTTCCTCCAAACTATTTTCTAGTCTCTTTTGCATGAACGCATCTGCCTGCCTCCACCATTACAAATCCAAACTTTGGTGACCAGAGGCAGCTGTAGGAGCTATCTTGGGAGAACCAGATGCTTTCTGATGGGGACACATACCATGAGCTCCAAGCCAAGGTGTATTCTGGGAGAATGGGAAGGGTGCATTTTAGCCTGACTGGCAGTTTGGCAAGTTCCATTTTAGTTGGTCTGAATGGACCACATCTTAGCCTATTGGTGACCTCAGGCAGCCAGAGAAAACTGGGCAGAGATAGCCAAGGGACACAGTATGTGATCACACTCTCTAAATTTTCTAGACCTTTCATCCTTTGACCTTGCTATTCTGCTGGATTCCAATGTGACACATTGTGGTGGCAATATTCAAGCATCATCAAGACTTGAGTTCTTGTTTAGGTTGCTGATAGATTGAATTCCCTAAGGGAGCAAAGCAATGAAGAAATGGGATGCTATTTTCAGTAAATCTAGTCAAAAAGAGGAGAAACAGGAAAGAAAGAGAGGGTAGAGGTAGAGAGAGAAGGAGAGGAGAAAAAGAGAGAGAAGAGAGAGACAGACAGACAGACTTCCACCCAGGCCAATTTTGAACCATGATCCTCAGATCTCAAGCTTCTGAGTAGCTAGGATTACACGTATGAGCCAACAGCTTCCAACTTCCTTGGCTTTTTAACGTGGATAAGTACTTAGCTGCTCTGTCGTGGCCTGGTCATGGTTCAAAGTACACATAAAATGCTGAGAAACTGGGACCAACTGATGTATACACACCAGCAAAGGCAGACATAAGAGTAAATCTGTAAAAGCAAATTTCTGGTGGAGAGAGATAGTCAAGTAGCTTTCTAGGAAGATTTGAGAAGACTAGATGAAAAGAGAAGCTATTTAGGAAATTCCTCCAGGAATATCATGAGAATAGTAGCCACATTTTCCACTCTTTAAGCCTTTAGTCCATGTTTAAATTGCTTCTTAACCCTTTCTATAAACCCACCTTGTGTCATCTTTGAGGACAATAACAGGACAAGATCTACCCCATTTTATTTGTGTGAGGAAAGGGTTTCCTTCATGAGAATGAAGGAAAATAGGCACATTCTGGCTCTCATGAGCACTTCCAACAATTGTGTTGTACATTTCTAGGAGTAGAATTCAAGGGACATGGCCCAAGAGGAGAGGGAATACTGAGTGACAAAGGCAGAGTGAATATGTTGGGAATATCATCAGAGGTGGTAGGTAGATATGGGTTGATGGAAGCAAAACTATACGTTTACAGTTATTTTGCTTTTAAAGGAGGGCTGCTCTTTTGATTGCCCACCTACTGTGTTTAATACCAGCCATTCTTTCTTGATGGTTAAATGCCATCTAAGGAATCTCTCTAGGAATGACTGGCAGGGAACTAATGATAGAGTGACACAGAAATTCTGCAAAGGCAGGGCTGGTGGATAGAACCCCAGGGGTGGAATATTCTCCAGAAGATGTTCAAGGCAAGGCCTTAAGGGCAGCTGCTATGACACTCAGTACAGGAAGAACCCAACAGAAGCTTCTGGGCCACATGGCTGCCTCTCATGCCAGATGTTGAGACTGGCAGGGGAAAAGAGGTAACTAAGATTTTGTTCTGCTTTGCTCCTGGTTTTGTTTGTCTGTTTTTCTTGGTTCTCTGGTGATTAGAAGGTCCTGTCCAGCTGTGTGGGGGATCTAACCTGGTGATGAACAGATTGTTCCAAATGCATGACAAAATCAGATCACATCATTTAGACAGATGATTCTAAATAACCATATCCCAGCTGCCGGTGCCTCAGGCATGAGATGTGCCATCCAAATATTTATTGCTTTACACAGAAGTGCTCTTATATCCATATTATTATTATTACTATTGTTATTATATTTTCTGGCTTTTTTTTCTTGAGGATTTTGTTTTACTTCAATGTATGCTTGTGAAAGGATTTTTTTTTTCTTTTTGGAGATGGGAGCTGCTCTGACCAGCCGGCTGGAAGTTGTCTAGGTTAGAAATTATTGTGGAGAAAATGAAAATCTCTCGAACATATGTTCTCAGATCAAGAGCAGTCTTTCAGCAACGTAGTTGCTGGTGAAATATGTCACTGAGATGAAAAACAAGTACAATGCATTCATGTGAGTATCTGCCAAGGAAAAGAGTTCTTTCAGTGTTGCCAAAAACGTTCATTTTTTTTTGTTCCCAGGTTGTATTTAAAAGTATAAGTATTTACCCAAGCCCCAATCTTTAAAATAGAAACTTTAAAATAGAAATTAAGGGGCTAGGAATGTGGCTTAGTCTAGCATGCATGAAGCCCTGGGTTCGATTCCTTAGCACCACATATACAGAAAAAGCCAGAAGTGGCACTGTGGCTCAAGAGGTAGAGTGCTAGCCTTGAGCAAAAAGAAGCCAGTGACAGTGCTCAAGCCCTGAGTCCAAGCCCCAGGACTGGCAATGAAAAAAAGAAAGAAGAAAGAAATGAAGAATAAAAAAAGAATACATAGCTACCGACACTATTCATATGTCAAAATATAAAATGAAAATACTATTTCTAACCATACACTCCATTAACACAAATTTTTGTAAACTTAACATGACATTTCCTTTTTGGTGATACTGGGATTTTAAAGTCAAGGCCTTGAATTTGCAGGGACTCACTCTGTTACATGAGTCAGACCCCCAGCGATTCTTGGTTTAATTTGTTTTGAAATAAGGTGGGATGCTTTTGCCTGGGTGAGTCTTTTGCCACACAAATAGCTGGGATTACAGGTGTATGCCACCATCCCTGGCTGAAATGGGATTTTAGACTCAGCTTAGAGACATAGCAAAGAAATACATCTTTGCTTAAAAAATGTAGCCTTTCCATCATCCTGCGGACTGCTAAGTGTCTCTACACTGTAAGAAGATCTCCCTGGACAGATGATAGATGAGATTGTCTAGCTTCCCCACTTCCATTTGGAGTTTTGCAGTTCAGTTAGTTTGCCTACATATTATAAACCTCTGCTTTGAAACTAAATTTAATATGCTCTCTACAGGGCATTTACTAGATAGAACTTTGCAATTTAATAAAGTAGGTATGAGAGAATCCCAGTTGCTTGCCTGCAGGTAATCACTGAGATGTTTGGAAAATCTTACTCACTTTAGATGTGCAAATGTGTTCTCCAGTGCTCTGCAAAGCCCTGGGATTGAACTTCTGACCATGGGGTGAAAGATTTGGGTGAGACCAGGACTTTCTGAGCTCCGGACACTATGGAGGACGTGAGTGTCTACTACAAGGCAATGCCTGAAACGTGGGTGTATCCAAAGGCATGGGGAGATAGGCTGACACAAGGAGTGAGACCAGGGAGTTATGGACATGGAATAAAATACAAGTGAGGGAATCTTGTTGGGGTTGAGAAACACAGAGGAATAAAAAAGACAGTATACAGTGTGAACAGAGTGGGCATGTAATATTTTAACTTGTATTTACTTATTTGTCAATTTATACACAATGTCTACTTATCATAGAAAAGTTGAAAAGTACAGAAGGCACATAAAAGAAGAAAAAAAAATATTGGGGAACCCTCCCCCTCCTGGAGTTAACCATCCTAATATTTTTTCTTGGTGTCTTTCGTATAATTTATTTTATATTCCAGGGCATAATAGTTAATTAAGATCATATGACCTATATGCACATAATTATAGATAATTCCTATCCTCACCCTCTTCTTAGTGCCCTTCATTTATTTAATATTCAAGAAGCATTTGCTATTCCTTGCTCTGGTCTGCAGAGTTCCAGCCCTTAAGCTACGTCATTTGAGGGAACAGCAGGTGACTTTCCAGGCACATGCAGTAAAGCCTTATGTATAAAGAAAGCCCTCTTTAAAAATAAGAGCACCAGGTGGAGGCTTTGGGGAACATGGGAGAGGCACCAAGGGGCAGCAGGAAGCATCATGGTGCTGGACTTGCTGGCTTTGCAAAGGCCCTCCTGCAGATGATGCTGTGTCTGCATGGGTAGAAATATCCCAGGGAGAGGAAATAGCCCAGGTGACACAGTTCAGGGGCCCTGAAACAATCCCCGCTGGGGATTCAGAACATGAGGCTAGTCTCAGATCTTCAAGGTCACAAGCGGCAGTCTTTTCAGTTACGCACAGGCCCACGTGTGCCCTCTCTGAAGGCTGTGGCCAATGGTAATGAAGAGCAGGGAAGGTGAGTACATTAAAATGCGTCTTCCTGTGCAGCTTGGAAACAGTGGTCTGGCCAGGGTATAAATGCTTCAAAATGAACAGCGCAAGGCAAGAGCACTATGGTCTGCCACCCTCCAGCTTGCAGAAATACCTCTATAGAGCAAGTGCCAGACCATGGGGAATGGCTCACTACTTCTTTCTAGGACCCACACTATTCCCTGGGCTCAGGATCTTGCTCAAAGGCCCTGTCTTCTTTCCTGCCTGCCTGCATCATATATTTGTCCCGTATGAACAGGTCTCATTAGCATATAAACAAGCCTTAGAATCAAGTGCCTTAAACATAAGTCTTGGAAAAAATGTCTTGACTTCAGGTTTGCCTCCAAGGCCTCATCGATTTCTTGACCCCCATTTAACAGTCTAATGCCTTCAAAGTGCTTCCTACTTATTCTCAACCCTTTCTTCTTTCCTTTCCTTGACCTCCCCCCATCCCAGTATGGTTCGTGTGTGTGTGTGTGTGTGTGTGTGTGTGTGTGTGTGTGTGTGTGTGTGTGTGTGTGATACCACTGACTTCCTGGTAACTCAGTCTGTGGGCATATGTCTGACCTCTCTTGATCTATAAATTGACATCTTGCCATACTTTTTTTTGTTGTTGTTGTGGGGCTTGAACTCCAGTTGTGGGCACTGTCTTTGAGATCGGCTCAAGTCTAGTGCTCTACCACTGTGAGCCACAGCACCACTTCTGTCTTCTGTATTGTTGTTATTGTTTTGAGTAGTTAATTGGAGATGAGTCTCACGAAGACTTCTCTGCCTGGGCTGGCTTTGAACCAAGATCCTCAGATCTCAGTCTCTAGAGTAGCTAAGGTTACAGCCGGAACCACCAGCAATCAGCCATTTTGCCATACTTTATATCTCAAGTTTCCAGGGTGGGACGCTTCCCTAGAATTCCTATCTATCTCTTATTTCTGCCTTTTCTAACTTTAGGACTCAGGCCTGAGTCTTCCTGTTACCTCCCTTCTCTGCTTCCAGCTTCCCCATTTGACAAATGGCTCCTCTGTCTCTTCACTTTCTTCAGCCAAACACTCTATTCCTTTCACAGCTCACATAAAATCTGTCATCAAATTACCTCTAGCTTTACAATACACCTGAAATATGTTCCCCTTTCTCCAGCTTCAGTTCTCTCTCGAGGCTAAGCATCTCTCACTTGGACTGCCAGTGAGCCTTCTTACCTGGTTCCCCAGCTCTCACTCAGCTCGAAGCCACTGTAATCCATGTATTATTTTTTTAATGTAAATAACACCCTGAAATTCTCTTACTGAAAACTGAACAGCGTCTTGCCCTCAGCATAAAATCCAAGCTCTGTTCTATGGCTGTCATCTGCTCCCTGGTTCCACTTGGATGCTGTGCTCATTCTTCAGTTCACTCACTCCCCGTCAGCGCCCTGAGCTGCTTCCCGTCCTGTCTGATGAGGCCCAGGCAGTTCTGATCTTAGAGGATCACCTTCAGGAGAGTCTGAGGCCCACATCTCCAGACACTGCCTCAGACTTGCCATTCATGGTTTTGTCGTTTCTTCTTTTTGACATTATGTGTGTGTTTTGTCACCTTGGCTTTCCCATCCAAATTTAGTTTAGGAAATTTTCCATTTTATCCAGTTTTAATTTCTGCTTCCCTCCCTCCCTCCCTCCCCCCTTCCTCCCTCCCTCCCTCCCCCCTTCCTCCCTCCCTCCCTCCCCCCTTCCTCCCTCCCTCCCTCCCTCCCCCTCTCTCTCCCTCCCTCCCTCCCTCCCTCCCTCCCTCCCTCCCTCCCTCCCTCCCTCCCTCCCTCCCTCCTTTCCTTCTTTTGTGTTGGCCTAGCTCTCTATCACTTGAGCTTAAGCTCTACTTCTGGCTTTTTGGTGGTTAATTGGAGGTAAGAGTCTCAGGGACATTTCAGCACAGACTGGTATCAAACCATAATTTTCAGATCTTAGTCTCCTGAATAGCTAGAATTACAGGTGTGAGTCATAGGTGTTCAGCTAATTCCTTCCTTCTTTCCTTCCTTCCTTCCTTCCTTCCTTCCTTCCTTCCTTCCTTCCTTCCCTCCTTCCTTCCTCCCCTCCCTCCCTCCCTCCTTTCCTCCCTTCCTTCCTTCCTTCCTCCCCTCCCTCCCTCCCTCCCTCCCTCCCTCCCTCCCTCCCTCCCTCCCTCCCTCCCTCCCTCCCTCCCTCCCTCCCTCCCTCCCTCCCTTCCTCCCTCCCTCCCCTCCTTCCCTCCTCCTTCCTCCTTCCTTCCTTCCTTCCTTCCTTCCTTCCTTCCTTCCTTCCTTCCTTCTTTCCTTCCTTCCCTCCCTCCCTCCCTCCCCTCCTTCCCTCCCTCCTTTCCTTCCTTCCTTCCTTCCTTCCTTCCTTCCTTCCTTCCTTCCTTCCTTCCTTCCTTCCTTCTTTCCTTCCTTCCCTCCCTCCCTCCCTCCCTCCCTCCCTCCCTCCCTCCCTCCCTCCCTCCCTCCTTCCCTCCCTCCCTCCCTCCTTCCCTCCCTCCCTCCCTCCCTCCCCTCCTTCCCTCCCTCCTTTCCTTCCTTCCTTCCTTCCTTCCTTCCTTCCTTCCTTCCTTCCTTCCCTCCCTCCCTCCCTCCCCTCCCTCCCTCCCCTCCTTCCCTCCCTCCTTTCCTTCCTTCCTTCCTTCCTTCCTTCCTTCCTTCCTTCCTTCCTTCCTTCCTTCCTTCTTCCCTCCCTCCCTCCCTCCCTCCCTCCCTCCCTCCCTCCCTCCCTCCCTTCCTTCCCTTCCTTCCTGCCCTCCCTCCCTCCCTTCCTCCCTCCCTTCTTTCCTTTTTACTTCTCTTCTATCGCTCTCTCTCTTTAATTTTAAGGACTAAGGATTGATCTCAGGGCCTCAGGCTTGCTAGGCAAGTGCTCTACCACTTGATCTATCCTCCAAGTTCTTATACTTTTGTAGTTTGTATTTCAGAGTGTGTCCAGCTTTAACTTTGCCTAAGTGCCTTGAATTTCATTCTATTGCTGTAGGAACCTCCAAGCTTGCCCTGACTTTATTTTTAATTATTATTTTGATGGTATTGTTAATTGAATTTGATTTAAAAAAACTAATGTTTACTTAGTATATACAAATTTAGGACTATATTCTACAATGACTCATTAAAGTGGTTGACAAGTGTTTGCAATAAATCCATTAAATTCACCATATATATATGTATATATATATATATATCCAATGTGGGGCTTGAACTCTGGGCCTGAGTGCTGTACCTGTATTCTTCAGCTCAAGGCTAGTGCTCGACCACTTGAGCCATAGCACCACTTCTGGTTTTCTGGTTGCTAATTGGAGATAAGAGTCTCACAAACTTTCCTGCCTGGGCTGGCTTTGAACCATGATCCTCAGATCTCAACTTCATGAGTAGCTAGGATTATAGGCATGAGCCACCAGTGCCCAGCTGCCAGTTATCTTAGACGCATAGATATTTCAAAAATTTAAGGGACATATATGAGCTTCCCACATGGCCAATGATGAGGGTCAGTACGCTGTCAGCATTTATCCCATGCTGGTCATCTATTAGGCAGTGGTGACCCTGTTTTACACAACTTAGCTGGTCTAATTGCCACTGGAATCTCAAGACATAACTTTGTATTACTCTCCCTTGTTCAGAGATAAGGTCATTAAACAATTTTTCTAAGATGTGCATCTATTAAAGTAATCTGGTATATTAGAACACCGAAGTTGGAACTCAAGAGTCTATGGTCTCATGTTTCAGAATGATGTCTTCAGATACCATTTATATTGGAAAAGAAATTCTCCATTCAACACCACCCGTCTGATTTTTGTGAATAGGTACTTGTGATGTACTCATGCAAAGGCAGAGAAAGGAGCCAGGACCCTCAGTAGTGGTTGCAACTTGGAGGGAATAGGAGAAGACCAAAACTGAGGGTAGACCTCAAGGAATTTAAATGTATTTATCTTTATTGTATGACAAAAGAAATTTATTTTTTTTCCTTTATCGTGAATGGAGGAGTGATCATTCCCTTTTAATTTATGAGTGACCGCCTGACAGCTGGCTGCTTCTGGCTACTTCTAGGCGTTAGAGTACTCCCATTTCTTCCCATTCACTCTGTGAGTCTTGTAAGGAGCAGAAAAGATTAAGTGCATTAGCAATTTGATAGAGAAATGCTTCTTGGTAGCCCATGCACGCATTTTTATTTAGGATGTTTGTCGTGTGGTGAACAGCGTTCTGTGGATGAAATGAATCCCTTGTTGTTCTTCTCCTCTCAGAACTGAAGCACCGCCGTCAAAGTGCAAAGACTCTTAGAAGCTGGTGCTCTTGTGCAGGGTGCTGGCAGCACTTCTAGTATGGAGGCCTTCCACCATCATGAGGAGAATTACCCAGAACAAATGCCCAAATTGGACAGTGACTCCATTGCGCCATAGTTGTGCTCACTATCCTTCCAAAGTGTCCTTTGAGGTTCAAAACAACCCAAAGAGAAACCGGACATCTTTTCAATCTAGTTTCTAGCGAAGAAAAGAGAGTTGAAGCGAAGTAATGTAACTTGTTCATTGTTCAAGCTGATAAAATGCTGTGACTCCAATCCAGGTTGTCTAATTTCAAAGACTGGGATTTTAGGTATATCATATAGCTTCCCAAATTCTTTTATGGTTGGCTGGATGCTTTTTTTAATTTATAGACACTACAAATTACATTTTATACAGTTTGTAATTTGTAGTAAGACTGAAGAGTAACTAGAACACCTAATTTATAAGGAGACAAATAATGAACCCTGTCAAATATACTACATGGCACAGAAGTAAATGCTGGCACTACCAGTCAAAGGAAACTTTACTACCATTTGACTTTCGGTGTTTATATTAGATATGAATGTTAAAGACAAACACCACTTTGGGGAAACATGCAAATTCCATAAGCAAATTTCATTTTATTTAAACTAACTGGCAGTATTCCTGAAACCCTACGAAAGTAGATTTTTGCCTTTTAGGAATGCAAAAATGTTTTATTTCTCTTCATTGAATATGGCAGGTGGAGCTTTGCAAAACATCATAGCATTTCCTCCCTCCCTCCTTCCCTCCCTCCCTCCCTCCCTCCCTCCCTCCCTCCCTCCCTCCCTCTCTCCCTCCCTCCCTCCCTCCCTCCCTTCCCTCCCTCCCTCTTCCCTTCCTCCCTCCCTCCCTCTTCCCTTCCTTCCGTCCTTCCTTCCTTCCTTCCTTCCTTCCTTCCTTCCTTCCTTCCTTCCTTCCTTCCTTCCTTCTTTCCTTCCTTCCTTCCTTCTTTCTTGCTTTCTTTTTTCAGTCATGGGGTGAGAACCCTGGGCCTGGACCCTGTCCCTTGAGCTCATCAGCTCAAGGCTAGCCCTCTACCACTTTGAACCACATAAGTATCTCACGGACTTTCCTACTTTGACTGGCTTTAAACCTCAATCCTCAGATCTCAGCCTCCTGAGTAGTTAGGATTACAGGCGTGAGCCACTGGTGCCCAGCTTAGCATTTTCTTATACATGAAAACAAATCCTTTCATTCTGAAATATTAAAATTGGAAGAATTCTGCAGGGCTTTTGTTTTCCCTTTCAGTCTCTTATATGATATCTTCCTTTAACTTTCTCAAGTAGTTATCCACTTACCTGTGCTTGACTGTATAACATGCTTCTTCAATATATAGCTTCCCATTTTGGAGAAAGACTAATTGTTAAGCCATATATATATTATATAATATGTATTATATATAATATTATCTGACATATATGTATTTGTACAAACATATGTGTGCATATATATATATCCAACAGTCTGACTTTAGTTTACTTCATGTCTTTCACATTCCTATTCTAATTCTGTCCTTCAGAGTGACACAGAAGAGAGAATGGTTTCTTTTTAAATTTAAATGTTATTGTGAAGGTGATTACAGAGGGGTTACAGTTACATAAGTAAGCTAATGAAGGAGAATGTTTTATAACTACAAAGCACTACTCATATCTGAGCTCTAAGAGTATCAATCTAATCCTCCTTCCAATAAGGCAAATAATAAGACAATTAGAGAGATTAAAATATCACTTGGAAGTGAGCTTTAGCCTTTTAATTGCCACATACTCTCCCTGTATCTTTAGTGAACATATATTCTTGGTTTAAATTGGTTTCCAGGCTGTACAAAAGCAGTTCAAAGGTACCCTAAATAAACTCTGGAGAGACTATGGTTTCTAATCTTACTAGTGGGGAAGAGGTATATAGTAGGAGATTATAGGAGATTAAAACACATTTATGAAAATTAAAGTGTCATAGTAGATCTAGGACATAGGATGCTAGGGAAAAGGGAGAAGAGTCTTTTGTGCCATGAGTAATTTTTTTTTCCGTAAGGCATCTCTATTTTTCTAAAAGCAGAGAGGCGTCATTGAAGTATTTTTAAATATTGGTGGCTAGAAGAGAAAAAACTTTTCCAGCGGAGGTGTAATTGGTAAGAAAATGGTGCAATTGTGACAAACTTTCATTTAGTGCTGAGGAACCAAAGTGCTTGTTGGAGGTGGGGATCCTGTGTCTAATGGCATGAAGTGCGTTCGGGGGTAGGTAACCTCTGCTTTTTTTAGCTTGTCTTATTGGGGTATCAACCCTCAGGAGAGCTCAGAGTCCTGTGGGACTGTCTCTGAGTTAGGAAATGGTGCTTGACCTTGGCTTTCTTTGGACAGTTTCCTCTGGAGAGTTTTTCTTTAAGGACTTCAATGAGAACAAGCCTGCTAGTTGCTCCTGGCAACCACAGCTAACTGCAGGACCATGGGAGAAATCACTATGAAATGCTGCTGTGCTTTGGGGGTCCAAACTGGGGGACATTTCAGAGCTATGTGGGCTGAGCAATAGAGAACCTCTACTTCACCTGGCTGTGTTGCACCTTCGAAATGAAGTGCCACCATTTCCAAGAAAAATTGAAACTGCCTGTACAGTTTTCATGAGAAATCACAGGATTGCTACTTGGTTCATTTCCTGTTCCCTACTTCTTCTTCCTGATCATTCTGGCCTGTGGGGCATGGATTCATTAGGGTTAGACCAAAAGGAAATCAAGAAGTGGATCAGATAACCTCACACACTCCCTTTTCTTTTGACACAACCTTTCCCTCTCGTCTCGTGTCCTAGAATTTCAGTATTAATGTAACTTTTGCCTGACTAATGCTAGGTCTGAGAAATGACCTGTCAAATTAATCAATACTGTGAAAATTGCTGATCATATTAAATTGCCAAAAGAGACTCATAATTTCCCAGGAAGCCAGAACGTAACTGCCCATAGGTATTCTGGGTGGGGATATGGACAGAAGTAATGTTAAAGTTTCACCTTTTCCCCTGTTCTCAAAATAGTAGCATAAGACTCCACCTACTTTCAGGGGGAGGGGAGAGCCCATGTTTACGTATAATATAGCTTTTTTCACCTTCATTATTTCAGGAAGAAAAAAAAGAGGTTCCTAAATTATGCTTACTTAGAAGAGAATGACAGGAATATTCTTTCTGCCTCTCACAAACTAGAACTCCTTAGAAATGAAGACTAAAAATTCCAGCATCCAGTTTGCACAAATTGACTCTCTGCTATTTTAACCTTCTTGCTGGGGTCATTTTAATTATTTCTGAAAAAAATGAGTTATAAGAAGCAAATGAATTAAATTTCCTTTTATAAGTAATTATAATGCAAATTGTACACTGTTACATCCAGTTTCCTAGAAATGACTTGTACAGAGCTTTTCTTTCTCCATCTCTTTTTATTTTTCTCCCCTCCCCCTACTCATTTCAGCAGAGATGTAACGATTAAGTGGAAATGGAAAGTCAGTAATAGAAAGTTAAGGGTAAAAAAGAAACTTAATTTCCTTGTTTCTCTGAATATTAATAGTCCTGTGTGGGTTCTCACCCTGTCTTTTGTTGAAGTTGCTTTATAATGGAAAACACTCAAAGCCTAGTTGAACTTTCTTTTCTTTCTTGAAGATGAACTGATTTCGAGAAACTTTTGCTAGTTTACTTTATGCTCCTAAATTCAGGTGTATATTTTTTTGTGGTGGGTGGGGTGGGGAGAGGAGACTGGAGAATATGAAAATCTTTACATGTTTTTAGAATAGACAACAGCAACCAAAGAGGCTCTTAATTCGATCCTGATTTTGACCTCTTAAGAGAATGCCTTCCAGTCATTTTGATCACTCGGCTCACCACAGGTTATTTCCTTATTCAACAAACCTTTGGCATTCACAGCAGCATTGTATGGAAATTAGTTGCAAAATGACGTGTATACCCACACATGGCCTGAAATAGCTTAGGTAAGAGGGGGGACTTTGATACTGTGAAATGTGTATGTTGTGCTGATCTCTGCTTGCTGTCCTGTGGTAATAAATGTGCTCCCTTGGGTCAGCAAGCCATTCTGGCCAATTAATTGAACCCTATGAGGGAGTCCTGAGACTCTTAATTCATAGGCTGTCCCTCAGAAGCACTGGTCACAACATGGGCTTTTACTTGGCATGCAAAGAGGGGTGGTCTTATGGAACTGACCCTCATCCTGGGGGACTTGGTGCTATTTCCAGAGAAACAGTGTCAGAATGGCAGCCCAAGCACCCCATAATGGTGCTTGTCTGGTGGATTAGAAACAGGGCTGTGTATGGAGTGAGAGTGAGAGCAGGAAACATGTTTTAGTGCTTTTCTTTTCTATTCATTAGGGATCATTCCTGAAATATGTACATTCTGATGTTTGCCACTCAAAATGCAGTCCCTGGGCCATCATTGGAAGCATCATTTGGGAACTTGTTTATGTAGAACGTCAGTCTCCCCAAGACCTGCTGCATCAGAATCTTCATTTCATCCCCCCAGATATGCCCATGGAAGATTATTGCTTATGAAGCCTAGGTAAAGAACACCCTAGACCCCAAATTATCCATCTGTTTTCCTCTAATAGTATATAGTATTTTTTTTTCTAAATGCCAGTACTGGAGCTTGAACTTAGGGCCTGGCTGCTGTCCCTTAGCTTTTTTCGCTCAAGGCTGGCCCTTGAGCCACAGCTCCAACTCCTGACTTTTGTTGGTTAATTAGAGATAAGAATCTCACAGATTTTTCTACCTGGGCTTGTTTTGAACCTCGAACCCCTCCATCCTCAGATTTCACCCTACTGAGTAGCTAGGATTACAGACCTGAGTCACTGGTGCCTAGCCAAGATAGGATTTTTTTTTTTAAAGCAACTCTAAACCTCAGGTACTTACTTAACCAAATGAGTCTTTCACCTCACTCCACTGTAGACTAGGCTGAGATGGGCAGTCATCTCTAGGAGGCAGTTCAGGATCTTCTATAGGTCAGGCACAAGGAGGGCACAGTCCTCTCCTTGCACCTCATTGGTCAGAATCCAGTCACATGACCCCATGTAGTAGCAAGAGAGGTTGAGAATTTTTTATTTTTTTGCATAAGAAGAGGAAATGGTTGGGGTAAACTTTTGGTCTGACATTGCTTCACTTATTCATATTCCAAAATCAGGCCCTCCTCTTCCTGAACTGCTTCTGGCTACAGAACACCTAACTTGTTCAAACACTTACTACTACACTCTTTTCATCTACATATTCCATAAATATCCCAATAGATTACCTATTGAGGAATATGTCTTATTTGTCATTAAGCTTTATAAGGCCCTATAAGACAGCCCTTATGATAATTATTTTTCTTCCTAACCCCGCAGAGCAGGCATTAATTTCATGCACGTAATAAGAACATTAGCAGCAGTGATTGGGCAGCATATCATCATTGTTCTTATGTCAGTACTTCGTGGGCTGTTTTGTGATTCTTTTTCAATGTCTGGATTCCATGATTAAATCTGACGAAGTCTCAGTGTGTACATGACCATCCAAAATTCACATGTTGAAACTCTAACTCCCAAAATGAGTCTGACTTTGATTATCTCCCCTAATCTGTTGCTACCTTTTTGCATATGCCAGAAATTTTCGTGTCCTGATGAATTGCAGTAACTGTACTGTTTGAGGCATGATTGCACTATGAAACACCATTCTGTTCATGTCATGGTAGATAAAAGAAGTAAAAGTCATCATATGAAAAATAAATTTCTTGAAATCACTTAACTAATAGGCATGGAGAAGGCAGAGCTTATCTCTTTTTTTTTTTTTTGTGGGTCATGGGGCTTGAATTCTGGGCCTGGATGCTGTCCCTGAGCTCTTCAGCTTAAGGCCAGTGCTCTTCCACTTGAGCCACTGCACAACTTCCAGTTTTCTGTTGGCAAATTGGACATAAGTGTCTCACGAACTTTCCTGCCCTGCCTGGCTGGCTTTGAATTGTGATCCTCAAATCTCAGCCTCTGGAGTAGTTAGGATCACAGGCATGAGCTACTGGCACCTACCCAGCTGAGTTTGTCTTGAGTCAAGCATTTATAACCCACCCCATATATAATGTGTATATATTACATATATAATACAACATATAGTATAGCTATGCAATATATAGTATTATATATATGTAGAATCTTTGGGTCATTCCAAACATCATTGACCAATGACAAATTGTAAAAAGGAGTAAGTGGAAGGGAAAAGCCCCTTTTCATTTTTGCTAGTGTTGCCTAAGGGAATGTAAGCCTGTTGTCAGAATGTGAAATTTTTCAAAGAGTTTGTAAATTTTGCACAAAATAAATTTGCCATCTGAATGTAATTTACGGAAGCCAGTTTGCAAACTTGGCTATAAGATGAGTTACTGCTATTGCAGTATTGGTATCAAAATGTGTTTCTTTTTTCCTTGCTGGGAAATATTTTCTTGCTGTTTATTTTTTCTTCCTATTGCTTGTGGTGTTAACTGCATATGAAATATTTTAGTTTTCTTTATGTATAACCACAGATCATATATTCTTCTTAATCCCCTGGATCTCAGTGGAAACATGGAGGATGAACATTTCTTCTTTTGCTAAGCAAATGTTATGTTACATTTTTCAAAACTGTATGTGGACTTTTTCCTTGGTGGAAATTTTTTTCCAAAGGAGATGTGTGCTCTCAAGATTCAGAACAGTCACCTTTTGGTAGTCTGTTAGTCTCTCACTCTGTCTGGTGATTCATACACAGCTGTATTCTTCATGTAGGTTTACATGGTGTCTATCAGCCTCTGACCCAGGTACCCAAATCCTGGGGTCTCTTGTTCCCTATACAGACAAATCTTTTTCTAGATAAATTATACTGTTTTTCTGTGACCTAAAGATTTTTGTGGTACAAGACAAGTTGGTAATTTGCAGTTTGCCTAGAATTTTAAGTTCTCTATACATCTAAATAGAAACTAGTATATTTTATTATTTTTTAAAAAGTCAACTCTTTCTTAGGCCAATATTTAAAGACTACATCTCCTATGGTTATTGGGGATCAGCTTGGCATTGAGGGGTGGTCTGAGAGACCGCCCCTTCTCCTGCCCTGGGGCTGCATGGCTGTTAGCCACTCCTACCTTCTCCCAGGGTCCAGAACCGGAAAGGTGGCCCAAACCAGCCCTGCCTCCTGTCTCGGAGCACATGGCTATCATAATAGCGCCCAGTGGAGCCCAAGGGGGCGGTCCTGTGGGCTGTGATCTCTGCCTCTGGGGGAAGTTCTGTGACGTCACTGTGATGGACAGCCCAGATCAGCCTATCACTAGTGGCTCCAGGTCCCTCCCCTTCCTGCCGCCATTACTGTCATATAAACCCCTCCCTCCCCTGAGTAAACCGGTGGAACTTCCAGAAGCTTACCCCGAGAAACCTGCGTGTCCTGTGTCTTTCATTTCAGGGGTTGGAGGGGGTGTTCTTGAGTCTACACACCGCCAAGGTTTGCACATTGGGCCGCACTCGAGCTTTCCGCCGGGGGGATGGGTGGAACACGCGTGAGGGTGAAAGGGTTTCCGACATGGTGACACACTGTACATGGCAATCAGATTATGTCTCCATTTGTTGACTGTAGACATCAGATTGTTCAGCATCATATAACTTTTTAAAAAAATTCTCTTATCCTCTTTAAAAGCTGTGCTGTCAGTTTGGCTCACTCATTTTGTAGAAGAAGTAAAAATAACCTAGAGATGTGGTTCTCATTGTCCCCTTGATCCTCGAGTGCCTTCTCTATGTATACATGCATCTGCCACCCTTCACTTCAGGCCTCAGGGTAGACGTAGTGCTGAATGCTGAGTGTAAGATGTGAAATGGAACAGAAGCGCAGTCAGTGGCTTTTGTTTCTTATAACAATATATAGTTCATATATAAAAATATATCTTACATATTTTTTATATGTCTCTGGATCTGTCAAAGGAGAGGAGATATTTTCTGAACTTCTTTGCTTTTTCAAGAGAGATGCATCTCACAGGTGATGAATCCCTCTCCAACCATTTGGTTAATATGACGTGACTAACAAAAAAGTACACATTTCAGATGTGCTCTAAGAAAGCCCGAGGCATGTGTCAAAGTGATGTTCATGAACTCTGAGGTGCCTTGATGCTTAGCCAAGGGTCCAGATGTCACTCTATGATCTCCAGATTTCACTAAAATTTCTCACAATTTGAGTGGTTTATTTTTAATGCTTAATGACAAAACAGCATTTTAATCTGAACTCTATATGGTGAGAGAACATACATTAAGGGAACAAGTACTGGTAGGCATGAAGCCAAAGACTGGCTGTCTTCATGATGGGTGTACAGTTTTAGTAGATATGATGTCCTGAGTGAATCTTAAATAGTGTGGCAGACTGAAATCCCTTCAGCTCAGCCGTGAAGTCAGTGAATGTGGTAATCTGGGTATGTGACAGAAGCCTTCACAGCTGCTCCATAGCAGTACGATCTGACTTGGGGATTTGTTTTTGTTATAAAGCACACTGGACACTCCAAAAGGCATGAGAGGGAAAAGTTTGACCTTGATTTTCAGCAAGTCACTCCTTACATGCTGTTGTGTATGGACTTTGGATCTTGGTAGATGTGAAAGGAGTGGGTGGTGGGTTGTAATGTGCAAGAACAAACTGGATTATCGCCTACTCGTTCCCCTCCCCAGTGCACTGAAGTTACTGCTGCTTTGAATGTCTCTCTAGAAGGACAAAGGCCTATTTGTTCAAGTGGGATCACATAGTGCTGCAGCTCCTGTTTGCCATTGTACCAAGGGAGTTTTGCAGAAGTGCCACAGAGATTGCAAGCTTTGCAATAACCACAGCTAGGTTCAAATCCGAGCCCTGCCATTTTCTGACATTTTTGCCTTGGCCAAATGATACAAAGAAACCCTGTGACACACAGTCTTATATCTTTAATATAAAGCACAAACATTAAGCTAAGAGAGTTCTTTAGGGAATGACATGATGCCCTGCAAGAAAAAGAAATGATGTATATATGATACATGACAAGAATAAAATAACATACATAACAACCAGGGGAGGTTTAATGAATGATAACTCCGATGATGATGATGATGATGATGATGATGATGATGTTGCTTTGGGTCAGAGGTATCACTGTACATCATGGAGGGAGTGCATGACAGAGGAGATCTATTTACATCATGGCAAGCAGGATGTAAATAAAGAGAGGACATATCTGCCTCCGGAGCTATTTACCCTCCTTTCCATGTCAGGATTTCTTCATTTTCCCAGGTGTTCTTTACCATGCTCCCTTCTGGTAGGACTTAGGATGTAGGAGATCTGAATATCTGACACCTTCTTATTTTTTTTGGGGGGGGGGAGGGAGAGGTGATGTGGTGTTGAACATTGTTTGCCTTGCTTCTCCCTGTGCTGTGGGGCTTTGTCTTCTGCCCTAGCTCCTTTTGATGATTATTTAGGACTAGGATCTTTCTAGAATAGAGCCTGCTTTACTCTGCCATGGTTAATTATTATCCAGGGATGCACTTAGGGGCCTGATTCCTGTCACTCACTAATGCTGGTTAATTAGTTGTCCCAAGAAACTAAAGCTATGCTGGGAAAAAGCAGGATGTATTGTGTGGGTTAGTCATTTTTGGCTTCTGTGACAAAGTACCATAAAGTGAGTGGGTTGTAAAGGACAGAAATTTATTTCTATTTTCTGAGAGAAAGAAATCCCATGTCTTTTCATCGTCAGGGACTAGTCCCTTCACCAGAACCTTGCCCTCAGGATTTAATCTAACCCTACATGTCATTCAAAGACTGCCTTCAAGTAGCATGTTGGAGATGAAAAGTTCAACCTATGACCTGGGAAGGAGTGAGGGAAGGGGCGATGCTGTCCCAAAAGAAATGCGCTCGTTACCTGACTCACGTAACTGTAGCCTCTCTGTATATCACCTTTATGAAACAATAAAATTCAAAAAAAAGTTTAGTGTATGAATTCTAAGGACCCAAATATATACTCACCAACAATGTGCCACTAAATATATTTTACCGCTAGACAAGGAAGGTCTCAGGAAGTGGAGGTAACTCTTAGCAGTCAGTACGGACCTGTACCAGCCTCTTGTGATCCTCATGGCTTTTCTCATAGGCTTTTGATGATCTCTTTGTTTCAGCTAACCCTAAGTCACAGAAATCTTAAGTAACAAGGCTGTCTTCATTCTCATGGTTAGCCAGGCATTCTTGGCTGCATCAGCTGGCATCCTGAAGTGTCTAAATGCCCTTCATCTCCTAGAGAGTAGTCAGTGGCCACTGCCTCCTAAATACTCAGCTTTGGCTCTTTCTTCATTATTGTTCTTTTTTTTTTGCCAGTCCTGGGGCTTAAACTCAGGGACTGAGCTTTTTGCTCAAGGCTAGCACTCTACCGCTTAAGCCACCGCACCATTTCTGGCTTTTTCTTTTTACGTGGTGGTAAGGAATTGAACCCAGGGCTTCATGCATGCGAGGCAAGCATTCTACCCCTAAGTCACATTTCCAGCCCCTCAGTATTGTTCTTGGTCATGGTTATCTGTGTACTGGTCCATAGGGATGCTTTCGTGAGTGGACACCGGCACTAGGCAGGCCTCTAGGACCCTTCCTGCATCCATCTCACCGGAGTGCTGGGAGAGAGGCATGGAGCTACTCTTCCTGCTTGCTCAGTACCACTTGCTTTGTCCTTGATTGGTTTCTCTGTGAGCAGACAGGTGCTGTTCTCGACTTTACCTCTGCTGGGTCAATTACAGTGACTTCAGATGACATAAATGTATCTGACAAGTCTCATTGGAAAGAAAATTCTTTCAGATTAACAGCAAATAGATCTGATTACCTAATCCTCATATCATTCAGAAGAAAAAAGGCCAGGCTGAAGTGGAGTGGGCAATCTTTATTCATGTCAGTCTGTGGGAGAATGAAGAATATAAGGAAAGTTCAAGGCAAAGAATCAAAAATCTCTTCGCTCTGAAGCTCCCCAAATATTCAAGTCTCAAAAATGATATTGTAGAAAAATGTGGCAGTATAGGTGTTTTTGTTTAAATAGTAAGGATTTTAGAACTTGATTGATATATGTCTTCATAACAGTGCAGAGTTCTCAGGACAAATAGGATATGGCTATCTCTTGTTAGTAATTACCCAATTAATTATTCAAATTATTTTTATTATGTTTAAGTATTTGTGCAAAGGAGTTACCATTCAACAAATTAGTCTATAGGTGCAATGTATCTTGACCTATGTCCCTAAAATTATGTTTTCTTTGTTTGTATGTGTTGGTAATAGGGCTTGAACTCAGATCCTTACTTTCTCACTTGGCTTCCCACTAAAGTGTGGCAGTCTATCCCTTCGTCACATCTCCACTTCAGGCTTTTTCATGGTTAATTGGAGAATCACACATACTTCTCTTCCTGGATTGCCTTCAATTCACAATCTTCAGATCTCAGCCTCCTGAGTTGCTAGGAATAAGCGACCAGTACCCAGTTAGAGCACCGGGCTAAGAAATTATGTTTAAACTGTCTGTGCCTGAGGATGATAAACTGGAACTGGCAGTGAAAGGTTAATCTAGTCACTCAATAATTGACTTCTGTCCTAAGTGCTGGTCTAGATGTATGGCCTCCATAGCAAAGACTTACCTCACCCGGCAAAGTTACTCCTTTCTTTTCTCTTTACACTCAGAGCCATACTTCTATTTACAGGGTTTTCAAGTCTGTTTAGTCAAATATTTTTCCACTCTGTATCAGATGCCAAGTTCTGTACTACAATAACGATACATTGTAGTCTCTAGTCATCATGTTTTAGTTTATGTCTTTATCCTTGCTACCCTAGACTGTGCACTGAGGCTATAATCCTTATTCCCAAGAGATGTAACCCTGGCAGGAGAGACCCCTTTTGTTGCAATGGCTTCTCTTCTATCATATGATATAGGTGGGATGGTAACGATCCCAAATCTGTCTTAGCAAATCAGTAACCGGTGTTTGGGAGAAAGTCATGTGACTGGAGGCTGGCCAAGAAGACTGAAAGGGAAGTTGACTATAGAGCTTCTAGAAATGTTTTCTTCATGGACATAAAGAAACATCTATGACTGGACTCAATAGTTCAAGTTTATAATCCTAGCTACTTAGGGAAAAAGGACGTAAAGAAGGGGAATCATAATTTGATGCTAATCTGGGCAAAAAGCTAGCACAGCCCCATATTAAGCAATAAAATCTGGGCCTAGTGGCATATGCCTATCATCCCAGCTATTGAGGGATACATAAATAGAAGGATCACAGAACAGGATATCCAGGGTATAAATGTAAGATTTTATCTTAAAAATAACCAAAGCAAAAAGGGCTGGGTCATAGCTCTAGTGGTAGAGTTCCTGCTTTAGCAAGCATGAGGCCCTAAGTTCAAATTCCAGTACCAACGCAAAAACCAAACCAAACAAAATCCAAAACAGGCACAAGACCCAGTAATTCCAGGTAGTTGGGAAAAAAAAAGAGATTGGAAGATTAGAGCTTGAAACCAATCAGGGCAAAAAACAAAGTTGGTGACATCCTAACTCAAAGACAAAGTTGTGTGTGGTATCACATTTGTCATCTCATCTATGAGGGTGTCAGGGGTATGAGGGTCACTAAGTCTGACTGGGCAAAAGTACAAGACCCTATCAGAAAAAGCAAAGGAACTGAGAATGTCAGGTGGTAGAATGCTTGCTTAGTGAGCATAAAGCCCTGAATTCAAAAGCTCAATACTGCCCCCAAATAAATACAATAAAAAGAAGCACATTAGTGTGCAAGATATTTTCTTTCTTTGTTTTTATTGTTGGTTTTTACTTGGTGCCTAGAAATGCTCTATTTATATGCTCTACAGAAGAGCTACCTCTCAGTTAAGAGGATCGCAGCAAGGTGGAAATACTCTGGTTTTTTGATGCTGTCATTAACATGTTCAAATGACTAAAAGGACAAGTGTCCTTTCAAACATGCCCCAGACTCAGAGAAGTTATTGTCTGAATGCTACCTTAGAAGAAACATGAAGGGAGGAACTAAATACCAGAGAATTCAGAAGAAGGAGAAACAAATAATCCCCAAGTGTGAGAAGAAGTAATCAAAAAGTCTGATTCACAACCTAAGTTATACACAGGCAACATATACAGACCACAGGATTTTTTTTACATGTATCTACATTACTAATATCTAAAAATTTTAGCCAGATGTAAAAATAAAAACAGTCATTCTCTTTCTTATTCAAACCAACATTCTTTATTTTCCCCCATACTTTGCTCCAGTGCCCACCTAACAGCATAGGCTGTGGTTGAGGACTGGGGAAAATTATATATGTATATACATGTATGTGTATATATCTATATATGCATATATATATATATATATATATATATATATATATATATATATATTACATAGACCTTGGCTTTGCTCCAAACCTGTTGTTCTCAGATGAGTTCCCTGTCTGGCTAATGTAGCTTTGACTCTGTGGGAAAAAAAAAAGTATTTGCTACAGAAAAAGTCGGTTGCATTTGCTCCTGGGAACATTTGAAAGTAGAACTGAACAAAGCAACAGAGACATAAACCAGAAGGCTGGGAACAGACTTGAAACAAGAGTGTATTCCTCATGCATTTATGTATCAAAGTCCATGAATGAAAACAGGGAGAAATGGATTCATTTAAGGGTTTTGAGGGTTAGCAAAAGATTCTTTTCTTAGGTTAGAAGGAACTTGATCTTTTTTTTCCAAGCAGGAAAATCAAGTTCATTTTGTGTTGAGTCCAAGAAGACATTTTATTAATGCAAGTGCTGCCCATGGAATCTTCTATAATTCTTGGCACACGTAAGGCTGAATGTCCTATGTAACCTAGACCTTTATTTTCTCAAAAATGATGGGGGCATGAATGACACATTATGGGCTTCAGAATTCTGTCATTATATTTTTTATACTTTTGTATTTACCTATTCAGGTAAAGGACTGATGAAGATAAATATACACCATGATCTCATTCTAGAAGAACTGCTTTATCAAAAGAATTTGACAAAGAAGATCCTCATTTTATCTGAACAATAAAATATATCAATTTCTCAAAGCTGTCATGTTCGGCCAGTTCATCTGGTGAGAACATGGAAAAAGAGAGACATTCATCAATTTTATAATCTACAGTTCATTACTCAGACTGAATCAGGAAGAAGAGCGCATGGAGAACACATTTGGGAGAAAAGTTATTTTTACAACATTTGGAGTTGGGGACAAATTCCATCTGTTCCACTCCAACAACATATCCTAGTGTAGACACAGTTGCTCTTAAAACATCTTCACTAACCCCTTCCCTTTTCTATAAAGTTTTGACCCCTGGCCAGCCATAGCAAACTAGAATTAATAGAATGGCTTAATAAAATATAACAGTGATGCAATTAGCATATTAGCATAAGGTTAATGATTTTTAAATGGAAAGGCTAGTGATGTGCTTTAAAGCGCAAAGAGTCAAAAGATATTATCTCAAATGAATTGGCCTTCTTCCATTTATTATTTATGCTTGCTCTTCATATAGCAAGTTTGAGTGAAGAGTTAGAATAGTTGCATTTGGTAATACTGGTGAAAACCATCAGATAGGTTTTGAAATGTTTAACAAGTGAAATTCAGCCAGAATGCGGGAATGGCAGGTAAGTGTGTATGTGGCGATGAGCATAGCTTGGCTTTCACACTCTCTAATTTAATCTACATGAAGATGCTGTTGAATATTGCATTTGGAATACTAAGCAACAAATATCGAGAGCACACAAGACAACAGCAAGACTGATACATAAGTTTGGAAATAGGAATAGAGAGAATCATTGTTACCAACTTCCTTTAAAGTCTGGTCATGGGAAAACACACAGAAATTTCAAGTAATTATTTTTCACAAATGGAAACCATGGTGGTAAAGTAATAGGTAATTTTTCTAACACAAATTGCTCTCAGCAATTCTAGTAGCAATTTTTTTTTTTAAAATCATGGTGCCCACTCTAGGCAGTGATATTTGAGAGGCATCTTGGCGTCTAGAATACAGAGCCTCGGCTTTCTGGGCTTTTCTCGCTATTCAATTTCATAAATGTGTGACCATGAGAACTTTTCTTAACTTTTTGTTGACTCAACTTCCCCATAAGTAAAACCAGGCAATTTAATGTACCTTTTGATTTTTTTTTGGAGGAAAAAAAAAGTGGTAACACATTTTAGATGTTGAGTCCTATGTGTGACGCATTGGGGTGTTCAACAGCTGATGCACAGAAAGTGTTTGTTGCCTATTAGTTACTATCATACAGGTATTTTATAATTTAGTGATAGACTGACATACTCTGGAGACTATGAACAAATCCACACAATTTGGAGAGAGGGATAATCCATAGGAAGACTACACCTGTAAATACAATTTTGCATAGGTGATGATGAATAATTATCTGTTGGATAAATATATGTGAATTGGTCATTAGTTACTTGGTTCTATACCTTGATGAATTATAAGAATGCACTGGAATGTACAGATAATAGTAATATTCTATAGTCAGGGGCCATCCTTAAGTATTGTCATTTTGGGCATTATTTTTACATTTGAAAAGAAAGTGCTATATTTATACACAAGACCTATTTTTCTCAGTCTTTGAATTTTTGTGCTCAAGTGTCGGGTGGTAGGCTGGATAAGTCTGGATCAGCTTCTAACCCCCGGAATATTAACCTGTACAGTAGAGAGAGTGATGATCTACTGTGTAGGTTTGGGTGACCATTACATGAAAGAATCCAGCTTTGTTTTTAACAAAAATATAGCAAGAGTACTATGTAGGATCAGCATTTTTAGAGCATTCGTCGTGTTCATGTGTATCATGGACTGTCTCCCATGAGTTCTGCCATATTTTTCTGGGTGCTGTGTCCCCTTGCTCAGCCCTTTTTTCACTTGTGGACAACAAGACCTCACTTGCCAGGGAAGTTTATTGGTTAGTTTTTATTGAGTAACATATCTTCTCAATATGTAATAACTTAGAAGAACAGAATCATATTCTTTTCCAGCTTTGAAAGGCCATTACATTCCTTAGCACAAGGCCCCCTTTCCTTCATGTATGTTGAGCGCAGAATTGTATTTCTCAACATTCTTATTGAAGTGCCACTCCTGATACCTCTGCAAGTAACTCTATTTGGAGATAAAGTTATTAAAGAGGTGGATAATGAGGCTGGTCTAGGAATCTTAGCCCAATACAACTGGTTCTTTGTCAGAACATCCTCATTGCATTCTAGCCTTCAGAAGCACAAGAAAGAAATTTCTGGTTTGGGGACACCACTGTGTGTTATTTTGTGTGGTCAGCCTGCAGTGAACTATAACAGTTTTTAAAGTCAGTATCGTAACATTTTCTAGCCATTCTCTCAAGGTGCCTGGGAAAGGTACGCTTGAGTGTAAAGGCTTATCTAATTAGATAGGGCTTACCTAACATCCAAGCTGATTTTTTCATGTCGACCTTTGACCCTAATCTCAGATGCAAATGTCTCTTTGAAATGAAAGGCAACATAATTAGACTTTAAGGATGAGGGCACAGATCATAGAAACCTTTGGGAACAAAGACACCATCTTGTCACACAGAAGACAGTATTTTTGAGATTATATAATTTGTAGCTCAAGTCGTATGATTTGTTTTATAAATGAAGTGTTAATTTTGTCAATTTTGGGAATGACTACTTCAGTGAGAACAATCTTTTAATAGACACTGTTGAGTCCCTTATGTTTTCTCATCTCATAATTCTGGAGTTCAAGTTTTAATTAAAATTTGATATGCCCTTTGTGTTTAATAGCAGAATGCAAAAGGACTTTGCATGCACTGTTGACATTAAAGCGGACATGAGTCCGCTTCTTAGCATCTTGTCTGTTTTGACAAGATTTCTACTAGCTCTTTCTCTTGTGTCCCTGGCTTTCTACTGAAGAAAGTTATCAATAAAAACCATCAGGTAGGAGAGCTAATCCTTACATAAACACCAGAAAAAATCCCAAAACATAAACAAAACATCTGTGAATCTTTTTCTTGGGAAAGCATCATTCTGTTAGCTGACTAAATCACATGACATAGCTTGTTTTTAAATCATGTTGTTTTTAAATCTGAGGCTCACAAGTCATGTTCAAAAAACTGTATTTTATCAACTTCTGTTGAAGGTGCAGATAATAACAACATGACTTCATGTTGAAATTCATTTTCCATGCACACCAGTTAAAATATCCAAAGTGTGCTAAGTTGAATTTTCATGTTTGCATTTGATGGATAGAACCAGTTGGGAGGCATTTTCTGCTTTAAGTTAAATTTCATGTGTTTCTTGAAATTTCACTGTTAACACTACTCACCAAACAATTCTGGAAAGAAGTAGCTCACAGGTGACCCATTAATGCCCCACTCACAATTGAATATTCAAACATCAAACTACTCTGTGTATGCTAGAGCCTGGGGCTGTATCCACTGATCACAATTCTATTTTATTTTATTGTGTTTGCTATTGTCAGAAAGGAACCTGCCTGTTCTTATCACAACATCTCCTCTTCAACACCTTAACATTCAGCTTTCATATTCTGGAAATAATTCTCCAAACACAAAGTGACAGTTGTTTTCCAAGTTATAAACCCAGCTGTGAATTCATTATGACCTCTTTTGCTATTTCTTCTGTGACTTCAGCTGGTGTGCTGCTGAAAAAAGCCAGTCAGAGAACTTCTGCTTCTCAAGAAGGTAATACTTCATGGCTCATTGGAAATTGAGTCGGCACAAAGCAAGATTTTATGGCAGGAGCTGAAGGTAGTATCCTGGGTGGCACCTGGCACTTTTCGATTTAAGGTAAATAAGTCAGGGTCTGACGCTCCCTGGGGGCTGTTCCCAGGAGCAGTGTGTTTAAGCAGGAGGAGAGAAATGAGGACTCAAAGTGTCATGAGTTTTATGCTAGAAGAGCTTGGATTTATATTCTGTTATTTCAGCTGTCAAGTTCCTAAAACGGATAAAGATGCTCGTAGTCACTCCAGGTGACTTCTTTGTGAGGGATCAGATCTGGGCAAATTTAGAGAGAACAGCAGTGACAGGGGTAGAGAAAATATTTCTGCCAGCCCAAAAGGATGTAAACACAAGTAAGAGGTGGAGGAGGTGTCCCTGAACAAAAAACAAAATTCCTTTGTGCTTTTATGTTCAAGGCTGGTGCTCTACCGCTTGAACCATACTGCCACTTCTTGCTTTGTGGAGGTTAATTGGAGATCAGATTCTCACAGAGATTTCTGCCCAGGCTGGCTTTGAACCATAAACCACACATCTCACCATCCTGAATAGCAGGATTAAGGTGTGAGCCAAAGAGGCCAAGTTAGCACCCTGCCTTATGCTATCCTGCAGGAGTTTAAAGCAAGCAAGAAAGGGAACCCATGTCTTTATCTCTTAATGATGTGTACCAAGAAGCACTCCTTTCTCTAATAAAGGAGCATTGTGAGTTCAAGGTCAGCCTTTGCATATGTATTGAGGCCACAGAAAAACCCTAGCCCCTCCCCCGCAATGCAATTGTTTTTCTAGGTTTATGGTCTCATTTCTTTGGACTATTATAGAGGGTTTCCACATATAAGGGAATTCTAAGATTTATAGTAGACTTTGTACATGGCCTCAGCTACCTTAGGTATCTCAGCATCAAAACCATGTGATTTTCTTCATTAGAACTGATCTCTTTGTCCAGCATGAATTGCCCACGGAATATGGAAAAAGTAAATCCATAATACTTTTGTATATATACCTCAAAATACTTTTAGTTGTTCTTTCTTTTTGCTTTTGTTTGTGTCATGAGCTTTTGGCTTAAGTTTATATGCAGGATGGAGCTGACCAATCCACAGATAGGGGCAAGAAAACTAGAAAGCTTACCCTTGCTCACACACGTGTGTGTGTATACATACGTACATACATACATATACATGCACACATGTATGTCTACAAGGGGAGAACTTTCTCTTTCTCTGTTTTAGTTTTAACAATTCCCTTTGAAAAGTTGTACTAGAGCTTTCTAGTTGGTCTTTCTTTGGAATTTCAGAAACCATATAATTTATTGTCAATTATTTCACTGTTGACTAGCTCTCAAAGTTACTAAGTGAAATAAGTCAGGTTTTATAAACAAGAAGACAGCAATATAGAACTCCCACTTTGACTACATAAAAGAAATGCAAAAAATTTAACTTCCTGCTGTGACATCAAAAATTACAATGTCTATTTATTGTAGGCAAATTTAAAATTCTGCTGAAGAAACTTCCACCACATTAGTGCTGTAGTTGTACTTAAGAAGACTATGGAAAGATTTTAACTAATTTCACTGCTCAATGGGGCTTTGATTTTAGTTCTTTAAAGGAGAATTGGAAGGAAAACTTTTGAGTTGATAGTTGCACTCAAGTTTTCTAATCAATTCCTGATTTAAATGTATTCAACACGTTAGTCTCTTATAACATGAAGAGACGCATCTACATCTTTCAGAACTTAAAAGGAATGAATAGTTGATAAATAACTGGTCAAATGTCCTATTCCTAAGGTATTTTAAATTTGTAACATCTCAGAATACTTAAAGTTGAACACAGAAGCATTCACATGCCAGTTTGTGATCATCATTTATGTTATAAATGATTTGGTAGAAGGGATAATTCCAAACCATAGGGTTATGAATGTAAGATTTGCTGTGAAGTTACCTCATAATGTAGCCACAATCTTCATCTTTTCCTCTCAAATATAATAGACCACTCACTCTTCCCTTCTATGCATGTGTTATGTAGAAAAAGATGGGGGTTAAGTTGAATTTGAAGCACACTAGAATTTGAAGTGAATACACCATCAAACAGTCACCTATGGTGAGCTTTGTCAGAGAAAAATAGTTGAGTTGTTGTTTAGATTCCCCCCCTAGATCCTGATAGCATTCTGAATGCCTCCTTTAAAGCAATTGAAAAGAATTTGAGTTTTCTATAGAAGATGGTTTCTAGGTTAACCACATTATTAAATCTATAAAAGAACAGTAGCAGAAAAATATAGGTTGTATGTTAGAAGACAGGCATAGGAACATCTCCAACTTTCCTCAAGTAAGTGGCAGGTGAAACATTATAAAAGTTAACCATTGTTGATGGAATGACCCAGTTGGTTGTTTATTAACTGATGGATCCCAATATTGGAAGTATTGATGAGTCACTATAGCTTTAAAGAAGTTTTTAATTTTAAGGATTGTTCTGGACACTGGTCCTGGGTATAAGCTGTTTATTTGGTGAATTCAGAACTTTTTTTTTCTCTAGTCCTGGGGCTTGAACTCATATGGTGAGTGCTGTCCCCAAGCCTCTCTGTGCTCAAGGCTAGCGCTCTACTACTAGAGCCACAGTGCCACTTCCAGCTTTTTTGAGTCACTTATTGGAGATAAGAGTCTCAGGGGGACTTTTCTGCCTGGGCTGGCTTCAAACCAGGAACCTCAAATCTCAGCCTCCTGATTAGTTAGGATTACAGGCATGAGCCACCAGTGCCCAGCCAAACTATTTTTATTTATTTATTTATTTATTTTTAACAAATCACAAACCTGGATTTCAGTAGTACACATTTAAGGGCTTTAAACATAGTATTCAGATTATTTTCCCTTTATTTATGGAGCTTTTTATTTGTAGTTGTTATCATTTGTTTATTCCTGGGATCAATTTTAAAACCTTACACAAATGCCTGACCACTTGAGACACACTACTTAGCCCTTTTGTTTGTATTTATTTATATTTTGAGATAGATTCTTGCTATCATTGCCAGGCTGTCCTTGATCTTTTGTTTCTCCAGCCTCCTCCTTTCAAGTAGCAGAAGTTATATAGCCTTGTGCCACAATTCCTGACTTCCTTATGGCATTTTGTATATGCATCAGCACTTGTACTTTTATATGTGTATGTGTGTGTTGCAAGAACTTAGTAATTCAGTTATTTGAAAGCACTGAAGGGAGATTAATTCTGAGTTTTAGATTTGTAACACAAACACATTTCATAGACAATGTATGCTTTCAGGGTATAGAATGGATATTCTTCTTTGGGGTTTACTTACTGACATTTTCTGAGCTTATAATACTATATAGTACTTTATTGCTTACTTTTAAGTAAATGTTGAAGAACACTAAATTACAAAAATATATGATAGATGTATATATAGAGCAACAATCCAGATGCTTGCAATGTCCTTACATAAACGGGTATAAATGTGCACTCTTAATAATACATATGAACAGATAATAGCCAGCTATAAACAGAAATATTCTTATACCTTATAAGAATATTATTTTATCCTTAGTTCCAAGTTCTT